>NC_061839.1:1134464-1141964 GCF_019202785.1 Penaeus chinensis | reverse complement strand
ATCCCTCCAAAAAAAAAATGAAAAGCTGTTTTTACATCACTTTACATTTCTAATGAATTCGCGCATGTGTGTAAACTATTTTCCCTCATTTGTGTATGTAGTTATTTTTATTTATTATATTCTTTTTTCTTTTTTTTTTTTCTTTTAAGCAAAGATGCATTCAACATGCATATAATGGCTATTAGCAAGTTGGTGATTAATATTTGATAATTAACAAAATGGGGAAGATAATTATTTGAAATACAACAGTTGCTCGATGATGTATATTATCTTCAACAACAATTTTCTTTGGACTGAATTATGAGAACATCTTTAGGTTGGGAAATATATACATTTACTATTTACTTTTTAATTTATATGATATTGCGGCTCTTAGATCTGGATCGCATTTCAACAGCGTGTTCTTTGGTAACTTGGACAGAATCTCCGATGGTGCATTTGATACAAAAGTGAACAATTTATGATTCAACTCTGCCAGGTACTCCAGTTCCTCAAGATCTGTATCATCCTCATTCTTACTTAAAGAATAAGATTTTCTACTCCAAATCTTGTTCCTTGAACCCACTTCACCTGCACCACCTTCCTTCTTCAATTCACAAGCTTTACTCATTGCATGATGGCACTGTATGAGAAGATCAATATACTTGAGATCCAGTCTTTTCTTATCTTCTCCATTTCCCAGCTTTCCTTCTGCCAATTCATGGGTGTAAAGTATTAAAAGGACACAAGCAGTGGGAACAGTTTGTAGGGGCAATAACCTTTCCTCCACATCTGGGAAAGTCGCTTGTGTCAATTTTGAAGTTTCGAATGTCTTCAGTAAGAGTTCTAGTTCAGCGCAGCACGTCAAAATGATTTCTTTGTCTTCTCCACTTATTTTATAAAGAGTGCTCTCTGGGTCAGGAAAGAAGGGCAACCTGCCATGAATTTGTTGCTGTCCTATGTATGCTAAAAGCCACCTGAAATAGCAAATTCTTGTCTTTGGAGAGATCATAGACAGGTTACTGCTGGTGGATTTCAGACGAAGGGCAAGACATCTAATACCAGCTTCCTGGGGTGTCACTTCGTTAGTATCTGTCACGTCTGTGCATTTGAGGAAACTCCAAAACTCTTGCAAGCAACTGTGCTTTCCAATAACTTCTGTGTGGCACGTGAATATACTCTTTAAAGATTCAAAGTGGTACTGCAAATGAAAGAATAGACAAATATCTTTTTAAGAACAAGATTAACATTCAAAGCTAACATAATATATCAGTGCAGAATATCAACTGTAAGAACTATATTTCTTGTGTTTTGTTAACATTAAATAATACAAACTAAAGACTGCATTACCAAAACAGCCATCCTGAGTGGTGCAAGAGACTGCTGAACTTGAATATTCTTAACACCATGATCAGAGGCAGCATGAAACAAGGCTGTTAACAGGAAACTTGTGTCACAGAGATTCATCTGGAGATCCTGCCCTGCAATCTGAGTATAAAAATAATCTTGAGAACATACTTTATGAGGCTACTCCTGCAGTCAGACAGATAATCGCCCAACTAAACATAATATTCAATGGAAATAAGCCAACTGAATGTGTATTCCTATAATGCCAATATTCACTATTATGTGAATACACCAAAACATCTTTGGTTGGAATGAGTTCCGTCTTCCAAAAAACACACAACCTCCTTACCGTCAGGTGCTCCACCATGGTTTTCAGATGTTCTGCATGCTGTAACAGCTTAGTCGGCCTTAAGAAGAGACATGGAGATAGACTTCTGCATATGCTGTAATAAGTAATGAAAACTGTTAACCCTTTTAAACAAAAATGACAGTTATTACCTACACTTTTTGGTTATGTTTAAAACTGGGTATTTATCTCTGCCCATCAGTTTGTGTCTCTTCACCTGTGTTTGAGTACAGAATTGTATTAACAATGTTATTATGCTTAATGATTAGTAATAATTAAGCAACAAGGATATCAAAGATAATGCATTTATACAAATGAGGAAAGGGGAGGGGAGGGGGAGAGAGGGAGGGAGGGAGAGAGGGAGAGAGGGAGAGAGGGGAGAGAAAGAGAGAGAGGGGAGAGAAAGAGAGAGAAAAGAGAGAAAGAGAGAGAAAGAGAGAGAGGGGAGAGAAAGAGAGAGAGGGGAGAGAAAGAGAGGAAGAGAGAAGGTGATGGAAACAGAAAGAGGCACATACATAGAGAAAAAATAAAAAATTGTAACTCACCTCATGAAAGATAATATTTGACTATCAAAAGCTCTGTATTCTGGGTAGTGGAAATGCCACTCTTCTAAGAGACAAATACGGATGTCTTTCCTCTGTTGACTTAGAGACTGCAGGAGTAATAACATATCTCCAGCATTTCTCTAAAATAAATAAGACAGTTTTACATCAAAATTAATGATAAACCACAAAACCTTGCTTATCAACAAAAATGGTGGTGGATACTACAATATACATATAAATATATACATATATAAATATATACATATATAAATATATATATATATTATTCCTCAAATAACAGGGCTACCTAAGCTAAAATTCAAAATGCTGTCGATGCTTATCTCATTTTTAAAGAGCCTTATCATAAGACAACTAAGAAACAAGTAAAAAAATAAATGATGCCAAAATTATTACGTGCAGAAAACACCAAAATCTCAACTGACCTTCTTCAGCCCAATCTCCATCAAAACAAACACCATCTTGACTATAGCGTCTCCAAGAGATACCTTTCCGCACATTTCACTCGCATCAGAAGTGACGAAATCTCGCAGAACTCTCAGCTGGAGGTAGGTCAAGCGGACATCAAGAGGCACCTCCCCCCAGGCTGCACTAAGCTCAAAGGAAATCCACTTCTCTAGCGGGACCTGGAATACGCAGTACCTTAAGTCATTACGTATATGTGTCCTTCTTTGATTATTTACTAGATCATTCAGACATCAAAAATCATGAGAGGAATAGTATTATAAAAGTTAACAAAGCTGTTAAATTATTTTTATCGATAGAAAAAAAATAATAGTGTAGTTCCCTGCAATAATAAAAAAGAAGAAAATGACACATTGAAGATGAAAAAGAAGAAGAAAAGAAAAAGTCCCTCGTACCTTTTTCTCACAGAGATTTCCACGCAGACTTCTGTAATAAAAAGCAGCACACGCAGACACTTCAAGCCCTTCTAGATAAGTATAAACATGTGCCATTGTCACTTCTTTTCCCTCTGAAATGAGAAACAGAAATAAGTGAAACCTATGCTTGTTGTCTGAAAGCTTAAGATAACTTGATCGACTATATGCTGTTTCTCATGGTGATATCCAATATGCAACTATCCTTTAGTAAAAGCTGAACTGACATAAGAAATAATACTCTATAAAATGATAGAAAACTGTCCGTCCATAAAATGGGGGAGGAAAAAAATTCAGTCAGCTATTACAGAAATCCAAAGACACAAACTCACACAACCCTAATGTGCACACAAGCACACACATGAACTTACCTTGTGCTACCTTCATAAGAGTGACTCGAGGTGCCAGACAGTCATATAACTGCATTACCATAGGAGGAAGGGATGTAAGGGATCCTTTTGCAGAGTCTGTTCCATCTTCCACATATCCTGACCAGTCTAACCAACAGCTCATAATCCTATGGAGAAAGTACAATTTGATAATCAGCTCAGCTAGTAGTAAGTAATATAAGTTAAGCCAATCTGAATATCTTATGATAAAAGTGTGATGACAAACATATCAAGTATCATAATGATGAGCTTATTTTAGTTTACCTTTTGTAATAAAAAATCTATGAACATTCAGGCCAACTTTACTAACCAACAAGCCAAAACACACGACTGGTAAGTGTCAAATGACATGTGCTCTAGGAAGAATCCTAAAAAGCTTGCTGGTTTGCACTCCGGAGACAATGCACCAACCACGGGCAAGAACAAGCCATCGATGTTACACAGTTCAGACAAAATAATGCCTAAATTGTGGATCTGAAAAGTGTTTATATACGTTATTCAATTCTTACACGTCTTTGTAAATTATTCTGGGATATTCTTAAAAGAGTTATTCATTGTAAATACCCAGTCTAGCACCAAAATCAAATCTCAAGACTAACATCTACATCAGATTAAAAGAAAATATTACCCACTTTGGTCTGAGATAGTTCTTCTTGCTGTCTGGGTGAAAGGACATGTAGAAGGTAGATGAAAAGTGCTGACTGCAAGGTCACACTCCCTGATAAGAGTGACAGATACTGGGAGAGCCAAAATGGTCGATTCTTCTTTGTTATTTTTCCTTCCTCTGCTGTCAGACAAATCTTTTCAACAATGCCCGTAAATTTTTCAATGACCTGAAAGAGGTATTTTAATAATGCGTAGCTGTCACTGAATCATCTGTATATATACTAAACACACAAAGTCAAACTTTTCATTCACTCACACAAATGAACACACATTTATATGCAAACAACAAATGCATAAGGGTATTTGTCCACATGTGTATATTTTTATTGATATCAGTATGTATATATAGATAGACAGATAGATAGATAGACAGATAGATAGATAGACAGATAGATAGATATATAGAAAGATATAGATAGAAATAGATAGATATAGACAGACAGATAAATATATATATATATATATATATATATGAATGCATTGTATACCTTTACTTTAGCTCCCATATTGAGGTTAAACTCAAAGCAAGTGAAAAAAAAAAAAAAAAAAGGGAGAAATAAAAAAATACATCCTTCACATCGACAACTTTTGCCCAAAACACTGCCAACAGCAACACAAACCTGATAAGCAATCATTTTTGGATTAAATGCCTTAACATCTAGAGTAAGATGCTTCACATCTCTCTGTCTTGTGTCATAGAGCTTCATCATATCCTCCAGCTTCTGAGCTATCCTAGAAAGGACTGGCAAAATGGCAGAAGCATCGGCTGTCGTATTATCCGAGCTGCTTCCTGATGAAGGTACTAGTTCTTCTAATATGTTGGACAGCTCCGTTATGGGTTCTTCAATAATGACATCTTCTTCAACGTCCAAAAAGACGCCTGTAGAACCAGATACTCAATCAGTGCGGAGATAATTTTTAGAGATTCATATCATTATGTTATAACACAAATGAACAAGCAATATATCAAATCAAAGTGTGATTTGATCATAATGATATAAACAAGTATAACTAAATCAATACATGCTACTAAAATAGAAATATAAGAGGTATTTCAGGTACCTGTCAGTAGTTCTGTGCATTCCTTCTGACAAAGTTCTATATAATTTTTGTACATGTTGGAGGGGATCTTCCCACTTAAATGTAGGGTTTCAATAAGTTTTGCTCTGGCATCTGGGACATCTGGCATAGGCCTATATGCATACAAAAGACAGTGTCAATGATTTGCACATGGAACATAAATATTTCAATAAAAAATTAAGGTTAGATTTTCCCTGAGCGACACAAGTATTTGGTATACCTTGTGCTTCAGTTCTGCATTCTATTCACTTTTCTGTTATTTCACTGACAACAGGTAGTATGCAATCATGTTGTAACTAATAATCAACAATGCCAGGTGAAGCAACATCGCACTGTGGGTCTATGTTCTTGCTGCCATGATAAGGTCACTCACTCTGTAACATGCACTAGGGAATACCTGTTCAACCACAGCTTTATCAAAAACCTTGCCCATCATGATTGGGTTAGACAATGATAGTATGCCCTATAACTACATTCATTTTTAACTGCTAGCCTTGACAATATATACTCCACACATGATTGAAATATGAAAACTTTATCTAATCAATAACATTTCTAAAAAAGACATTGTGCATTTATACTATAAGAGACAATTACAAAACAAAAGGAAGAATCTGAAATGGAGAAAAGGTAAGAATCGCTAGGTATTTCACCTGGGTGTCAGGAGAGTCGGCAGGAAGGCTGAACGGAAGTAGGGCTTTCGAAAGATGGAAGCTTCTAGGACAAAGTTAGGTACTTTTGAGGTCTGCGCATAGTGTGTGACTGCAGTCTCTACTTCATCTGCTACCTGAATAAAAGAAGAGAATTTAAGAGTGAAGAATTAGAATTTTTTGCACATATTTTATCTGCATAAACTTGTTACACATCCATCCTCCACCATACAACCTTGTGAACATATACCTTGCTCTCTTACATTATATGTAAGGGGAACAACAGCATAACCTTCCTATTAATTAATAAATCTTAAATACTGACTTTCCTACTATGCTCCATATTTTTGCACTGAATTTCTCACATCCTTGAATACATACCTTACTCTTCTCCTTCTCAGACTGATGAATGGCAGTGTTTGGGTCTAATGTTTCCTTCAGATCTTTAAGTCTCGCCCTGGCCAAGTGACAATAATCTCGCAAAATCTAGGGGAAAAAAGATGGTTTATACATCAAAATGAGTATTATTTCAACAATTTTCATTTCATTGTACTATAGTCCCCTTAGACACACTTACTACACAACAATGTACATAGGTGATAGCAGAAATATAAATCACATTATTACACAAGGCCTGGTTTCAAAATTCTGAGTATAATAATTTCAAATATGATTTCCACACTCTGAGAACAATAATATACATATCAAAAGCACTTAACACCTGCATCACTATTATTTTCAAGGGCTGGATATAGGAACTGAAATCTTGCTTCAATCCCTCAAAACTTGGGCACATCTTTGAACATGTGGTTGACAGACACCAGCTTCATTCACCCTATACATCTGCCTATCCCAAGATTTCCATGATACCAGCTGCACCAGAATTCCTTAAACACCACCGGGCTTTAGTTTGTTGTACTTCTAGTATGCCTGCAAGGAATCAAAACATCCACAGCCAAGCAATGAAACCTCTGAACAACACACCTTAAGAAGGACCCAGGCAACACGAAGGGAATAAGTTGCACAAAGCCCAGACTAATAAGAAATAATAAATAAAGATTTTTCTGGATCATGAATCAAAAAATTAAGTCAGCCTCCTTTACCTCCTGGCAGCCTCTTGGTGTGTACATTTGATTGGTTAGGTGAGCACGCAAACAGTATGCTGGCTCATGAGGCACTAGGTCTGTCAGGAAACGTATCTGTTAGGAATTGGAAGGTAACTTTAGCTACAGGAAACTGAGTGATAAATATCTCTTTAGGTTATCACTCAATACCTTATCATTTACTTACGTTTAGGCCCTAAAAATCATATTACTTACAAACATTGCAACAAACATAAATATAAACATGAACATTAAAAGATAAAAACAAAATAAAAACTACCAATAAAAAAATGAAAAAACTTTTACATAATGACAACAAAGAAGTCCAAGGCAGGGAATTCCATAATCACTCACAAAGAACACAAATGACTGTTTATCGGTGACTGGGCTTGTGGACTCGGCTGCAAAGAGGGAGCTGAACCACTGAGAATATAAGGGGAAGATGTGACGACCCTCCTGACTTGCGTGTCTTGCAAACAGAAGACCGATGACGAGCAAC
>NC_061839.1:1119464-1124464 GCF_019202785.1 Penaeus chinensis | reverse complement strand
CCAATGTATTCTGTAGTATCCTAAGTGCTCCACGCACATACTATATTTATGTAACCAAGTACTTTAAGTCTAAGACAATAAGGTCTATTGTTAAGAATGTAATGGGATATATAACCAAAGGAAAGATTTTAATTAATGGATATTCAGAGAGCCTCCGACCGATGGGACATATCTTCTAACATTACCCAGTAAGACAGCTTAACTAACTTATATATATTTATATTACCCTATCAAAAGAAAAGAAAGACTTAAGGCATAAATAAACTAATAGTTATCGATTGTAACGTCGGACGAACTAGTTCAAAAATCTATCGGACCAAAGTATCGAACGATATTAACGCAACATTACGTCGGATGTCAAGCTCAAACATATACGTCCAGCGTCATGTCCGACAGATTCTAGACACACACATCTAACGTCACGTCCAACACATAATACACATGAGGAGACGTTACATCACAGAATAAGTACCTTAAAGGTCCGCCGTCCAAATTGAAGCACCTTTTACGCGAAAGAAACGTAAAGGTTTTTTTTATGGACAGCTAACTTTCCGAGGTACTTATTCTGTGACGTAACGCACTGTCATTCAACTGTGACAGTCAACTAAACAGATAAACAAACGCATCGCTCCCCCAACTGGACGTCAAAAGCAGAGTATTATCCTATGTGCAGACAAAAGATTCGAACTCTGATGGAAGTCCGTGCGTTGGCTTGGTCCGGCCGCCCTTCGCATCATGACTGAGACTCCTAGATGGGTCGAAAGCCCGTCACCCCATACATAAATATACCAGATACAAAATATACCAAGTATGCTAGACTTGGGAACGCTAAAAACCTCTAAACTTTCTTGCAATACGGACGCTTCAAGTCTGCTGTTGCATGTATTGTACATATAATAGTAATAATAATTATCATTATTAATGTAGTTATTATTATTATTATTATTATTATTGTTATTATTAATTTAATTATTATTATTGTTATTATTATTATTATTATCATTATCATTATTATTATTATTATTACTATTATCATTATTATAAATGTAATTATTGTTATCATTATCATTATTGTTATCATTATCATTATTGTTATCATTATCATTATTGCTCTTATGATTATAATTATTATCATCATTATCATCACATCAACATCATCATTATTATTATTATCATTATTATTATCATTATCAACATCATTATCATTACCCGTCTTCGTCTTCGTCATTGCCATATTTGTCACATTTGTCACTGCCATTATGGTTATTGTTATTAGATACCGTTTTGAACTTTATTAAGAAGAGAAGAGTAAGAAAAAAAAAAACTATTATGGGAACAAGGATAAGTCCGATATGCGAAGCTGAACTTCGCCCGTGTTATGCCCATGAGGGGAGCCCGGCCTGTGTCGACTAATGTCGACTCGCTAACGTGTGTCAGCTGGTGCTAAGTCGTCTTAGTCCTTACCCGCCGTGGTGCCCAGTCACAGCAGTGACTTCCAGGCGACAATTGCAACTTCTCGCGCCTGGGCGGGGCGCGAACCGCCGACCCCTCGGATGAGAGGCCGACTCGTTACCACTGTACTAGCCCGTAGGCTTTATGGGAACAGCGTGCATAATGATTGCTCTAACGCAATGAGCAAATTTCACACATAATTTGATCCATAAATCATTCCTTAAATGTCTTCAGTGTTTTATTTTTACATTTACTCTTTCAGTCTAGCAGTCGGCCGTTTTACAGAATACTTAAGCCAGGTCTTCGTATTTTAAGATTATCACTTACACTTTTACATTTTTTTTTCTATTATTGTGTTTTTTGTAATGAATGAAATAGTATTCTGTACACGAAGGTGAAATGTGGATCCCTGGGGTTTGACAGGACTCTTCATTGATTATATGTGACTCTACTTACTTTTGACTCTCTGGATTCTAATTTACTTAAAGCCTATTATTTTGTTAAGAATATGCATATAAACATATATATAATATATATATATATATATATGCACACATAAGATTTGCCTTACGGTAAAAAAATAGTGTTACAGTTAAATAAAATAGCGAAAGAATCTTCTGCATCTAGTAGATTTAAAATTCCGCCCCGTACAACTAACTAAATAAGATTCCTGAAGGTAGATAAGGATGGTCTCGAAGCTCCATTCGCAGTCCACGATCCTTGATTCACCTCGCGGACCTTCTCGGTCTTCCGGTCTGGAGGTTGGTCCGTCCCTGCTTTCGCTTTTAAAATGAGCACTTGTGCATCAGTTAGGTATATACTCTGTGGAATTATGGAATTATTCATATTTCATTCATACCTTTTAGGAAAATTCTTTCACGTAGGGAGGGTCTGGTAGGAGGGAGGTCGAATTTTCACCACAAGGTCTATATAAATATTTTAATATAGGTCTATATACTTATATAGATCTATGTACTTATGTAAAGCTATATACTTATATAGGTCTATAAACTTTCATAGACCTTGGAACCCCCCATGTGTGTTACGTGTTGCCATCTAATTCTCCCCAAAAAGGATGTTGTAATCTGTGCAATGTGGTGTAAAGATTTAAAACATTCAGATTATAAAGCTAAATACTATCAGTACCCACACGATAACTATGGTGTTTTTAACTCCTCTGAAAAAAACAAAACGAAACGAAACAAGTAGGAACACTTCCTTCAAAGAAGTCCAGGACACGCTAGGAAAAAATAGGCATGTATGTATATATACATATATGTGTATATGTATATGCATATGTATATATATAAAAATATATACATATATATATATATATATGTGTGTGTGTGTGTATGTGTGTGTGTGTGTGTGTGTGTGTTTATATGTATATATTTATATATATATATATACCTACATATATATATATATATATTTATGTATATACATAGAGACAGATGGATAAACAGCTAGAGAGACAGATATACATATTAATATAGATAACAGACACATACACACACACACACACATATATATATATATATATATATATATATATATATATTATACATACACACACACAAGGATTTGATAAGGTGTCTCATAGAATACAATTATGCAAATACGAACACCTAGGTGGAGTGAAAGGAAGATTCCTCGAATGGATGGAGGACTTTCTTCATGAAAGGCAGATGAGAACCATAAATAGAGGGAAGCACTCTGCACGGCGACGAGTAACTAGCAGAGTACCTCAAGGATTGGTCTTGGCGCCGATTATGTTTACCATTTTTTATAAATGACTTAGGGTCAAACATAAGTCAAGGTAGTTATCTGAATGATTGCAGACGACGCTAAATTGCAAAAAAAAAAAAAAAAAAAAAAAGGATAACTTATTTATTCGGAGTTGTATGTGGAAAATGGAATTTAACACCAATAAATGCTATGTAGTCAGGTTCGGAGAAAGTTAGGAGACATAATGTTAAACCAAGTAGATAAAGAAAAAGACCTTGGAATAATCATAAAGAGGAACCTAAGCCCAAACGATCATATAAATAACAAGGTTCATAAAATGCCAGGGCTGATTGCCAACATGAAGAGGGCATTCGTGTATGTGGACGAAGACATGGTAAAGAAGGTCATTATAGCCACCATAAGACCTAGTTTTGAGTCCAGACTTAAAAAAATAATATAGATAAACAAGAAAGAGTTCAAAGAGCAGCCACAAGATGGACACCTACTATAATAGATATGAGTTACGGAGAAAGACTACAGAAAATAGGCCTTTGGAAGAAAGAAAAAGAGGAGACATGATGTTCAACTATATTGCATGAAGGGTGAAAGATGATTTCATTATTTTGAACACAAGGACGAGAGGACACAGCAAAATATGAAAGTAAAAAGGAGCTAGCAAGATGTCAAGAAATTCGGTTTCCCAAACAGAACTAGTGAAACGTAAAACATCTTCCGAATAACGTCGTGTGTGCCAAAAATGTGCATCAATTTAAAAAAATTATATGATCTAAATATAGCAGACGGGACTTTCTGAGCTTAGTTCTTCTCCTGTATTGAAACAACTTGGTAAGAACACACACACACACACACACACACACACACACACACACACACACACACACACACACACACACACACACGCACGCACGCACGCACGCACGCACGCACACACACACACACACACACACACACACACACACACACACACACACACACACACATACACACACACACACACACACACACACACACACACACACACACACACACACACACATCATTAATACCAGCAAATACGTGTGGGAATCATCATAGTAATCAAATAAAAGTAAGATGTGAAAGAAGGGAAGTAATAAAGAGGAAACGCGTGACTTTTCAGCTTATGCTATTCCTCATCATACTAACATGGGCATGGATCATGTTACTCTAAATTTATTTGTCTATTTTCAAATTATTGGAAAGCCGTAAAAGCCAATAAACGATTTGGTAGCAGCGGATTGAAAGGATCGGAACGTATGAGTAATCAGAAAAGGAATTCGTCTACTGCGAAAATAATTTGAAAGTATACTATAGATATCCATATGCCAAAAAAATCAAAGTAAAAATCGTACAAGGAATATCCTACAAAACATTAAATAAAACAAATTAACTACAAGAAAATTATTAAAGCAATAAAAGATTCGATCGAGAACTCTCTTAGAATCCCGATGCTCTTTTTTCTTCCCCAATAAGCGGATGAATTAATCAGTTTGTGTTTACATCCGTGATCTCAAGAAAGCGTTCATATTCCGTTGCAATTGCACTGCATTCTAGGCTGGAAAGAAGTAAGATTCGCTAGTTATGGCGTCTGTTTGGTGTTTCTAAAGGAAGAGGAAGGAAGGAAAAGCGTTACCGCTGGATGTATGTAACGGAATTAACGATTTATTGGGGTTGAAGGTGATCCATCTTATTTCGGTGTAATGTATTCTTCACAATATTTTTTTTTATTTACCTCCTCGACCACATCTGGTAACATGTAAATGACTGTGGGTAGGACGCGG
>NC_061839.1:1096964-1114464 GCF_019202785.1 Penaeus chinensis | reverse complement strand
TTTTGTGATTCATAAGAATAAGAAACTGTTGACTGAAATTGCACTTTCTGAAAATCCATTAGGTGTAATAGTGTTCAGCAGATATACAGGTCTTACTGAAAATACGAGGGAAAGAACCTACAAGCTGTATCCTTGTTACAGATTGCTCGTAGCTATAAAGTAATAGAAACACTCACTAAGACCAGTGATGTTATTTTTTTATTATTATTATTTTTTTTTTAATGCAGCATTGTGTTACTTGTGAATGACTTTGTCACTGTTGCATGAGTTATTTTGATGGTGGCATAGAACTAGCCAGAATGTAACTTTGCTGGCTTACAAAAAGTGGATGTGTAATGGCTCTTTACAAATTGCTATGAAAGGTACCAAACAGAATATCAAGTCATGTCAAATCTGGATCATTTAGGACAGTCTGCAGATTGGCAGGTTGAAGTGAAGTTCTGGCAGTGAATATATAAAAGGTGGTTTTTTCTCTTCGTATAAAGTGTTTCAAATTTTAACCCACTTTTCAAGGCCTATGTTGATTCTAACATGTCCATTTTTCTATTTAACTCTGCTACCTCTAATGGTATTTTTTTGACAGACCCTGTGCAAAAGTGTTTTGGCATGCTCTAGCTTAAATACTAACTTCGTAATTCTGATATTCAGGCTGAAGCCTAGTTAGTATTTAAGATAAATACAATGAAAATTAGCTTCATTTATAACATTTAATACAACATCTGGTCATATTTGAGAAATTAGATTTACGATATACCAACAAATGTAGTACCACTGTGACTGTAACCTTTTTAAGTGAAACACTGAGACTAAGTGACAATGGCCAGCTCAAGTAAATTTTTTTTATATGAAATGGTCATACATGTGAAAATTTGTGTAGCTTTTCATAGTTTCACATTTTGATACTTCATGCTATACTATTCATTTACTGACAAGATCAGGTTTGACAAAATTTGTTTTTATAAAGAGTTTAGTCTTGAAAGTAAATAATGCATGTAATGCATATATATGCCATGAATCACAATTCTGAAGATGAAAACTGGTAATAATTCCTCTGTGGTTAGCAGTATGAGCTAAAAGGACTGGAAAAAATGTTAGCATTCCACCAGTTTTTATAAAGATTGTAGTTTAGATTAACTAGAGACATTTTTAAAAATCTCTTTGAACTCACATGTTATATTAGAAGAATAGAAGTAGGAGTTATATGTATGGAATTCAGGAAAGTATGTTGAATTAGAAAAACCTCAGCTGTGAAGATGCTCTACAGCTGATCTGCAGCTGCTCAAACATGGAAACACCTGTCCAGTGGAACACTTGTGCTGCCATATCATAATAAAAAGATATGGTAGTAGTTTAACATGCCTTGATATGCCTGTGTTAACCTGCCACAGTCTGTTACATAACATCTAAAGTAGTGTATGAGTCTGAGCTTGACAAATACTTGCATGAAAATTTCAGAGGAAAATATCTAGTAGAGTTGTTACATGTTGCTGCCAATTAAGTATAACTTTTTTGTTTTTTGTTGTAATCTAATGGAATTTCACAGTTTGACACAGCTGATACAGATAAATAGTACAGACCTACCTGAAGCTGTTTTAGCATCCGTAAACTGTTCAGGATTTGAATACCTTCTGATTATCAAAGGATGTGAATCAGACACAGGAAACTGCTATCAGTGGAGCTGGATACTGTGTGCTGCGTACTGTGTATTTGGAGTAACGTGTAGGAATGTAGGATATACAAAGCTTAAATTCTGTTGCTTAAAATAAGATCTCATGAATTCTGTGCTGTCAGATCACGTTTTGCAAGATCTTTAGATAGCATCAAAAATCCAAAGAGGAAAGTGATATGAAAGTTTCAACTGTGTATTGATGAAAGTGCAAATAGTTAGCATACTGAGATTTTACCTTTTTTTTTTTTTTTTTTTTTTTTTAAGTGTTTCTCTCTAAAGACAGATATCCAGTCCTTTATTACTCTCATGTATATGATTTGTGATATTTGATTTTCAATTAACCTCATTATGATTAGTTTTTATATACATGCACACTATACTGCTGTTATATGAAGTTAATCTTTTATGTATATTGAATGTTTTACTTGTATTAAGATGCACATTGCAGCATACAGTTTGTGATATGACCTAATCTTTGTATCATTTCATAAACTTCAGATGAGCTTATTATTTGCATGATGTGATAGTTTGTGATGAAAAAGGAGCTTTCACGAAACAGTTGTGATGTAGACTGTCAAGCGACATGCAAATAGTGCAACATGTAGTCCCATAAAGTAAAAAACAAAACAAAAATAATCAAAAGAAACATCCCATTGTTGGCAAGGACTTGTGACGAAGGTACATGATCCTTAATTCTGTGCTGTGTAGTTGTGCG
Organism: Penaeus chinensis; assembly: GCF_019202785.1. NCBI lineage: Eukaryota > Metazoa > Arthropoda > Malacostraca > Decapoda > Penaeidae > Penaeus > Penaeus chinensis. The sequence goes on along the minus strand of NC_061839.1, from coordinate 1,112,080 downwards.
CAAAGATGAGGAAGACGAGTTTCCACGAGAGTAGCTATAGGGCGGAATACTGGGAAAAGCCCACTCGACGCCACACTGTGAGCGTTCCCACCATCACAAGTGGTAAGTGTTTGGTAGTAAAAGATTGGAGAAACAAGGAGACACTTAATGTTTATATAGCTTTTATAATTTGATTTGTATATGTATATTTTATATATATATATATATATATATATGTAATTTATATATATATATATATATATATATATATATATATATATATATATACATACATATATATATATATATATATACATATATATATATATATATATATATATATATATATATATATATATATATATATATATATATATATATATATATATATATATATATATATATATACACATACATATATATACATACATACATATATATAGATATATATACATATATATATATATATATATATATATATACATGTGTGTATATATATATATATATATATATATATATATATATATATATATATATATATATATATATATATATATATATATATTTTATATTTATATATATATATATATATTTTTTATATTTATATATATATATATATTTTATATTTATATATATATATATATATATATATATATATATATATATATATGTATATATATATATATATATATATATATATATATATATATATATATATATGTAGATATAAATGTGTATATGTATATTTATGATATATGTATATATATAAATATGTTTTTAATATATGTGTGTATATATTTATAATATATGTATATATACTTATAATATATGTGTGTATATATATATATATATATATATATATATATATATATATATATATAATGTATATTTACATATATGTATATATAGAATTTTTTTTTTGACTGTTCCTGTCCTCAATTTTTTTTCTTTTTTTTTTGGCCAAGATCATTATCCCTGGGATGTACGTATGATTCATAGAAAGCCAATAGAGCTTGCATGCATAATACTCTGTCTCTGCTTTAGTGTCCTACTATGTTTGTTCCCTTCCAGTGCCTCCTTCTCCTCCTCTAGATATATGAGTGCTAAACAGTTAGAGCTAAACAGAAATGTGGATTTGTTTATTTATTTATATCTTTAGTATTCTCTTTTTTAGTCATGTGTATACTAGAAAAAAAGGGTATTGGACTAGTAAAAACAACTTCTGTTATTCATTTATCTAACTTTATTTTTGATAAGAAACAGATCTATGGCATAATGTTCTACAGTTCATTATTTAGATTTTCTCTCGTAACTATATTTCATACAAGAGCTTGTAATTGAGACGACTCACTTTGGCTTTTCAAAATTTGATATTAAAAGGATTTTGAGACTAGGCTCAGAGTTCGGTGTTCATTTTGCAAGGACCACTTCCCTTCCGCTGATCAGTTTTTCCCCATTGAGGATTGATTCTTGGAGGTCAGACGTTGGAAAAAGTAGATTTTACCAGGTTTCCAGGTTAGCCTCGGTTGTTATTCTTACGTGATCAGATTTTTGTATTAATATGTGTATTTTGGTTCCTCATATGCAGTGCTTCACAGATCTGTTGGAAGAAATAAAACTGAACCATAATTTTTAAATATTTTTTTCTTTGTTTTAGTCTGATTTTTTATTAATGATAAACAAATATTTGTATGAAGTTGTCTTTTAATTATAAACAAATATTTGTATACATATACATATATGTCCTATGGCTTCATAGATTTAATCTATATAAGAATATATATATATATATATATATATATGATATTTTATATAGTTCTTTATGAATATGATAAGTCATTTGTTTACATATATTTTTTTTTTTTTTTTTTTTGTGTGTACTTGCACAATATTTTTTTCTTTTTTCTTTATATTGCTACTTATCAACTGTAATGATTTTCACTTTACTTCTTATATCCATGTTTTACAGGAATATACACATTTTCTGATTCATTGAAACTTGATACTTTGTAAGAAGGTATATTCCTACAGGTGCATGGATAAATATATATATAATATTTCAGGTCATTAAGTGTTTTTTTATGTGAAACTTGCATGCTGAATTCTTTTACGTGTTTGAATAAAATGAGTTTTCCATACACTGATTTATAATTCGTATGATATGGCTGGGGAAGCTTCTCTTAAAGGATAAGGGGATATAGTTTTCACTTTGTTACCGTGTTACACCCAGAGCGTTTTCTTTCATGAGTAGGCCCTCTTAGAAGTGGCTTTGAACTGTATTTATCTTCTTTTATCTGTATATTTATTTTGATTAAATTTTCACGTCAATTTTGAGATTGGATTTTGTGGTATTGTCTGCTATGTGTTGGGCTAAGTAAATTTACTCTTTTATCTGTTTTGCCAAGAAGAGAATAATCAGTGTTACTACAAGAATCAGAGTGTAAAGGACATTTGATCAGCTTGGTCTGTTTGCAGAATGCCTTTGGTCAGCGGTAATATATTACTTTAGGGTACTCCCTTCTGGAGCATTGCACTTTGTGATGAAATTGTATTTTTAATAGTTTATGGTTGTTGGTTGTTATTATTATTGTTATTCTTAGCGTTATTATTTTATCAAATTATTGTATTATTATTATTTGTATTATTTTTGCTATTACTTTCACTATTACTATTACTTCTATGATCATTATGATTATAATTGTTGTTGTTATTAATATTATTATTATTACTATTACTATTATTATTATTATTATTATTATTATTATTGTTGTTGTTGTTATTGTTATTGTTATTATTATTATTATTATTATTATTATTATTGTTATTATTATTATTATTATTATTATTATTATTATTATTGTTATTATTATTATTATTATTGTTATTATTATTATTATTATTATTATTATTATTATTATTATTATTATCATCATTATTATTATCAGTATTATTATTATCAATGTTGAGGCTATTAATAATAGGTACAAACCAGTTGATTCTTTTTTTTCTCTTGTCTAAAGAGAATGTAGAAAATGCTATGTATTTTTCTAAACAGCAAGCCATGATTTTGGTAAATGGATCTCTCATAATAGCTTCATGAGGCCTGGATCTGACTCACTCATACTGGAGATTCTGCATGTAAATTCAGGAAACGGGGCTGTGTGTTTTTAATTTTTGAATATATTTATTCTTAATTAGAAGTTTATCTTTTTATCTTTCTGACTTATAGCTGATAGTCTCTTATCATTTTGATGCATTTTATATCATCCGCATTGATTATTTCATCCTCTCCATCGATATAAGTGAATGTCAAAGAACTGAGGCTTCAAGATTCCCCAAAATTGAGTTGCCGCTTATTTGTTCATTTATTTATTTATTTTTTTATATATATAAATGTATAGAGATTAGATTTGGTTCTCCCCATGGGCTTTTCCTTCCAAAATGTATCATTAGTCTCCATTTTTTTTTTCTTTCTCTTTTTTTTTTATGCCGATTAACATCCATAGTAACAGTTGGTGAAAATCCAGCTGAGTCTCAACCCTGCTTGTAATTTTCACTTGCGCTGTTAGTTTTTGAAAGAGTCTCTAGCTGAAATTAGATTTTTAAGATATTGTTAGTCCATGATTTCTGAGTTGTGTTGGTTTGTATAATAATACTTGAGTTTCTTTTTGCTTTAGGCATTGTCATTTTTTGTGGAAAATTTCAAGAATTGTTAATCATAGCTTTATGATAGATTCATGATTACATTGTTCACAATCTTGAAATGATTGATGAGCTTGACAAATTTGCATTGCTGTGAATTATATTCAATCTCTTTACCATGTACTAGTTATGCTGTTTTCCAAATGAAAGAAATTTCTATTAGCTTTCATTATTTTCTGATATGTAATACATCTCTATCTCTCTCTCTCTATTTATGTATATATATATTTCTATCCCCCCCCCCATCCTTCCTTCCTTCCCTCCTTCCTTTTTTAAACAAGTTCAGTTGATTTGTTTGTTCAGTTCCTGAAATAAGGAAGGAAATAACCGGACCAACCTTCCACTCCAGGAGGCACCAGGGAAATGCCGACCGTTCCGATGGGGAGGCCCCGACCCCTCCCATACTCCTCCCAGCTCATGCAGGGCCTGGGCATGGAGTTGGGAGGGTTGAGGGGACCCCACAGTACCCCATCAACAGTACAAGTGGATTTCCTGATGCCCAACAGCATTATAATCCAGCACCATGTCAGCACAAGCGCCACACTTGCGGAGATTAAGGAGGTGAGTTAAGCCTTGTGTTGATGTCATAGGTCTTACTGGTTCATGCTGACATTTTAATATCTGATGGTTATGGTGTTTGAGATGATAATTTTGTAGGGATAGACTGATTGATACAAAAGATACAAAAATGGAATCCAGTTCTTGGAAGTGTTTGTTTATTTGTTCCCTTGATATTCAGTTATTTATTTTTTATTATTATTATAATTTTTTTAATAGTTACTCTATTAGACAATCACCTGTAGATATCTGTGGGGAGTAGATCCATATAAGGTCTGAGTTGACCATCTGCACACTCTATTCCTTTCAACTCACCAAGATTTTTCGCAGGAACTGTGGGAACGTGCCAGTGAGTATCCTCTCTTTGGAACACTGCATGAGCTCTCAGCTTACCACTTCGCCTGTGTCAGTCAGAGATCTGAGACCCTTGAGCTCATGGACGAGACCAAGTGTCTGCAGGAAATCAATCCTTTTCTCTGTGTGCTAAAGGTGGTGGAGCGGAAAGGCAATGAAACCGAGAAGTTACTTAACCTGCAGATTGGTCAGCTGATCGGCAAAGGTATGGAAGGAATACTGGATTGCTCTCTTTTTGTTGTTGTTGTTGTACTAGAATACCTCCACATGCCAGAAACACACAGAAGTATATGTGAAAACATTTTGTAAGTGCTCGTATTACCCACATTCATATGCCTGTTCACTTGGGAAATAGTCTTCTATTGCTATTATTATGTTTTTTTTTTCAGATAATGTTTATGAATCTTTGAAAGAAAAATATGTTAGTAGGACAGAAAATTTTAGCTTTGCTCTAAGTTAACAAGTTTGATACTGATGAATATTAGGACACAAGATGAATCATAATGAAAAAAAAATATTTATGTTTCATTCAGTGTAGGATAGATTATAACAGTAAAGATTCTGAGGGAAAGAATGTAATGATATATAATTCAAAAAGTGGATATACTTGCAGATAGAAACAGAATAATTTGTCCAAAAAAAATATGGTTAGACTCCAAGAAAGCATACAAGTCTTACAGACTAAGACCTGTAAATCATTGTTGATAAATAAACTTAGCTCTGTTAAGGTCACATCAGAGATCGCATTAGAGATAATTACATTAAAATCTGTCACATGTTAAGATATTGCTACTAAAATGATTGAAGCATAGTCATTAATAGCAGTGAGAAATCAAGGACCCAGTTTGAAAGTTCTTTAAAACACCTGAGTATGAAATAGTCACTCACAGTATTTGTTTAAACAGTAACATTAGAGAGTACCATTATTTTATATATAAGAAGACTATAGGCATGTGCCTATAGGGGGTAAAAACTATAGTAAGTAGCCATAATTTTTACCCAGATATAAACAGACAAATATTGAAACAGATAGTACTTCAGACAAAAGCATGACTAAATAAACATACAAATAAGTTTTTATTTTGTACATCCATGTTTAATACAACAGACTATACTTTTAAAAATATTTACATGTCACTATATGGTATGCATATACTATAGTGAATATGGTATGCGTAGGCCATATTGGCTTCATCTAATATTATACTAATATTGGCTTCATCTTTATGATGTATGTATTTACTAAATTAGCTTCATTTTTGCAGAACTTCAGAAGTTTGATGCCCTCAAGAATCCAGAGGTTAATGAATTTAGATGGAAGATGAAGGCTGTTTGTGATGAGGTTGTGGCATCAAGAAATAAACTCACATGGACTGAACAAGTATGTTTTGCATGATATATTCTCGTGTCTCAGATAGTGGCTGTCAGCACTTCAGAATTGTTGTGTTTGCTCTTGCTTGGTAGATATTTTTAAATATAATTTTACACAGGTGAGCTAGTGGTTTCTGTAGATATTCTAATGTAATGTAGCCAGATATAGAGAATTAGTAACACTAAATTAAGAATTTGGATTTTAATTACAAGAAACCATTTTGTGTGTAAACTGTTAGCTAGTTTTATAATATTGTAAATTTTCAAGCAACAGATGTATAAGTTATGGAAAAAGAAAGTTGATGATAATAATGATAATAATAATGAATGAATAAAAGATGTATAAAAAATATGAATCACCTGATCCTTTGAGTTTGCAAGTCTCAAACATGGAATTTTAACTGTTGATAAGATACTTATTTGCTTATTTAAAGATAAAGTGTGATTAACTTTTAGTTGATTAGTATATATGAGACATATACCGTGTGATATTTTTACATTTGTTTTTCATTTGGTATTATGAAGAATCATTGCAGCTGAAAATGTATTTATCAAAGGGATTTTGCCATTTCAGGTACAATATCAATACCCAGCGAGAATTGCAGCAAACGAACAGTTGCCGAACTATATCTTGGACAGGCTGCAAGATGAACAGCTTTTGTTGTCTGTACAGTTTGATACGGCAATGCAGGTGATAAACTCTTTCTCATTAGTATTACTTTTAAATCTTTCTTCTTCTTCTTCTTTTTCTTCTTCTTCTTCTTCTTTTTTTTCTTCTTTTTCTTCTTCCCCATCATCATCATCATCTTTCAGGTGATGATGATCATCATCATCTTTACTTTATGGCTATATTGAGTTCATAATTGTTTTATTGTCTGTAAAGGGAATTGACATTACCATAAGCTATAGATATATTATCTTGATATTTTGTGCAAAACCACAATAATTGTATTCCTATAACATACATATTCATATTTGTTGGATAAATTTTTGATAAGCCACTTAAACAGGTATCATATTACTTCTTCCTTAAATGTTTATGATTCTAGCATTCTTAATATGCTAAAATATGTTATATGTTATATGTAAATTAATGCCTTTGACCTTGTTACTTTTACAGGTGCAGTCTACTTTCACTTTCCGGGTCAGACCGGATATGAAGACAGTCGATTTCCTTGACATGGCACTTGCAAAACTCTCAATAACATTTGTGATAGAAGAAGCTGCAGAAAACTATGTCCTAAAGGTAAGGAATTGGGAAAAGTGTAAGTAGGATGGTAATGTGAGACTTTTTTGATTCATAATGTGAACTATGGAATTTAACCTGCATTATCTGGGCCACGCCTATAGCTGTCATAACAAACTGACTCATCACGCTGAGTATGGCTATAGGCCTCATGACACACTAGAGCAAGTTGAGTGGAAAGTTCTGCTACCTGTAGCAGCCTCCTGGGCCAAATGGCAGGATGGTTACCATATTCTGTCTATGTATATTTTCAGCCTCTAGCTGCATGAAAATCAATAAACTGATTATTACTATTATTATTATGAAATCACCAGAGTCAGTGACGCCAAGAGATTTATGATACAATCATTGACAGGTTAAACCAGTGCAGTTTTAGTAATAGGGCATTTAGAGTTTTTAAAAAACATGAAATTTAGACAGTTGTTCTGATTGTTATTTTTTTGATTGTCTGTTTCATTTTTCTCTTTGAGCCCTCTGTCTCACTGTGTTTGTTGTTACATTCTCTTATTTTGCAGACACCTGGAAAGGAAGAGTACCTGATAGCCGATGTGCATTTGTCGCAGTATATGTATATCCGTGAATATGTGTGCCAAGACCAGTTTTCGCCAATTCCCCTAGTCATTGTTCATCGAGGAACGATTCAAGGTGAGTGTTGTCATTGATTCAGATGACATCTTACAGGTGGGAAGATTTCTGCCTTGTTCTTGATGGTTCTGTAAAGACAGTTCTAGATATCTTTCTTTTTCAGTAATGTTTATTATTATTTGATTATTTGTATTGAGCCTTATACAAAGTAATATTTTTGGTATATAAATCAACAGGAATATTTTCTTGAGTACATTATGTTACTAGACATCTCATAAGTTTTCATTGCATGTATTTATCCTTTCATTCACACAGTCGACATTGATAACATCTGTGAAAGGATTGCCGATGGAGTTAAGCACATGAGGAACTCCTTCTCTGGCATGACGCTCAGCAAGAAGAAGAATGTCACCTTCATTTCATCGTGGTCCATTACGGATCGCTTCAGCTTCCAGATTGGGACAATCACCAAACTTAATCTGGATTCAGACGACCAGAAGGAGGTAAAGAAGGATATTGATAAAGGTGCAGAGGAAAGAGAAGGAATTAGCAAAGCAAGATGCATGATTGACATGACATTGTGATGCATTTGTCTAATTCTGGAGAGAAAACCAATCTTACCTTAGCTATTCTTGTGCATATTCTTTTTCTTTTTTGTTTTCTTTTTCTGTTTTTTTTATTTTAGCCCTGGTGAAGATATTAATGTAAAGTTAGATATCTACAAGAATGTATTATCACTCATACCTTAATCTGAATATATTCATTTGTGAAATTGTGTATTCCTAGGTGGTAGTAGAAGCTGGCTTGTACCACGGCAGTAATGCCTTGTGCGAGACCCAGACTACACAGGAGGTCAGCGTACGGGATGGAGAGGCTGTGATAGAGGAGACGCTCAGCTTTGGCATTGATGTCTGCAACATTCCCCGGAGCACCCGTGTCTGCTTGGCCATTTATGAAGTCACGCGTAGTGCCAAAGCCACCAAAGCGAGATCATCTATCGGCACAAGGCCGGTGAGTGAGGCTCGAGGAGGTTTTGTTAATTCGTTCATGGGTTCATTTGTGTGATCTTTAGAATAGGTAGTTTTTCTCTTTTTATCATGTTTCTCTTTTTATCATGATTCACTCCTGTTAGATCAGAGTTAGTTAAAAGTGCATAATTTCTTCACTTTTTTACAATTTACAGTACTGTTCAAGAAAATGTACTTGGTTTGTGGTTTTATGCAGAGATAAATTTCTCTTAAGAGTATATTCTAAATCAACTCTCATTTCTCAATCTAGATCCCTCCTTTTATGTTAATTTTTAATCAACCCTTTCCATTAACACCTTCAGGAGCTGTACAAGAATCCCCTTGCATGGGTCAACACGGCAGTATACGACTACCGCAACCAGCTGAAAGGAGGATCTATGTCGCTTTATGCATGGAAGATCTATGAGGATCAGTCAGGAGATGTGGGCATGCCAAACCCCCTGGGCACCCTGGTCAGCAACCCAGACCATGATCAGGCTGTCACGCTGACTGTGTCTTTCACGAAATACCACCCAACATCAGCCATCATCTTTCCATCGAGAGACAAGATCATATCTACGGCAAAGGAGAATCCACCCACAGATGAGGTGTGTTCACATTCTATCTTAAAAGCTTCACACTGTTTAGTATTCTCTGTTTCAGGAGGACTGCTATCTATGATTTTACGTATATATATAGTTTATTTTTCCTCTATTTTTCTAATTCCTTCCTTTCTTCATTACTTCTTTACTTCATTCCCCTGCAGATGGTTCCAACAGTAAGTAAGATGGATGAAGTTCGTCAGATAGCCGAAAGAGACCCATTAACAGAGCTTCATGAACAAGAGCGTAAACTGATCTGGTCACTGAGGAATACCTGTCGACAAAAGATCCCACATCTTTTACCAAAACTCCTGCAGTGTGTGGAATGGGATAACAATGCAGAGGTAAGATCCCCTGGAGAGATTTCTTTCATGTTTGCAGTCATTTGATGGCGTTCTCTTGACAGTGATGGCTGCCTTCAATTCTAACCCATGGGTGCCAGGTCCACTATAGTTTTCTCATGTGGATTTCTGTTTATACATAGAAGGCCCCACAAGTGCATAGTCACCAAAGAGTCACTTAGTAGGCCTAGCTGACCACCATTCCTTGAATTTTCAGGAAACATTTTTTTTTTTTTTCTGAGGCTTGTAGGACTAATAATTGAATCCTTGATGACAAAGCTCTTGTTGAATCATCTATCTGTAACCAGATTGATAACCTAAAAACAAAGTGGATATAGCGCTTATCTCTGTTATATCCGGGCATCAATGGGATTAATGTTTAAGAGAGATGTTAATTTGATTATGTTTCAGTTTTTAAATATGGAGAAAGAATATTCATTACAGGCTAGACTTATATGAAGTCTAATGCAGTAAAGAATTCATAATGACTTTGCTTAACTGAATACCTATTTCCATCACAAAAGATATATTTGCAAAACCACATTCTTGCATAATATTCAGACTACTAAATGAGAGACTGCACATGACAGGTGGCAGAGATGATAGCACTATTGGAAGAGTGGCCCAAACTATCACCAGACCGAGCGTTGGAGCTTCTAGATTACGCCTACCCTGAACCCGCTGTTCGAAGTTATGCCATAGAGTGCCTAGCACCTATTAGGTAAGTCTTGGACTGTCAGTTGGTTTGGAGAATAGAAGGTTGTTGAAATCCATGAATATAGAAAATAACAGAGATAATTTGGTATATATATATATATATATATATATATATATATTTTTTTTTTTTTTTTTTTTTTTTTTTTTTTGGGGGTATTTGATTTGCTTTTCTCTCAACAGTGATGATGACCTGCTTCTCTACCTGCTGCAGTTAGTTCAAGCTCTGAAGCACGAAAATTACCTGTATTGTCATCTAGTTGAGTTTCTCCTTAATAGAGCCCTCAGGAATATGCGAATCGGCCATTTCTTCTTTTGGCATCTGCGGTGAGTGCAGGAATGTACTTGGAGAGAAATGAATAATTTAGCTAGATAGTGTGAAAAGATATCAGTGAGATATTTTTGGTAGGGTTCCTTTTGCCTCCCTTTTTCTGTTAAATATATTTTTAATGTCTAGTCATCTAGAATGTTTACTTGTGATTCTGACTGTGTCATTTAACAACTATTAACTTTTCCTTCACAGGTCAGAGATGCATGTTCCCTCTGTATCCATTCGCTTTGGTCTGATACTGGAAGCGTACTGCAGGGGATCTGTGGAACATATGAAGATCTTGCTCAGACAGTTAGATGCACTGAATAAGTTTAAAGGTAACCATAATGGATTTATTGTTTTATTCTTTTTTTTTCCCCCCAATGCTTTCAAGTATCAGAACCTGGAAATGTGATTTTGTCATATCATATAATAATTCCTTGCCTTGTGTAAATTTCATTACACTTTACTAAAAAAAATTATAACTCTTCCAGAGGTCAGAGGCGTTGTCAATGACAACCGTTCAGTAAGAGACCGCGCTGAGAGGATGATGAAGGAGTACATGAACCAACCCCATGCCCGCTCTGCCCTGTCGCACTTCCTCAACCCCATAGATCCCATGTATAGAATCAGCAACATCAAGTAAGTAATGGGAGTGTGTTGATTTTTATTTATTAATTTGTTGACTAATTTCAGAGAAAGTGTATTATATGTCTTCTCTTCTTCTTTTACTAATGGAACTTTAGGTATCACCTGTACATTTAGAATGTATAGGTGATATCTAAAAATGTACAAAACTTATCAGAAATAAAACAAAACAGAATAGTGTAAATGACTAACTGAAATGATAAAGCAAGTACTAAACAGTGCTATTGTCTCACCCATCAGGACAGTAATTGTAAAGATTATTGTAAGAATTCAAAAGCAACAGAAGGAATATTTGCTTAGCCGCTTCCTCAGCAGCGGTATTGATGGTGATGTTCTCTGTGATAAATACACATCAGAAAATCCCAATCCATTGTTCTTCTTTCTTACCACCTATTTCACCTGCAGCTCTGACGAATGCAAGTTCAAGGACAGCAAGATGGCCCCTCTCTGGCTGGTCTTTGAGAACGGGGACTCGCACGGCAAGAAGATCTACCTCCTGTACAAGTACGGAGATGACCTTCGGCAGGATATGTTGACTCTGCAGATGATCAAAATTATGGACAAGCTCTGGAAGGATCATGGGCTTGATCTCAGGTATTTTTACTTTTTCTTTTATTTTCTTTTTGTAGGAAATGAATTGAGCTGTCCATTATAGTGTGGATATAGGAAAAAGTACTGTTCAGGGTGTTCCTTCAGTATGTTTTGAATTTAGGATATTTTTAGGTGATATGTAACCCATCTGATTATTAACAAAGTTTTTGTTTTTCAGAATGAATCCATACAGCTGTATGTCTACAGACAACCGGGAGGGTATCATTCAAGTGGTGCTGAATGCCGAGACAATTGCCAATATACAGAGGAAAAAGGGAGTGTTCTCAGCCACTTGTGCATTCAGGAAGGGGTCTTTATTGGGTAAGTCTCCCAAAGTATATCATAGAAAATTCATAGCAAACCAGGTAAATGTACTCTTTATTAGAAAATATATGAATTATTTAATTGACTAATCAATTTGGATATGCTGCCTCTCCCCCACTCATGACCTGTATGATTAACAACCATCCATGTATACAACAGGCAGGTAAGAAAAAAAACTTCTGTTAAGGGGAATGGCTGTATATACATTCACCTTATTTGTAGACAAAGAATCTTTCCTTACAAACTCTTTGCCACTTCACACAGCCTGGTTGAAGGATCACAACACCACAGAAGCTATGCTGAACAAGGCCATTCAGGAGTTCACCCTTTCATGTGCTGGGTACTGTGTGGCCACATACGTTCTCGGTGTGGCTGACCGTCATTCAGACAACATCATGATAATGAAAAACGGACAGCTGTTCCACATCGACTTCGGTCACATTCTCGGACACTTCAAGGAAAAGTTTGGCATCAAGCGAGAGAGGCAGCCGTTTGTCCTGACTCATGACTTCATCCATGTGATCACCAAGGGCAGGACGCGCTCGGAGGAATTCATACAGTTTAAGTCGTACTGTGAGCAGGTAGGTTCAAGACATACTAGTGATTTATACTTTGTTATTTTTTTTGTAGAAATTTAAGTGGGTGTTGTCTATAGGTAGGTAAAAGTTCAAAAGAGAGTCATATAGGACTCTCCATTTTAAGAAGATAATTAGAAGTGCATTACCAGACTGATAAATGCAAACTTTTAAATACTAGTATTGTATAGATATAGAACATTCTGAAAAAAATCAAGTCAACGTTCATGATCACCAGATGATTATCGTTTGGCACTCATTTACATGCCCAGTAATGGGGAATAACTTTTCCTCCCTCCTTTTCACAGGCCTTCCTAATCCTGCGACGCTATGGGTCCTTCATCATATCACTGTTTGCCATGATGATCTCGACCGGCCTGCCTGAGTTACAGAGCGAGAAAGATCTGGACTACTTAAAGGAAACTCTTGTAAGTAGAATAGCAGTAGTGATGGTAACTTCCGTTTCAGGGTCATCTGCCAGATGTTGACAATAAGAATGATGAAAAGGAAAAAAAAGTGTGTTTGCCTTATTGATTCTTTTCTTTGTCAGGGACTCTGAGGGTCAAGTTAATATTCAATGAAATGTCAAAGTGTATTGTCTCTTGTCATGGCAATCTAAAGAATGCATTCCTTTTCAAGTTGTATAACTCATTTATAGGTTTGTTGTTCATTTCTGATTATTTTTCTATCCCAGTTAAGGATGATTATGGATTTTTCTTTTCTTTTTCCTATTATTTATTTATTTCCGCCCACCTTGTTGTCTTTTTGTCTCCTGTCTATATTCTTATAGTTTTTCTTCCCTAGGTCTGTTTTTTAGGAATTTTGTTGCTTGCATGATATGATTCCTTCTGTATATAATTTTTGTAAAATTCGTAATCCAAGCCATCTCGTGTTCTTTCCAGAAACTGGACCTGACGGAAACCGATGCCTTGGAGCACTTCAGATCTAAGTTCGACGAGGCTTTGTCAAATTCGTGGAAGACCTCTGTCAACTGGGCCATCCACTCCATGGCCAAGAATAACCGTTGAGAAAGGCCTTCCATTAGACCTTTCCTATGTGAAGCTGTTAGATTTGGCAGGAAGAGTAAAGCTCCCAGAAGGCAGGGTACACATGGCTCATAAAGCAAGATATGTGTGTATGTGTATATATATGTATATATGTGTGTTAAAATGTTTATACATATGATACACACACATACTACCAACAGTTTTCACAGTACTTAAGAAGCAAAAAGGATTTTTTGGAGTCAATTTGATTAGTTGTAGGCAGGACTGGAATACATGTTGAGTTGGTGGATGATCATAGTCTTCAGATAATTTTACTTTTAAAAAGTTCCTATGTTGTAAGTTCAGCTTGCTGTTACTCTCTGGTGTAGTTTAGTGGTGTACCACTTTATGTACCATATAAGAAATCAGAGTTCTATATCAGACTGCACAACCTTACAGATGACCGGTGATACCAGCCTGGTGTTTTTATCAGTCCTGCGACTAAATGCATGCTGGGGAATCATATTGTATATAGCAGTTATGCTATGTTCTGTACATGAAATGCATATTACATTAAACTCTTGATTTCCTTTACCTACCTGATATTGGAAGGTAAAATGTGTCAAACATAATGGAGTAACATTTGTAACCTGAATTTTATTTTGTTATTTGTTGAGGTTTCTGATCCACATGGCTTTAAAAGCAATATTTGGAATGATATACAAATGTTTATAAAACTAACATGTTACATGATAATGTGCATGCATATGTTGTACATCTCAGGCCAAAGGAATTGTATCTAAAGACAGAAAAGATAGAAAGAAAGACAGAAAGAATTTCTTTGGTTGAGGTTCATCCTCCTATATCACATCACCTGAAGATAAGATTATGAAGTAGATGATAAGAATTATGCTTATGTATGTGAAACAGTCAAATTATATTAATTCAGATTTCCTCCTGGACTTTACTGATTTACCAGTAAGTTGTAAGATAAGTTCCATGTCACAATTTGGTGAATAGTCTGAGTAATGTTTGCATTTCTTGCATGTGTTGTAAGGGTGTCATATGAGCTGTGTATGGTATATTTACTGTATCACAGCTACTTACAAATTAGGTTATATTGTGTTATGTAGACCTTGACTTCAGTTCAACATCATATCAGACGTTACAGAAGTATGGAAAGATGTCTGTAGTGACAGTAACTCGTAGTGCTTATATTGAAT
>NC_061839.1:1084464-1091964 GCF_019202785.1 Penaeus chinensis | reverse complement strand
AGTTTGTACTGTTGTATCTGCAATAACGAAAATCTTTGAAAAGCGATGTAACTGGAAATAAGCTTTTAGAAAAGAAAGGATTAAGATTAAAGTGGGGAAAAAAGTGTTAAAATTATATAATGAAAGGAAAAGAAATAACATCAAAATACAAAGTGCTCAGTTAAAAAAATGGTGTATAGTAAAATATAAGAGAAGAAAAAACAAAACTGAAGTAAACAGGCAAAAAAAAAAGAAAGAAAAAGAAAAAAAAGGTGATCTAAAAGACTTAACAAAGTGAGTAAAACGTACAAAAATACGCTACAATAAATTAATAATAAAATTCAAATGAAATATCAAGAGTAACAGAAGGTGAATAAAAACCTTAACAAAATGGCATAGATTATGATAATATCTAAACCTCTAGTTTTTTTTCTGCAATAAAAAAATGTGAAAAAACAAATCACATTTTTAAACAATACTGCAATAAACCGAATTAAAGAGAGAGAGATAGAGAAAGAGACAGAGGGATAGATAAACACATGGATACACACGCACACACACATTGCGAGAGAGAGAGAGAGAGAGAGAGAGAGAGAGAGAGAGAGAGAGAGAGAGAGAGAGAGAGAGAGAGAGAGAGAGAGAGAGAGAGAGAGAGAGAGAGAGAGAATGTCAGGCGAAGAGACGGACATACAGGACAGACTAGTAAAGGCGGAGACCAAGAGTGAAAGAGAGGGACAAAAAATGGGACACTCTGTCAAGAAACGCATCTGGGCTAAGATTACCAAAACAACTCAAAATCTGTTTGCTTTTAGCCTTTTGGTAGAGCTTGCATGAACAAAATGCCCATAAAACACGGGGGAAAGAGAGAAACACAACTCTGCTATCTCTCAACGCTTCAACTTTCCTCAAGAGATTCATCACACTGCTACACGACCCGCGAAACGACAGCCAAATCGAGCATTAAATCCGGGTTGTGCTTTGTCGAAAAGTAGGCGATAAAAAGGGACAAAACGAAGGCTATTGATGTTTGTTCTAAAATTGCGCCGGTGATGTCACTGCGGGCTATTGTTATGCTAACATCCTGGTCCGGGCGCTGACGCAGGCGAGACTGGCCTTTGGGCGGCGGATGCCACACAATGGCGGCGACGGACTCCATGTCAGCTGAACGCCATGTCACACGCGGTCAGAATGCTCCTCACAATTTCAGTACGAGTTAGTAAAAAAATAACTTGCGAGGGATATTTTTACGTAGAGTGAGATTGGTGGAGGATACTATTGGAAAGAACAGACAGTCAGATGAGAGAATGAAATGTACTAGTATGATCAGGGGTTCTCAACCTGGGGGGTCATGGAGCAATATGAAAAAAAAATTAACGTGTATCTAAACTGAATTTTATCTCACCTATAATACCTACATATAATTATTTCTCACATATCAATAAATTGGAATCTTTCCATAATGTGTTCTTGTCCTACAGCTATTGGCACCATTTCACCATTCATAACTAATAATAGTCGAATCTGAAAAGATGAAAGTTACTGTACATGGAGATTATTGTAAATTGGTCGGAGCCACAGGATGAAAAAGGTTGGAAACCACTGTGATCGATAGATGGGTAAATACACATACGTGCTAACACTTACACACACACACATACACACACGGAGAGAGAGAGAGAGAGGGAGGGAGAGAGAGAGAGAGAGAGAGAGAGAGAGAGAGAGAGAGAGAGAGAGAGAGAGAGAGAGAGAGAGAGAGAGAAAGAGAGAGAGAGAGAGAATAAGAATAACAATTAGAACCCATATCTGTAAACCATTTTCCCTTATTTCTCTTCAATGATATAACAAAGATAACAATATGTAAACGTTTTCATATAACAAAGTAATTCGACAAATTAAAAGTCACGGTGATAGTTCAAGTTCGCCAACATTTTGTTTTTTAATCTGTTTACTTTCTCTATCTAATTTGAGATCAAATTGAGACTATCATCTATGAAGTTAAAGAGCTACGACGCTAAAGAGAATCAGTTTTAAGAAAATTGTTAAGGACAATAAATAACTTGGCCTTTAGCCTAAGCAGACCTATTTTTTCTCTAATATATTTCATCCTCTATATCACTTTTTATTGATTTAATTATATATATATTTTTTTCAAATATATATTTTTTCTCTCTTGGTAAT
This sequence comes from Penaeus chinensis, assembly GCF_019202785.1. Classification (NCBI taxonomy): domain Eukaryota; kingdom Metazoa; phylum Arthropoda; class Malacostraca; order Decapoda; family Penaeidae; genus Penaeus; species Penaeus chinensis. Next base: position 1,089,807 of record NC_061839.1, on the reverse strand, counting down.
CCTACCTAAATTAATCTATCAAGGAAATTCATACTTAATGTTATCAATGGGTCGCTACATTAATAAATAATGACATTCGAATAAATTACTTATTAAAAAATAATATATAAATACTTTGTTCTAGAGATAGTACATGGAGACTTGTAAACCTAAATAAGTATTTGAAAACATGAATTTACACACGATCATGTTTATTCTATCATGTTTGATTAACTTTTTTTTTTTTTCTTTTTTATGAAATATGTCATCTACACGACTGTAAATGTAGATTCATGGAAAACGTAATGGGAAAACTTTGAAGTCGACGAGTGATGGATTAGATTCAGAAAGCTATATATTTTTTGGTCTTAATATTTAGCCTTTTTTTAACGTACAAAAGGCGAAGTGTTCTTTTTGTCATAATGATTTATAGCTTAAGTCTTCGGTAGTGTCTGTACCTTTCTATATTTGATTTTTGTTGACATTGTGTCGAAAATCGTTCATTTCGCTTTTTTAATGTTCATGTATTAATCTCTATCTTTAATATAAATTTGTAATTCAGTATTGGCATTTTTACATCCTTTCTGTTTTGTATATTGAGTGGACTTGTATCTGGAATTTTTTTATAACACATATTTTAAAAGAAGCAAATTACGCTTCTCAAAGGTAGATAAATAAAATATAAGAAGAATGTAAATTTAAGTCCGTTACCCCCCTTTTCTTCTATTCCGTCGTCTGATTTACAAGGCAGTCAAGAGGTAATCGGACCCACCACCCTTTTCCCTTCACTCTCTTCACTTTCTGCAACCGACAGCGAGTATCTGCGTTGGAAGATCCCTGTAAGATCGTATCCACGAGTTCTTTCTTTTTCTTTTTCCTCTTCTTCCTTAACCTCTTGCATTTTTTCCTATCCCTTCCAATACAAGTTTTCACTCGCTTCTTCTTACTGTCTCCTCCGTCCCTGCCGCTCCTTCCTTCGGCCTCGATCATCGTCTTCGTCTTTCGAATCCGCAAGACTCTGATCTTATAACCTTTGCCCTCGACATAACCAACTCTTTCTTTGAGGATTATGTGCGTCGGCGTGTCGACCTTCCAGCTCTTCTTCGGTTTTTTCGATTTTTTGGATATTTTCTCCTTCGTTTTCACCGTCGTTTGATCTCCGAGGTTGACCGTCAGTTTGTTGCCCTTGTTGTCGTTTGTTGTCTTCTCCTTCTTCTTCTTCTTCACTTTTCCTTTCTTCTTCGTGAGGTCCAGTTCGTCTACATTATCTTTCTTGTTCTTCGCTTTGCCTTCCTTTTTCTTCTTGTCTTTCTTGTTATTATTTTTCTTTACGACCTTTTTGGAATCTTTCTTTTCTTCTTCTTCCTTCTTTTTCTTCTTCTTCTTCTTGTTTTCCTTTAGTTTCTTCTTTTCGTCTTTGTCGAGCGGTGCCACTCTCTTGCATTTGCTTCTTCTGCAGATCTGAAAGACAAGGTTTCCTCTATACATGGCATGTCTGGAAATCTCTCTCTCTCTCTCTCTCTCTCTCTCTCTCTCTCTCTCTCTCTCTCTCTCTCTCTCTCTCTCTCTCTCTCTCTCTCTCTCTGTGTGTGTGTGTGTGTGTGTTTGCGTGTATGTGTGTGTGTTTGCGTGTATGTGTGGGTGTTTGTATGTGCCTTTGTACGAGTCTTCGTATGTACATGCATGCATGTGTATTTGTGAATAAAAATCTACATCCTAAGAGTCTTAATATGTACAGTGAACTTCATTACTGTCTCTCTGTAAACGCCGAAAAGATGAGACACTACGATCACATTCACAAGTAACTGGAAAACTCCTACGCATTCGCAATTGCACGAAATAGAGTGCGAGTGGGTTGCAATTCATACAACGGTGCTGTCTTCTCTGGACTTCATCTGCATAAATAGTGTTATATTGTATTTTAGTCTTAAGTACAAGGTTCGACGGACTACCGTGGGACTTCTCTCCAGTAAACGAGAGGAATGTGTAGGAAACGAGGCTCGTGGAATATCCGAGAACAGAACCATGGACACATCGTAACAAATGCGTCCTTAGAACTAAAGAAAAATTAGAGTTGCTTCTAAGACAAGAATTAAGCTTGCTTCTAATATGTAATAGAAATGAAAAGCAGAGTTCGAGGCAGCCTAACGCAGATCGGCGGAGGACTTTGCGCCAGTCGAAAACAAGATAGAGAGAGGGAGGGACTTACCTTCAGGGGAGAGCTAGATAAGAAAGAGATAAGAGGAACTCGTATAACGAGAGAGAGAGAGAGAGAGAGAGAGAGAGAGAGAGAGAGAGAGAGAGAGAGAGAGAGAGAGAGAGAGAGAGAGAGAGAGAAAGAGAGAGAGAGAGTGAGGGGGGAGGGACTTACCTTCAGGGGACCACAGGGCGTTCCTTCGAGAGCCGAGGCAGAGGGCGTTCTGAGCCTGCCTCCGTTGCGGCACCAGATCTCCTTGCAGACGTTCTGAAAGTGAGAAATCAAGACACGAATGAACGCCTTCATGAACTCGATGAAATGAGGAAGACGATCTATTAAAGACGTTCATTAAAGTGGGAATTGAGACACGAACGTAAAATAGTGACATTAGGAAGAAACATAATGATGAACAATGAATAACAGAATCCCTAGTCTCATGCACGACGAAAGGTAAAACAAATAACAACGTAAGCAAAAAATAAATATAAATAACAAAAATAGACAAAATCACTAAGAAGCAAAACAAAGTAAAAGAAAAAATTGAAACAACACAAAATAACAGAGAAAAAATGTATATAACAGAATCACACCAAAAGTAAAATCCATAAAAAAAAACTGAAATAGATAAAAACCTAAACTAGATTTTAAGAAAAAAAAGAGTGAATCGAAAAAAAACAATAAAATAAACAAATAAAAACATAGAAACACGAAATAACAACAACAACCACAACAAAAACACTTACATTGAAGGGGCTCTCAGGAGACGAGAAGAAATCCCATCCCTGGCCGTACATGTAGCGGCACTGCTCGCTGGCACCGAACCTCTTCCCTGGCAGTTTCCCGCTGTGACCATTCCTGGGGTCATTCAGCTCTTTGGTGGAGGTCAAGCATCTGCCGCTGCGAGGGAGAGGGGGAGAGGGGGGGTCAGGAGGGTTGGGAGGGTGTGTGAGAGTGGGGGAGAGAAAAAGGGAGAGGGAGGGAGGGAGAGGGAGATGGGGGGAGGAAACGAGAGGGCGGGAAGGAGGGAGACGGAGAGAGAGAGAGAGAGAAAGAGAGAGAGAGAGAGAGAGAGAGAGAGAGAGAGAGAGAGAGAGAGAGAGAGAGAGAGTAAGAACAAGAGCGAGAGCGTGAAACGGAGAGAAAGCGAATGATAGACACAGCCAACCAACGAACAGGTATACAAAGAATCAGAAACAGAATAAGAGACAAAAAGAAAGCGAGAGACAAAGAAAGGAAAGGAATCAGCCTCCCACAACCAATTACCTCCCGATATAAACGAATCAATCTTGAAAACCGAAAAAAAAAGAAAAAAAAATCGATGAAAAAAAAGAAAAGAAAACATCTCCTCTTACCACACACACACACACACACACAAACACACAAACACACAAACACACATACAACCCCCCCCCCCCCTCTTAAACCCTTTAACAAAAACACACACAAAACCACCTTAACAATAAACATAACAACACGCAAGACCGACTACCTACCTCCCGGAAGAGATGAACCCCGCGAGCGCGTTCCTGGAGCACGAGGACCACGTCGTTGCTCCCGAGGACATGACCGAGGACATGAGGAACTGATTCCCTTTGCACAGCCACGCGTCCGAGTCCCCGTCGTGGCGCATGTCCAGGCTGCGGGCGGGAGATGCGGCACGGTTGAGCAAGAGATAAGGTAGAGGTAAGAAACAGATAAGATAGAGGTAAGTAAGAGATAAGGTAGAGGTAAGAAACACATAAGATAGAGGTAAGAAACAGATAAGATAGAGGTAAGAAACAGATAAGATAGAGGTAAGAAACAGATAAGGTAGAGGTAAGAAACAGATAAGATAGAGTTAAGAAACAGGTAAGATAGAGATGAGTAAGAGATAAGATAGAGGTAAGAAACAGATGATATAGAGGTAAGCAAGAGATAAAGGAAATAGATAAGGTATAGATAAGATATAGATAAGGTACAGTTAAGATATAGATAAAATATAGATAAGAAATAGATAAGATGTAGGTAAGAGGGAGATAAGAAATAGATGAGATATTAATAAGGAATAGATAAGAAACTGATAAGATATAGGTATGAAATAGATATATAGATAGGAGATAGATTAGAAAAAAAGGTCAAAAATAGATATGAAATAGATAAGAAATAGATAGGATATAGAAAATAAAGTGATAAGATATTGATGATAAATAGATAAGAAATATTTAAGATATAGACGCAGATAAGAAAAAGTTATATGATAAGATAAGAAGAGCGATTAAGATAAGAAAATAGACGACCTAAGATAAGAAAATAGACGACCTAAGATAAGAAAATAGACGACCTAAGATAAGAAATAGATAAGACAGAATAAAGTAAGCGGGCAACACGGAAAACGGGTGAGATGAGAGAAGAGGAACGCGTAAGATAGAAGAGATAAAAGGAAAGAACAAGAGAGGAAACAGATATGGAAAGATAAGATAGGAAACTTTTTAGAACATCCGTCAAAAAGAAGAAAAAGTGGGACTGAAGGCTCATTGTCGATTAGCATAAACCGAAATTTTTTAATTATGATTTTTTTTATCTTTTTTTTATTTAAGAAATGGCATTGACGAAGACACAGACGGACATGCATACAGACACGCACACACACACACACACACACACATACACACCGACAAATAAACATACATACACTCTCACACACACACATACACACCGACAAATAAACACACACACACACACACACATACACATCCACAAATAAACACACACACACACACACACATACACACCGACAAATAAACACATACACAAACACATACACACATACAAATAAACACGCACACACACACACACACACACACACACACACACACACCCACCCATGCCCCAACCAGCCAAGCACACCCATTCCCATTCCCATTCCAACTACCGCACCAGGAACCCTCACTTGTGGCCGATCTCGTGCGCCGCAATGTAGGCCGCGGCGAAGGACGTGCCCTCGCTGATGGTGCACGAGACCTTCGAGGAGCACATCCCGCCGACGTAGGCGAGACCCACCGTAGAGTTCTGCGCCGGCTTCTCGTTCCACAGGTCCAGGCCGGAGAGGAGGAGGGCGTGGTCCCATCTCTTCTCGGCGTTGCTCTGGGGGGAGGGAAGGCGTGAGGGAGGGAAGGAGGGAGGGAGGG
>NC_061839.1:1083294-1084364 GCF_019202785.1 Penaeus chinensis | reverse complement strand
TTGAGAGAAGAGAGAGGAGAAAGGAAGAGAGAGAAAGGATGAGAGAGAAGAGAGAGGAGAAGAAGAGGAGTTTGAGAGAATGAGAGAGAGAGAGGAGAGAGACGAGAAGAGAGAGAGAGATAGAGAGAGAGAGAGAGAGAAACAGACAGTCAATCAGACTGACCAAGAAAAGAGAAAAAGAGAAAGAAAGACAGAAAAAAAAAAACTCCCAAAACACATAAGTTAAGCAAACACAATAAACACCAACGAAATAATAAACCATTGAGAAGAAAAACAACGGATAAAGTAAACACAAAAAAGGGCCAGAGAAACACAACCCCTCAGAACGAGCTTTTTACCTCAGCGTCAGTCCCGGAGAAGCAATATCAATCGGCTCGAGTTCAAGGTGGACCTCGGACCCGTCGATCGGCAGCGTGAGTTCGAAGGCTGCCCCGCCCACGCCCGCGGCATCGTCCGCCGCCCGCCCGGAGCGCTGCGGGAGGCTTCGCAACACGCGGTAGGACCCGGATGCTGGTGCGAGTGACGTCACGGGGAAGGCCGGAAGGAAAGTCGGTGTTAGAAAATCGCCGTTTGTTGTCCTTATTGTTTTTTATAGGATTCATTTTTTCTTTCTTGGTGCTCTTATTCCTTCTTTTATGGTTAGTTTTGTGTTCTTATTTTTTTATATTGTTCGTTTTATGTTGTTCTCATTATGTATGGTTTTTTTTTTATTTGTTTTATTGCTTAGTTATTCATAGTTGTTTAATGGTAGGCTGTCTTAGGCATGTCATATCATTACTAACAAAAATGATAATGATAATGATAAGGATAATAGTAATATTAATAATTCTAATAAACAATAATATTACTACTAATACTGATGCTACTACTACTAATAATAATAATAAAAATGATACTATTACTAATAATGATAATGATATTAAGAATAACAACATTAAACAAAAACAAATAGTAGTAATAATAATAATGATAATGATAATAATAATGATAAAAATTATAATAATAGTAATAATTATGATAATAATAATAATAATGATAATAATAATGATAATAACAAAACAACAATAATA
>NC_061839.1:1073294-1078294 GCF_019202785.1 Penaeus chinensis | reverse complement strand
CAATGTCATTGCTATCTCCATTGTTATTATCTTTACCATTATTACCACTATTTCTGTCATCTATATTGTTATCATTCTTTATCATTATTAGCGTCATTATAGTATCATCACCACTGTTATAAGTACTATATCACAATGGCAGTGATTATTATTGCTATTACCATCACTATCATGGCTACTGTTTTCGTTGTTTTTATTGTAATGCTTGTCTATAGTGCTCTAGGACAGGTTGACCAAATTGTTTTCACGCCACATTAATATTATTCTGTTACACTTCACGCATGGATTGACTGGGGTCATGATGATCACAGTGGTTTCCCGTTGCCCTCTCTGGTTAGCAGTGTCTTCTACGAGACGAGGATCCTGACCATTAACTTCAAACTAGTCAGGACTTCTGCTCAGTATCTCCATATTCCGACCATGAACCATAAACGTATTATCTATCTGACCCCCCACCCCCTTGCATCCATGGTTTCACGTTTCCCTGATCGAGGGACTGTGTGGTTACTTTGCCTTGGCCAGGGAACAGGACACAGGCTCTCGAGGACCCACCGAGCGCCTTGCATCTTCTTTAGTAAAAAGACGAGTCATCTTACTCCTCTAGGGTACCAATGATAATGATAATGATGAAAATCAATAATTATTGTAGTTATAATGCTGGTAGTAATAGTAACGATAAAAAGCGTGATAAAGATTGGAATTCCTCCTTATTAGTAGGGCTAGTAGTATCATCTTTATCACCATTAGTATTTTAATAGATACCATTATCATTATGGTCATGATTACTATTATCATTATTATAGTAACCATCATTATTATCATCATAATGTTTATTATTAGTAGCAGTAGTAGTAGTATCATCCCTCATTATCTTATTATTATTGTTGTTATTATCATCATCATCGTCATCATTTATTTCCACGTCATCATTATCAAAACAAGAGTACTATCGTTATTGTTCCCATTATAATTGTTGGTATCCATTAATCTGATATCTCTATTGATATTGGTATCGGTGTTATCACTGATAGTTCCTGTTATCTCACTACCCGAAAGCGACATCATCTTCATTTCTTTTTACATCATCTGCGTCATTTGTACCTGTCATCTACTCCCTTTCCTTTTACAGTCTTCCTCTGACGTTTCGAACTCGCCAAGATTTCCCCATCAGACGAACAAAGATCCGAAATGGATAGTCCTTTCAGGCATTTCGGTTACTTGTTCGGTTGATCAGGATCTCTCGATGAGTTCGAAACATCACGATTAATTTCATGTCTTATTATGGAAGTTTCCTTTACTTTTTTTTTTTTTTTTTTTTTTTTTTGGTCTACACGTTACTGCGTTTGTCGGTGTCCATTCATCCTCAAACTCTTCTTGAGCGCTCGCCTTCCTCATCTCCAGGAGCGTCATTTCAGCTTTTGTAGAAGGGGTGGGGGGTTACAGGTGGGTTGGCGAGAGAAGCGAACAAAATTTTGAAGAATGAGCTGTTCGAGGGGACAATTTTAAGTAGTAACAAAGGTGTAATATAGGTAAAAGAAAGTTAAAAATTGTGGTCCTGGGGAAGGGGGACACCAGACCCTGCTCGTCTTTTTACACTTAGCCTTAAAATCTTAGACAGTCACTCTCAAGCTGCTCTTCCACACTCACCCTCACCCTCTTCCACATTCGCCCTCGCTCTCTTCTTCCATACTTATCCTCACCTTCTCCCACACTCACCCTCAAACTGCTCGCAGAAGACAAAAGGGCCACGTAATGGAAGATCCTCAGCACAGTAGTCTCCATGGTCGAATGCAGCTTATGGCGCGCATGTATATTCGTATGTAATGTGCTTCCAAATCTACATAGAAAAGGTCCTATTTCACACACTGGGCTCGAGTGAAAGGGCCCTTCGTCCTCCCCGTGCAGTTGGCACCCACTGACTGACTGACTGGCACTGCTGGGACACGTGCTGTAGGTTAGGTTAGAACTCAGGGTCCCTGGTGCCGCCGTTCAAGCGTCGGGGTTGCCAACTTTCGCGTCGAAATGTTTCATCATTGCGTTAAACCCACCTCAAGGAGAAGAAATTTCGTATGTTTAATCATTATATTTCGGCGGATTGCGATTACATATTTATTGATCCCCTTGATAATACTCTTTTGTAAGTGAATAATAACGCAAATACCCCTCAATGGTAATGGGTGTTACGTAAAAGCCCATGAAAGGCTGAACTACCGGATTCTATTGTTATTACAACCTTGTCATCCCCGGAACTGCAATGCTCCAATCACGCGAGCAACTGGGGTGTGATGACGGTCGAAAATAGGAAAAGACTACCATTATGTATGCACATTACACAAGTATATATTTATTTCCGTGATTACTATGCATCAGGGTCTTCCGCATTCACTAACACTGATGCTGGACATCGAGATCATATTCGCTGCATTGCTACAATGGCTTTTGATAATGGCTTTGGTGCTAGAGAATGCTGGTGCTGCTTGTTTGAGTGAATTATCTTTGAGCACTTTCTTTCAGCATGGGTGGAAGACACAAAGCACATGCAAATGTGTATTGTGTGTATATATATGTATATATATGTATATATGTATATATATATTAGATATATATTTATTTATGTGTGTATGTATGTATGTTTATATATATATATATATATATATATATATATATATATATATATAAGATGTATATATATTTATGTATATATATACACATATATATACATAAATATATATACATCTTATATATATATATATATATATATATATATATATATAAATAAATATATATATATAAATAAATATATATATATATATATATATATATATATATAAGATGTATATATATTTATGTATATATATACATATATGTATATATATCTATCTATCTATCTATATATATATATATATATATATATATATATGTATATTAGATGCATATATATGTATAAATATACATATATATACATACATACATTTATATACATATACATATATACCACACAGGTATGTATTTATATAAATATCCACATATATATACATATATATGTGTGTGTGTGTGTGAATGTGTGTGTGTGTGCGTGAATATATTAACTAATTTTCATCGACCATTAAACCGAGTTGTTTTCTTTTTGCAAATTCAGACGAAAAGATATGAAACGGAAACCAAAAGCAGAGGCGGATTAAAATACTGCGTTTGATAATGATGGCGATAACAATATGAATGAGAAGGATAACAATAACTATAATGATGACAATAATAAGAATGAGAATAAGAGAAAAAGCAGTGATGATAATGATGATAATAAAGAAAATAAAATAAATTATGATGATGATAATAACAATAATGATGATGATGATGATAATAATGATGATGCAGGGATAATGATAATGATAACAAGAATAGTGATGGTAAAAATTATAAAAAAAAAAATAATAATAATGATAATAATAATAATAACAGCGATAATGATGACAATGATAATAATTATGATAATGATAATAACAACAACGCTACCACTACTACTACTACTATTAATAATGATAATGATGATGGTGATGATGAGGAAATGACTCATTAAACTGAATTTTGAAATTACAAGGAATACATCAAAATCAAAAGAGTGAACAGAAAAATAACAACATAATTTAACAATAACATTCACTTGCTCAACGTAATTTATTCAGAATTCTAAATCAACTCTAGAGCACTTATTCAGCCGCCAAAGGATACAGCTCCAGGCAAAAACATGTTGTGAATGAAGCCTCAAAACGCTCTGGGAAACTCAACAACAAGAATTGCATTATTTGGGTGTTGCGTGCGGAAGTTCGAGCGTCTGACAAAGAGTTTTCGACCCTGGCTGTACGTACAGGTAGGATTGTGTTTATTACGACAAAGCTAGAATGATAACGGATGGGTCTTTTGAGGACTGAGGTTCCTCGTAAAAAAAATATATATATATATAAATGAATAGATAAATAATAAAAAATTCTGTGGCGCTGAACGATGTTAAATGATATAATTAATGGATGTATTAAGTTTCAGTAGTATTACAAAGCGCAAGTGATGAATAGAATTATAAAGCATAAATAATAAATGGATTTGTTAGAAATCTGCTTGGAATCAGACAACACTTTAGGGCAAATCAAACAATACAAAGAATCAAACAACACAAAACAATTGAACAAAAGATAACAGCAACAATAGAGACCGGGGAATTATTACAATTAAAATGCAATATAATCAAGATCCTAATAACGATATTTACTGAGCCATTTTGAAGCTGACGAGTGATCGCTTAAGATCATCAGTTCCATAAGTTAAATTTTCAGTACCGTTGAAAAAATAATTGTCTTTGATTGTGTACTGTAACTTGTCATCTTCCTCATCATGGGAAGCAATTCGAAACATGTACAATAAAAAGAAAATTGGATATATTGGAATAACGCACAAGTTAGAGGTTCTTAAACGTATACGAAATTTAACTCTTAGTATTTTATACTTACGGGGTATAACATGTTTCCGCTGGGTGTGTGGGATGCTAACCCTTGCCGTGTTACAGTAAGTTTAATGAGGGTATTGAGGGGAAAAATGAATCAGTTTTGGGGAGTCCATTGTTGGCCTGAACCGAAAGTGATAGAGCATAGCATAAGTTTAATTTATTTGTACGCACGGGGCATAGCAAGAAGAAGAAAAGAGAGAGAGAGAGAGAGGTAATAGATAAGTAGACAGATATATGAAGAGGGGGTTGGAATAGAGTACATGATGTTAAACAGGATCTAATACTTCAGCAGGATATAATGAATCATGTCCTAGGGTTTTCCCCGCATTGCACAGCTGCAGCATTTTTATTTTAATCAAAAGGACGCGCGACATGCAACCCACAGTTTCAGTGTAACAACAGTTCGTCCTTGAGGTAATGTTACTGTATGTGTGAGCGCGCGCGCGTGTGTGTATATGTGTGTGTGAGAGAGAGAGAGGGGGGAAAGAGGGGGAGGAGAGGG
>NC_061839.1:1038294-1050794 GCF_019202785.1 Penaeus chinensis | reverse complement strand
GTGTGTGTGTGTGTGTGTTTTCCTTTCGTGTGTGTGTGTGTGGTGTTTTCCTTCGTGTGTGTGTGTGGTGTTTTCCTTTCGTGTGTGTGTTGTGTGTGTGTTTCCTTTCGTGTGTGTGTGTGTGTGTTTCCTTTCGTGGTGTGTGTGTGTGTGGTTTTCCTTTCGTGTGTTTTGTGTGTGTGTTTTCCTTTCGTGTGTGTGTGTGTGTGTGTTTTCCTTTCTGTGTGTGTGTGTGTGTTTTTCCTTTCGTGTGTGTGTGTGTGTGTTTTCCTTTCGTCCGTGTGTGTGTGTGTGTGTGTTTTCCTTTCGTGTGTGGGTGTGTGGTTTTCCTTTCGTGTGTGTGTGTGTGTGTTTTCCTTTCGTGTGTGTGTGTGTTTTCCTTTTCGTGTGTGTGTTGTGTGTTCCTTTCGTGTGTTGTGTGTGTGTGTTTTCCTCTTCGTGTGTGTGTGTGTTGGTTTCCTTTTCGTGTGTGTGTTGTGTGTGTTTTCCTTTCGTGTGTGTGTGGGTGTTTTCCTTTCGTGTGTGTGTGTGCTGTGTTTTCCTTTCGTGTGTGTGTGGTGGTGTGTTTTCCTTTCGTGTGTGGTGTGGTGTGTGTTTTCCTTTCGTGTGTGGTGTGTGTGTTTTCCTTTCGTGTGTGTGTGTGTGTGTGTTTTCCTTTCGTGTGTGTGTGTGTGTGTTTTCCTTTCGTGTGTGTGTGTGTGTGTGTTTTCCTTTCGTGTGTGTGTGTTTTCCTTTCGTGTGTGTGTGTGTGTGTGTTTTCCTTTCGTGTGTGTGTGTGTGTGTGTTTTCCTTTCGTGTGTGTGTGTGTGTGTTTTCCTTTCGTGTGTGTGTGTGTGTGTTTTCCTTTCGTGTGTGTGTGTGTGTGTGTGTGTTTTCCTTTCGTGTGTGTGTGTGTTTTCCTTTCGTGTGTGTGTGTGTGTGTGTTTTCCTTTCGTGTGTGTGTGTGTTTTCCTTTCGTGTGTGTGTGTGTGTGTTTTCCTTTCGTGTGTGTGTGTGTGTGTTTTCCTTTCGTGTGTGTGTGTGTGTGTTTTCCTTTCGTGTGTGTGTGTGTGTGTTTTCCTTTCGTGTGTGTGTGTGTGTGTTTTCCTTTCGTGTGTGTGTGTGTGTGTTTTCCTTTCGTGTGTGTGTGTGTGTGTTTTCCTTTCGTGTGTGTGTGTGTGTGTTTTCCTTTCGTGTGTGTGTGTGTGTTTTCCTTTCGTGTGTGTGTGTGTGTGTTTTCCTTTCGTGTGTGTGTGTGTGTGTTTTCCTTTCGTGTGTGTGTGTGTGTGTGTTTTCCTTTCGTGTGTGTGTGTGTGTGTTTTCCTTTCGTGTGTGTGTGTGTGTGTGTTTTCCTTTCGTGTGTGTGTGTGTGTGTGTTTTCCTTTCGTGTGTGTGTGTGTGTGTTTTCCTTTCGTGTGTGTGTGTGTGTGTTTTCCTTTCGTGTGTGTGTGTGTGTTTTCCTTTCGTGTGTGTGTGTGTTTTCCTTTCGTGTGTGTGTGTGTGTTTTCCTTTTGTGTGTGTGTGTGTGTGTTTTCCTTTCGTGTGTGTGTGTGTGTTTTCCTTTCGTGTGTGTGTTTGTGTGTTCCTTTCGTCTGTGTGTGTGGGTTTTTCTTTTTATTTTGTTTGTTTTTGTTGTGTTTCGTTTGGTGTCCGATTTCTGTTGTGATTTATTATTATTATTTTCCCTTTCTCATTTTCTTTTGTTTTTTTTATGTTTTCTTTTTTGTGTTTTCGTGTTTTCTTTTTTTATTGTGTGATTTCTATTTGTTTTCCTTCGTTTTAATTTTCTTTTTGTGTTATTTAGTGTTTTCTTCGTCTTCGTGTTTTCCCTCTTGGTTTTCCCTCTTCTTTTTTCTCAAGAAATTTGACTTCCTTCTTTTATTCGTATTTTCCCTTCGAAGTTGTGTTCAAGGTACAGAGGTTATCCCTCCAAAAAGAGTGTTCCATTTTACTTTATACTTCATTAAGGTTTACTCTTTTGTTAAGATATTGTTTGTGGAAATTTAGGATATATACTTGTTGTTCCTGATAATATCAACTGAAACTAAACAAATTAAATATCTGCACTCTCACACACACACACACACACACACACACACATACACACACACACACACACACACACACACACACACACACACATATACATACATATATATATATATATATATATATATATTTTTTTTTTTTTTTTTTTTTTTTTTTTTTTTTTTTGTCTTTCACATTTCCCTAACACATGCCTCTTCCATTTCCCGGTTTTCTCTCCACAAAAATATCTAATTTATTAGCTTATAAATCTTTTAATAAACCGCCACTCAATTTCACCCCCCCCCCCCCCCAACCAAGATATGCAACCCTCTCCAATACGGGTCAATAACCACAGCAACCAACAGTCAAAAATTTCCAGTCAACGTTTCCCCTTTGCTAAGATATGCTACCATCTTCACGTCCCTCTTGATAGCCGACGCCCATACACCGCGAAATAACTAGGACTCAATCAGCCCCTAAGAAAATAGCCTTAAGAATTAAAAGAAAGGGGGAGATAACGATAGAGAAAAATAATGATGGGGAAAAAAATCTACTAATATCTGCACACAAGAAAAAAAAAAAGAGAGAAAATTGCAACCACCATATACAGCTACATAAAACAACAACAAAAAACAACCTTATACTTCCTTAAACACCCCTCCCTTCCCCCTCCTTACTCAAAGCCAACCAACCCACCAGCCTCATCTGCCTCCTCTTCCTCTCTCTCCCCCCCTCCGCACCACCAGGCAGGCCTCATGTGGTCCAAGAAACATTGCGACAACCAACCCAACACGACGGACCTGAAGGAGGTGATCGGGAACTTCCTAGAATACATCCAGTTCTACAAGATCCCCGCTAACATCCTCATGAAGGAAATCCACCCGCTGGGACTCGTTCCTTACCACATCATTATGAACGCTCTTGCTTACCAGGTGAGGGGTTGGGGTGGTGGACGGTGTTTAGGGGGAGGGGAGAGTGAGAGGGGGAGAGGGGAAGAGGGAGGGAAAGTAAGAGGGAGACAGGGGGAAAGGGGGAAGGGGTAGGGGATGAAGGATGAGAGGGGTAGGGATAGGTATGGAAGGGGGAGAGGGTGGAGAGGATGGAGGGGCACCCGGATTTAGGGGGAAAGAAGGGGTGCAGGGTGGAGGGTGAAGGGGTATGTCGGAGGTAGGGGACAAGGGTTCAGGGTGAGAGTGGAAGGGTAGAGGGCATAAGTGGAGTGGAGAGTGGAGAGGTTGGTAATGGGAATCCACACTTGTATCTGTTTCATCTTTTGCAACACAGGAAACACGCACACAGTTCGGAATGCATGCACACACGTAGCCTGATATTTAAGGTTTGACATGATAAAAGTTAGCATAGAAATCACTTACAGATTATTGTTTGAATGGACACAATTTCGTATACCTCAGATGATTCAGAAAAGAAAATATATGCATGTACATAGGTTTATATATTTCATTAGCATTATTTCGGGCATTATTGTAGGATAAGTACCAGTGGTTTATTGAAATAATTTATTATGATAACGTGAAAGAAAATACAAATCCTCCTTCACTGTACTTTCCATACTAACTTTCCCCATTTATGTTTAATTAATCCATTTAAGAAAAACAATTTACGTCCGTTATCCCTCTTTTTCTCTTATTTGTTTGTTTATATGTCAAGCTTTTCTTATTCCACGATTCCTAACCTAAAATCTCTCTCCCTAAGCGCTCCATACCCTTTATGTTTATTTATTCTTATTATTCTTCTTCTTATTATTATCATTATTATTATTATGTTTTTGCTCCTTCCCTTGCGGATCCCATTCTTCATCCTCCTTTTCTTCTTTCCTTGTCCTTCCCACCCTTTTGTCTCATTCTTTCGCCTTCTCTCTCTCTCTCTCTCTCTCTCTCTCTCTCTCTCTCTCTCTCTCTCTCTCTCTCTCTCTCACTCTCTCTCTCTCTCTCTCTCTCTCTCTCTTTCTCTCTCTCTCTCTCTCTCTCTCTCTCTCTCTCTCTCTCTCTCTCTCTCTCTCTCTTTCTCTCTCTCTCTCTCTCTCTCTCTCTCTCTCTCTCTCTCTCTCTCTCTCTTTCTTTCTCTCTTTCCCTTTTTTCTCTCTCTTCTCTCTCTCCCTTTCTCTCTCTCTTTCTCTCTCTCTCTCTCTCTCTCTCTCTCTCTCTCTCTCTCTCCCTTTCTCTCTCTCTCTCTTTCTCTCTCTCTCTCCCTTTCTCTCTCTCTCTCTTTCTCTCTCTCTCTCTCTCTCTCACTCTCTCTCTCACACACTCTCTCTCTCTCTCTCTCTCTTACTTTCTCTCTCTCTCTCTCTCTCTCTCTCTCTCTCTCTCTCTCTCTCTCTCTCTCTCTCTCTTTCTTTCTCTCTTTCCCTTTTTTCTCTCTCTTTCTCTCTCTCCCTTTCTCTCTCTCTTTCTCTCTCTCTCTCTCTCTCTCTCTCTCTCTCTCTCTCTCTCTCTCTCTCTCTCTCTCTCTCTCTCTCTCTCTCACTTACTCTCTCTCTCTCTCTCTCTCTTTCTCTCACTCTCTCTCTCTCTCTCTCTCTCTCTCTCTCTCTCTCTCTCTCTCTCTCTCTCACTCTCTCTCACTCTCTCGCTCTCTCTCTCACTCTCTCTCTCTCTCCCTCTCTCTCTCTCACTCTCTCACTCTCTCTCTCTCTCTCTCTCTCTCTCTCTCTCTCTCTCTCTCTCTCTCTCTCTCTCGCTCTCTCTCTCGCTCACTCTCTCGCTCTCTCTCTCTCTCTCTCTCTCTCTCTCTCTCTCTCTCTCTCTCTCTCTCTCTGCGCTTTCCACCCTTCATCTTCGCATATGTTCTTCTCTTGCGCTATCCATGCTTTATTTTACCCCCCCTTTTTTTTTCGTTCGTTTTTTTTTTTTTTTTTTCTTCCCTTGCATCTCTCATTCCTTGTCTCCTCTCTCTTCTTCTTTTGTTTTCCTTCGTTTTCTCTTTTGCGTCATTTTCTCTGACGTTTCCCGCGCTCTTTTTTAAACATTTTGGTCTTTCCTTTGCGCTTCTCGACTTTCATTTTAATTTGCATCTCTTTCTCTTTCACTAACGCTTCCTACCCTTCATATTTTCCCCTTCCTTTACGCCACCATTCATCTTACTTTTCTCTTCTTCCTTTACACTTCCTAATCTCTCTCTCTCTCTCTCTCTCTCTCTCTCTCTCTCTCTCTCTCTCTCTCTCTCTCGCTCGCTCGCTCTCTCTCTCTCTTTCATCTTTCTTTTTATTTCCCTTATACGCTTCCCATCCTTCCTTTATTTTTTCTCTTAACCTTCCAACCCTTCATCGTATCTTATTATTTCATCTCTTTTGCATCCCTCCCTTCATTTTTTCCTTTCTTTTGCACTCTTCACCTCTCCTCTTTCTCTCTTCTTCCATTGCGCTTCCCACCCTTCCTTTTTTCTCTCCTCATCTTCCTTAACCTTATTTTTTTTTTCCTGCTTTTCTTCCCACCCTTAATTATTTCCCCCTTCCTTTCCTTTACTCTTCACCTTCTGCATTCTCCACCCTATCTCTTCCTCTCTTCTTCCATTGAGCTTCTTACCCTTATTTTTTTTTTGTTTTAATCTCCTGTCCCATACGCTTCCCGCGCCTCATCTTACTTAAACTTTTTTTTTTCCCTCCCTTAACCCCCCCCCCCACCCTTTCCTTTTCTTTCCTCCCCTTCCTTTGCATTCTCCACCCTATCTCTTCCTCTCTTCTTCCATTGCGCTTCCTACCCTTATTTTTTTTTTCTCTTTTTTAAATCTCCTGTCCCTTACGCTTCCCGCGCCTCATCTTACTTAAACTTTTTTTTTCCCTCCCTTCCTTAACCCCCCCCCCCCCCACCCTTTCCTTTCCTTTCCTCCTCTTCCTTTGCATTCTCCACCCTATCTCTTCCTCTCTTCTTCCATTGCGCTTCCTACCCTTATTTTTTTTTCTCTTTTTTAAATCTCCTGTCCCTTACGCTTCCCGCGCCTCATCTTACTTAAACTTTTTTTTTTCTCGCTTTTCTTCCTTAGTCAGAGTCATCGTCAGACACCTGGAGTCTTGATGAAACCTCGTACTACTAGACCTCATGAGCAGCTGCCAAAAAAACCTGCTGGCTCCGGAGTTCATGTAGGGAAAAAAAATATATATGTATATATTCCCTCCCTCCCTCCTTTCCCTCCTTTCCCTCCTTTCCCTCCGTCCCTCCTCTCGTTCCTTTCCTTCTTCTTCGCTCCCCCACAGGAATTTTCATCTCATTGGAAAGAAAGCAATAAGATTTATTTATATATTGATCATTTATTATTATTTTGTGCCGGCGCTCTCTACGCGAAGACACCTTTGTAAACACGGAAGATAAGTAGAGAAAATAACATAAAAGAAAGAAAGGAAATTAACGTCTGAACAACGACCCCTCCTCTTCCTTTTCCATTCATTCCTTCTTTAAGAACAGAAAGAAAAAGAATTTTTAAAAAATCAATTAGAATTAAAGCAATAAGAATTTTATGCCGGCTCTCTCTTAGGAAGTCACATTTCCCCCTAAACTTAAAAAAAAAAAATATATATATACATATACATACATATATGAGTGTATATTATATATATATATATATATATATATATATATGTGACTGCCGCGATGGTCCAGCGTTTAGCGCACTGGACTCCGGACCTTGTGGTCCCGAGTTCAATTCCCCGTCGCGGCGGTCGTAAAATTGCCTGCGCTCTGACTGCTTGCTCGAGCCCGAGAAAATGACATATCCCCTTCAGAAGTCAAAAGCAGGTGTCGCAGGGGAAGTTACCGCCGTGGCACAAGCGTTAGCGCGCCGAACCACGGTTGATTAGGAAGGGCATCCAATCAGGCAAGGATGACACTGCCATATAACCTCTCAATAGTGAATTGAGATAGGCTTATGTCCTGCAGTGGAATTAATGGCAGTTTAAAAAAATATATGTATATATATGTATATGTATATATATATATGTATATATGTATATATATATATATATATATATAAATACATATACACACACACACACACATTTGAATAAAAGCCCAAACAACGACCCCGCTCTCCCTTCCTTTCTTTCGCAAAAAATATCCAAAATTAGGACCTTTTATTTATAATATACCATTTCATTAAAATCTACTCCTTCAAGGTCTGCTTAGGTATTGCAACATTTCACTGATATACTGAATATGATGATTTTGAGAATGTCTTTGACTGTGAAGTGATATTATATTAGTGATAATGACTGTTTAGCTTTAGTCATTTCCCCGACGTCTTGATGTTTGTCAGTCGAAAATATCACAAGCCGTTCAACATTTTTTTTTTTTTTTTTTTAAACGGTGATTTTGATCATTCATTTATCTCTATTAGTACTCTCGCAATTAATTTATCTCTCTGTCTGTCTCACTTACTTACTCTCTCTCTCTCTCCCTCTCTCTCTCTCTCTCTCTCTCTCTCTCTCTCTCTCTCTCTCTCTCTCTCTCTCTCTCTCTCTCTCTCTCTCTCTCTCTCTCTCTCTCTCTCTCTCTCTCCCTCCACATCTACGTAAGACTACCTCTTTAACGAGCACATGTCTCCGAGGACGTATACTCTTAGTACAATAGAACCTTATTAACTGCAAAACTCTTCTCCATCGCTCATTCCTCTATCGGATATTTTCACATGCGATAGCCAACAAACGGGGATGCACAGATATGTTGTGATATTACGTAGTAGAAAGCCGTATTTTTAATCCCACGAAGAAAAAGAATATAAAATAAGATCAATTCATAGAAAATTCAGTTCAAAAAGCTTCTGATATATGACGGGTCAAACTGAAATTCCCAGCAAAGAGAGAATTTGAGTCGACGTTTCGTTACCCTGTTTCCTTCGCTGTTATTGAAACGTCTGCAGTTTTATTAGGTGGAAAGTTTACTCTTTCACGGCTACCTCACTTTCCTCATTGTTGTGGTGAATTTCCCTATAACCGTTGACTATTACCAAAGATAAAGATGTCAGATAAGAAAATAAGAATCGTGTACAGCTCTTAGAACTTCTATGTATAGTGTGACAGTCCGTGGTTAGTTTTCCAGTGTATGTATAGTCATTACGAACCTAATGTTTCGATAAAGAAAAAAAAACAACATTTGTCTTTATAATTAGCTACCTCCCGATACTACAACATTCACTCCTTAATCTTTTTGTTTCATTCTCTTCCGTTTGTTCACATCCAAAACAATGGTTGACGTCGGTTACTTCGCTAAAAATTCTTTCGATCCTGCACAATAATACTATGTTGTTGTTTTTTTCGAGTTGGTATGATAATTATTGGCTTCGATGTTCTTCGGATCGACTCAGCTGTTGAATGAGTACAGATATTCGGATTTGACAACGGTACAAGGCAATTTGGTATGTTTTACTTTCTCCGTAAACTATGTATGAGTTGGAGAGAGAGAGAGAGAGAGAGAGAAAGAGATAGAGAAAGAGAAAGAGAAGGAGAGAGAGAGAGGGAGAGAAAGAGAGAGAGAGAGAGAGAGAGAGAGAGAGAGAGAGAAAGATAAAAGAGAGAGAAGAGAGAAGAGAGAAAACCAGTATAGAAAAATATGAAGATATCCAAAAAGCTATATAAAAAAAAAAGTCTTCAATATGACAACCAGCCTTTAAATAAATCACGCATGGTCTTCATTCGACCGAAACTTAAATAAACAGAAAGCAACTTAAATAGACACACGTAATGAATTCCCACTTGCCACTATATACAGCATGCAGCACTCACTACCTCTCACCATACCGTTCTTCACTAATGGTTATTTTTTTACCCTATTTTCCTGTATATTCTTTCCGGATTTTGTTATCGAGCGAGATAATTAAGATAACATTAATATCAGCATGAATAACCTGGTACTTATCCGATAATGATTAAACAGTGATGTCATTGTTTTTTTACGTGGTAAAAAAAAAATCAGGCTTTAAATAACATCTGTGTTTTGTTATGATGTACAAGTATTGTTTTGATGCTTGGCTTTTAGACAAAATAGAGATTTTAAAAAAAATTGCATTGATTTCATTTTTCTTCGATTAGCAAAATTAGTTTCTATAGTTTTTTTTTACCATAATTAATATAGAATTGCTAACCTTAGGGCGTCTCTGATTAAGTCAATATTCTTAAGAACAGATGCAGTAAAGAAATATTTTTTAAGTTTGATTTTTAAGATTTTTTTTCTCTAGTCTTTGTTCAGTAAAAAGAATAGGAACAAATCTAGTTGTACCTTTTTCCTTCCCGGTCATTACTAATTCCTTTTCCTTCTTTTTTATCCTTCCTTCACTGCTCCTCTGTTTCCTCCTCCTCCTATTCCCTTTCGTTCTCTTTTTCTTCTTCTCTGTCTTCCTCTTCCTCTTGTTCTTGCCTTTTCTTTCTCTCTTCCTTCCTCATCCTTCCATATCCTCCTCACCCTATCATCCCCCCCCCCCGCCCCTTATCCCCCACCCTTCCCTCTTCCTCTTCTTCCTCTCCCACCCACCCTTCCCCCCTTCCTCCTCTCTCTTCTCCCTCCCCCTTCCCCCTCTTCCTCCCCCACCCACCCTTCCCCCTTCCTCCTCTCACTTCTCCCTCCCCCTTCCCCCTCTTCCTCCCCCACCCACCCTTCCCCCATCCTACTCTTCCTTCTCCTTCCCCCCATCCTCCTCTCCCTTCCCCCTTCACCGCCCCCTCCAACAGGCGGACCCGAGCAGCGTGGACCCTTCGAAGCTCTCTCCGAACCGCAACCGCCGATCCAACGAGAGATCGATGTCCGTGCAGAGCTCCCTCGATCCTCTAGGCTCCAGCACGACGCTCTCCTCATCCGCCTCCTCTGAGATGGAGTCGGGGAGGCACTCGTCCGAAGGGGGAGGGGCAGGAGGGGGAGGGGGAGGCGGGAGGTGCTCTCCTCTCAGTCAGCTGAGGGAGACGTAAGGGAAGGGGGGAGGGAGGGGGGAGGGAGGGAGAGGTAGAGAGAGGTAGAGAGAGATGGAGAGAGATAGTGATAGAAGGATAGAGGGAAACAGGGATAGAGGGAAACAGGGATAGAGGGAGAGAGAGAGAGAAAGAGAGAGAGAGAGAGAGAGAGAGAGAGAGAGAGAGAGAGAGAGAGAGAGAGAGAGAGAGAGAGAGAGGAAGGGATAGGGACAGACAGAAAAATGGAGTAAGGGATAGAATTGGAGATAGAGAGAAAGGGAGATAGAGAGAACGGGAGATAGATAGATAGAGAGAGAGATAGAGATAGAAAGAGAGAGAGAGAGAGAGAGAGAGAGAGAGAGAGAGAAGGAAGAGGGATAGTGAGAGACAGAGACAGAGAGACAGGGATAGGGATAAAGAGAGAAGGGAAAGAGAGAGAGAGAGAGAGAGAAGAAAGAAAAAAAGAGAGAGAAAGAGTTTAGCAAACGGGCATTATCAAAATCAAGGACGGGGATGCGCCTCAAAATAATAATAATAAAAAAAAACTGCCTTTGTTGCAGATAAATGATTTACTCAGAGACGTATTAGAGTAAACGTATTTCTTTCCAAATGGAGGGAGAGAAGAGGAGAGAGTGCTAAGCCGAGCTGTGATAAGGAGGGCTGGCGGCTGTAGCAATGCAGGAAGGAGAGAGAAAGAGAGAGAGAGAAAGAGAGGGAGACAACGAGAAGCAAAGAAAAAAAGAAAAAAGAAAGAAAAGAAAAATAAAGGAGACAACAATGAAAAGAAAGAAAGGAAAGAGAAGTAGGCTTAAAAAGAAAGGAAATAAAAAGAAACTAAAATCCTGATTCGTTATTATCACCCTTTTGCATCTGCCATGAAGCCTTCGTCGGACAGCTGCCCAGGCGACCAGGAAACGGTAGATTTTGAACTTACAAACAAACTTATTCGGACAAAGAGAGGTACCCGTTAAGTATTAATTATTTAGCAAGAGCAAGTGACGTTCGAGACACAACGCTTTCGAATATGTAATTGAAACTATTTTTTTTTTAAGAGTTAGATCACCTCATAATCAAGTCCTTGTGATGTTATATTCATTAAAGTTATATAATGATGTGGCCACCAAGTTTATTTACGACTCACTAGAGGTGTCGGTTCCATGGGGGTCGAGAGACGGAAATGGGTCAAGAAACAGCTTCGGGGAACCACAGTGGTAATCGACTAACGAAGAAAAGGCAGACGAGCACGGAAAAGTTCCTCTTGAAATGTGACTGCATGGTTTTATTTTCTAAGCGGGCAGACCACGTTTTCAAGGACTGTTGGTGAATACCCTTATGAAGAACAGGGACTGTCAACATATATATGAGAGTTATTACATTGTAATAGCGTTATCGTTCGCTGAATGGAATATGAAAATTGCCTTTTTTAAGATAACAGATGTCTTTGAAGTTCTGTGAAGATCTTAAATCCTTTTAAAAGAACAGTCGAACTCAGGTTTCATTGAGGACATGTGTCTTATGGTATTTAGAGAATAGATTTTTCATATTCCTAGAAGGAGAGATTTTTGTGTATGGGAGAGACAGGGAGGGAGAAAGAGAGATAAAGATTGTGCGTGTGCGAGAGAGAGAGTGAGGGGGGGGGGGGGTGAGTAAATGAGTGAGCTAGAAGGGGGAAAGAGAGAGAGAGAGAGAGTTAGAGAGAGAAAGAGCAAAACAAAAAGCCTTGTTCTGCATCAAGACTCAAGTTATTTAACCAAATGTCAACTACCATCAACTTGCTTTCTTAACACATGTCTGCATGGTACCAGAAAGAAAATGATGTATTACCAAATCAACGTACTTCATATCACACTACGCAAACCTCTGTCAAGTGTTTCGTTGGATCGACAACTGAATTATTTTTGTCATAAAATTCAGAAAAAAGAGGTGTGTGTGTGTAGATTTTCTTTCGTTATTTTTTAAAAAGAATTTTCGGTGTATGTAGGTATCGCCGTGAGATTATGTTCCTGTGTGTCTGTGTTTGTGTATGTTTCTGTATACGTAATTTATACTAAGAATCTGTTATACCTGAAATTTCCTTCTACTTTTTAGCTCTATGACTTCTTCATCGTTAAGAATTTGAACTCGTTTGCATTATAATTAAAAAAAAAAGATTTATTTTCGATGAATATGAAAAAAGGTACAAGAGAAAACAAAATCTATTGATACTCAGAGTTTCTTGTCTCTGGTTGTTATTCAGATTATAAACTAATAGATAAAATAAAGTAAAATAGTACTAGTGAGTCAGTACATTAGTGATTAGTTATAACAATAGCAAACCCAAGGATTAAACAACTAAACATTGCTGAATCATTATATTCGATGTATTATATATACACATATATATATATATATATATATATATATATATATATATATATGTTCATGCATGGAAATATAAATATAATAGGTAAGAAGAGCGAGTAAACCGGTAAGCAAATTGTTAATGTTAGAGGCTAGAACATGTTAAAGGTTCAAGTTTAATGTTCAGGAAAGGAAACCTCGTTCTCTCATGAAATAGATGTATATGGCCATTGCATATATAAATATATATATATATATATAT
>NC_061839.1:1005794-1033294 GCF_019202785.1 Penaeus chinensis | reverse complement strand
TATAATGTATATAGACACACATTTTTGTATATATATGTATATGTATATATATAATGTATATATACACACACATTTATGTGTGTATATGTATATATATATATATATTTATATATATACATATATATATATATATATATATATATATGTATATATATATACGCTTCATTCTATTCTCTCCTAGTGAAATCAGTTGAATGCCAGAACTCGACACGGACGAAGGGCCATCACCTGCCTTTAGACATGATAAAACGATGAACCTGGAATCTCATTCTTTTAACCTTCCTTCCTTACATTTTTTTTTTTTTTTTTCTCAATGGCTTGTGAGAACCTTTTTTTTAACGTCCTAAATGTCACAAAAAGAACGAGTTAATGCTGGAGTACAAAGGTTAAGCAGGTATTCCGTCTTCTTCTTTTAACTTTTTTTTTACAATAAAACTCAATAGTATCTGCAATATTCACTCACTCTTAGTCCCGCCCAGCAGCTGTTGCATGGGACCGCGCAGTCACCTGCTATATAACCCAGGCGCTTCATTCTCCCTAACATTAGCATTTATTGGTCGAGCAAGAAGGTAAGCTAAGACTAACACTAGTAAGAATTTTTTCGCTTCATTTTAAGGACTGACTCGTTCACTGTCCAGTGTTTCTTTAATTTGTGGTTTAATATGTTGACCTTTATTTTCAAAGTGGGAGATAATATTACATTTTATTTATTACACATAGTTTTGGGGATATGTGTTGTTCCTTCAGAAACAATTTATAATTGCCATTGTTGAATATTCTCTTTTATTAGTGGTGGTGTCTCGAAATTAATTGTTTCACAAATATCAAATTGGTACACTATGTAACCAAGGAAGACAGTAAATACTATTAGATAATCTTATCCTCTCGCATTTTAAACATATTGTTTCTAGTATACCTATCGTTGTAAATATGAAAGATTTGTCAGTAAGTAATTCATAAACTTTTTTTCTAAAAAAAAAATAACAATAAGAATATATGAGATATATAATAGATTAATTTGCCATAATCAAACATTGCTCTGACGTACAAGAAATTATTTTGAAAAAGAGTTTCATCTTCATCAGGTACAGAAGTAATGCTGCTTTTACTCAAGATCATTCGGTTTCTTCAATTATTATAATTTTCATTATCATTACTTCATCTTCATCATTATCATCATCATAACCATTATCATTATCATTGTTATTATTATCTATTATTATCATTATCATTAGTATTGTCATTATTATCATTATTATCATCATCTTTATTATAACCAGGTTTTACGATGCTAGTTGCTGTGTTGCTGCTGCATGTGTTGCGTGGTTTTGCTTCCGGGCAACAGGCGACGCTCCAAGACGACGGTTGGTTTTCTTATATTGCTTTATATATACATACACACATATACATATATGTACATACACATATATAACAGGCACACACACACACACACACACACACACACACACACACACACACACACACACACGCACACACGCATGCAGTACAAAGGTTAAGCATATTATATATTATATATATAATATACAATATGTGTATACATATTTATATATTTATATACATATATATACACACTATATATATTATACATACATATACATATACATACATTATACACACACATACACTCATATATATATATATATATATATATATATATATATATATATATATATATATATGTGTGTGTGTGTGTGTGTGTGTGTGTGTGTGTGTGTGTATGTAAATGTATATATAATGCATATATATAATGTATATTTATGTATACATATATATACACATATACATATGTATGTATGTATGTATATGAGTGTGTATACACATCTAAGACATGTAAGTATATATATGTATAAAATGAAATCGGACGGAAGTAAAAACTAAAACTGAAGCTACAAGACACTAATAAAATGATTTCCCTCGCCATAAATCATAAACAAAATGAAGCTAAAAGAAATAATAGAATAATAAAATCATTTTCCTCGCCATGAATTGCTGACGTTCTCTCTACCCTGCAGCGGGCGCGGGCGGGTGGGTGGAGGCCGCTCGAGAAGGACTCAAGGTCATGGGCCCCATGAAGTTCAAGTGAGGAGGATTTATATATATATATATATATATATATATATATATACATATGTCATTATCATTATTATTCTTGAATGTTGGTATGTATATTAATATTTTGTATTTCATTTTTTTCTTTTTTGTTGATTTTTTTATTTTTTTATTTTCGTTCTCTTCTTTTTTTTCATCTTTTTCTTCTTTTTCGTGTTTTAACCAGCTCGTTGATCGCTATTGAACCCATTATAAACATTGAGATCTCTCTGATATTTGCATATCAGTATAAACGCAGTCAGTATTATATAACAAAAGAAGTCAGTAAATATTTTATACAGAGCGCTATGAAACATGAAGATTATCGAGTTCAAAAAATAATTTCATTTTTGTCTGGACTTCTTAAATTGGTTTTCACAGTTGTTAGAAAGAGAGGAGTGAGGAGTGAGATAGATAAACAAATAGGTAGATTGGTAGATAGGTAGACAGACACAGATCAATAGATGGATAGATAGATAGAATGATAGTTATATAGATGGACAGATAGATTAATAGATATATAGAGTGATAGATAGATAAACAGATATATTAATAGCTAGATAGAGTGATAGATAAACAGATAGATAGATGGATAGTTAGATAGATAGAAACATAAGTAGATGAATATATTGATACTTAGACGGACAGATATATAGATTGATAGATAGACGAATGCATAGACTGAAAGATAACTAGAAAGATAGAGAAAGGCAGATAAAGAAAAGTAGAGTGATAGATGTGAATAGACAGTTAAACAGACAGATATATATATATATATATATATATATATATATAAATGTAGACAGATAGATAGGTAAATGGTCAGATAGATAGATAGAAGAATAGATAGATAGATAAATGGTCAGATAGATAGATAGATAGCTACATGGTCAGATAAACAGAACAGACAAACCCACAGACAGGTAAACGTAACATACATTGACAAATAGTTTAAGAGATGAAAAAAAGAAAAAAAAATACATCCAAACCTCTGCCTCTCGTCAATACGGACCTTTAAACCCGGTAGGCTCGCTTTGCAGATTCCCTCGCGCGCCGCATTTCAAGGTGGCGGCAGAGGAGTGGCCGCCGCACGTCTACATCCACAAGGGCGAGGGAAACGCGCTGGTTGTGAAGGGG
The DNA here is from genome assembly GCF_019202785.1 of Penaeus chinensis. NCBI lineage: Eukaryota > Metazoa > Arthropoda > Malacostraca > Decapoda > Penaeidae > Penaeus > Penaeus chinensis. The sequence goes on along the minus strand of NC_061839.1, from coordinate 1,030,048 downwards.
CCGATGGGGCAGCTGATGGATGCCATTGCTGCCTCTCTGAATTTCACGTGAGTCTCGGTGTTCGGTTTACTATTATTATTATCATTATTATTTGTTATTATTATTGTTATTATGATGATGATGATTATTATTATTATTATTATTATTATTATCATTATTATTATTATTATTATTATTATTATTATTATTATTATTATTATTATTATTATTATTATTATTATTATTATTATTATTATTATTATTATTATCATTATTATTATTATTATTATTATTATTATTATTATTATTATTATTATCATTATTATTATTATTATTATTATTATTATTATTATCATTATTATTATTATTATTATTATTATTATTATTATTATTATTATCATTATTATTATTGCTGCTGTTGTTATCATTATTGTTATTATTAAGATTGTTATCATTTTATTATTATTATCTTTTCTTTGTTTTTTTTGTTTTATACGTGTGTAGGATGTTGGTTTAGAAATTGTTGTTGTTGTTTTTTGTTATACGTCCGTAGTTGTTTGGTTTCATGGGGGGGGGGGGGGTCACAGCTGCACCAGATACACAATCATTAATATATAACGATTAAGAACTTCGATAACAGATAAGAATAGAAAGAAGAAGATTTATCATTAAAAAAATAGAATAGAAAGAAAGACAGGAAAGAGAAAAAGTGTGGAACGAAAAAAAATGAATAAATAAAAGAGAATAAAACAAAACAAGGAGAAGAAAAGAAGCAAACAAAAACAAAAACAATCAAAAAGAAAAGAAATGAAAAGAATAGAAAAAAAAAAATATTAGAACACATAATAAGTACATGTAGCGGTAAACCCTCTCACCTCCTCCCAGGTACAGCGTGGTGCCGGGAGACGGGTACTGGGGCGCGCCACAAGAGAACGGAACATGGAACGGCATGATCGGCACCGTCATGCGAGAGGTACGGCAGTTCTCCAAGGTCAAATATAATCATGATAATTATGATAATAATAATAATAATGATTAATAATAATGATGATGATGATGATGATGATGATGATGATAATGATAATAGTCTAAAATCAAATCGAATGAGAAGAGAAAAATCCAAAATACATATATTTTTATCTGGATGAATGGTATTCATCATAGCAAAACAAAACGACAAATCATCAGTACTTCCTAAAACAATACCCGCATTAATATACACAATTACCCCTTTGATAAAGGACGCGGACATCGGCCTCGGTCCCTTTGGCATGTCCTACACTAGGAGCAAGGTGGTCGACTTCACCGTCCCCGTCTTCCTCGAGATGCTCCACGTCCTGGTGACGAGGCCCTTGCCGCAGCCTGACCCCTGGGGCTTCCTGGCGCCCTTCACGTAAGTAGTGGGCGTTGGCTTGGGGGGGAGGGTATGTTAAGGGTGTCTGAAGGTGCACCGTAGGGTATCACTGGTGTGTTAGGTGTCTCTTTTTTAGGAACAAGATTAAGGAAACTTAAAAACAACTTTGGGCATCCTGCGGACTTCAAAGTGACATGTTAGGGGCACTATGGGGTATTTTGTCCTTCTATTAATTGGATCTGGATGCTTCACTTCCATCATGCGGCCTAAAATACGGGCGTAAGGCTCACGTGAACGGACACTGCCGGGTGTGCGGCGCGAACGAGCATTCACGTGCGGTGATAGGACTCCATGCCTCCTTTTGGAATGTTTTCTCCTTTTCCGCAGCTCTTTGCCATTTTGCACTATCTATTTGTGTCATCTGATTTGCTTTATCCAGATGGTAATAGACTTTCCCTTGCACAGACTCCAGTATCACCCCTCTAGGTAGTCTATGACACAGTGTAATAATAATAACATTTAGTTATTTGTGTCATTTGTTTTATTTTGTCACAATATTCACTTTTTCCGTAATACAACCTGCACCGCCGGTCACATCGAACAGGAATAGGATCCCCTCTTAAACCGACGCTCTTTCAACTGTGGTTCACGGGCAGTACATTTCACGCTCGTTTATCGATGGAAATATTTTTCATGACGTGGTGGTCATGTCACCCGGATCGTAGATGGGAACATGAAGGAAGCTCATATCAGGGTTTACATTACGCTTATCCGATTCATAACATGTCTGATTTGTTTATTTTCCTTTACATTTACTTAATTCAAATCTGTATGGTAGTTCATACCACTTTTTTCATTCTTTTATGCGGTCTATCGCACGGTCCCGTATGGTAGTTAATCTTGATGTTTTTTTCCGGTCTATCGCACAGTTCGTTATGATAGGCAATCTTGGTGTCTTTTTTTTAACTGTGGTAATCAATCTTAATATTTACTCTATTTCGTTTTTTTTTTTTTTTATCTATTTATTTATTCATTCTTTAACTCGGTCTGTCGCCCTTCACCCCAGATGGTTTTCTCAACAACAGATGGTACGTGTGGGTTGGCATGTTCATCTCCGTCGTGGCTGTGATGCTGACGAGTGCCCTGGTGGTGCGCGCACTCGGCCAGGGAGGACCAGCATCCCTTACACAACACATCTGGGCTTACTACAGCATCACCTTTTCCCAGAGTGAGTCACGGACATTGCATTCGAAACCTGCACGAGTGCGGACTGTCATGACGCTGTCAAAGTCCGTTATTTCAACAACAATAGCAAGTGCGTACAAAAAAATATATAATGGGAAATGTATTCACCTGTCGTGACGGATTTCCTTCCCGCTGACACACAGGCCTCCCCTGGGTGCCCGGCGGGGATAGCCTCAGGGTCGTTGTGTGGACCTGGATGTTCATCATGCTGGTCTTCATGAGGAGCTACAGGTACGAGGCGGAGAGAAAGATGTGAGGCACTGGCTGGGTTAATAGGTGGATGTGATGCATGGATATCTGGAGATGATACGTGGCTAGAAAGAAAGAGAGAGAGAGAAAGAGAAAGAAACACAGAGAGAGAATGAGAGAGAGAGAGACAGATACACAGACAGACAGAACAACAGACAGACATAAAAATGACGATAAAGACAGAGTTAGTGATAGAAATAATAATAGATAAAGTAAAAAAACATGGACTAAAAAGAAAGAACGAAAGACAAGAAGAAGAGAGCAAAAATATCCCCGTCCTTCCACAGCGGCGCCCTCACCTCCCTGCTGGCCGTGAAGACGATAGAGCTGAAGTACGACTCCCTGCAGGATGTGCTGGACGACAAGGGCCTCACGCTCATCATGGAAGGCTCCACGGCGCTCACGACCCACCTCAAGGTCGTACTAGAGGGAGAGATGAGTAGGGAGGGAGGGAACAACGGGTCAATTCGTCTTTTTGGGAAAAAAAATGTTTTTCTATCTTTTCTTTTGTCTTTGTTTTTTAATCATTATTTATTTTATTTTATTTCATTACTTTTTTTCTTTTTCTTTTTCTTTTTATCTCTGACGATTTAGGTGATTATTGTGTGATGGCGGTAGTAAGGGATATAACTTTTATAATGGAAGCCGTAGTCGTTTTGAATTGATAAATGAATCTATGAGGACGATCAGTTTTTAAAAATATGCAAGTGAAAATAGCGTTCACTTTTTTTTTTCTTTAATGTTTTGTTCTCTCTTATATAAGCGTAAATTCAGCAAAACCAATAAAAATTATCGAAAAATAAGAAGACAAAAGTATAAACTAAACAAAATAAAACACATAAACATTATAAAGAAACAAATCAATAAACAAATAAATAGATAAACATAAATATACTAGATCTCAATCAGCAACCAACACCGACCATTAAAGAAAAGAAAGAAAAAAAAAAAAAAAAAAAAGATCCCACACCCTGCTTAACATCCGACGCCCTCCGAGCAGACTGTGAAAGACGGCGTGTACAAGGAGCTCGCGGAGGCGTCCCGAGTGAGGGCGAGGTACATGAGGGCGAGCGAGATGGACGTGGCGGCCTACAACTTCCTTCCCGATGGACGACACGCCATCCTGGTCGAGGAGGTTGTGTGCAGGAAGATCTACTCGGATCACTTCAGCCAAACGGGTTAGATGGGGGAGGGAGGGGTGGGGGGGAGAGGGAGGATGGGTGGAGGGAGAGAGAGATAAATGGAGGGGAAGAGAGAGAGAGAGAGAGAAAGATTTGGGAAAAAAAAGAGAGAAAGAAACAATGGAGGCATAAATTCATACACGATTCGATTTCTTCCTTGACTCTTGCTAATATGTCTTAATAATCTTCCCGCAGGGAAATGCAGCTTCTACATGTCCACGGGCAATTTCTGGAGATTGATTTACGCCATGATCGTGAAGCCAAAAAGTCCCCTCCGCGATCTTATTAATGCAAGGCGAGTGACATTTGTTTCTGTTAAATGAAGTCCATTATGATCTGTAGAAATCATACCTGAATTAACCATTTATGATTACATAATGACTTTCATTATGTCCAGGAATACACACAAAAGGAGGTCAGTATACCGTTTCCACTATCCAGGAGTGTGGTGATTTAATGAGCTCACACCACGTATTGGAATATTCAACACAATATCAAAATGTCGTTTTCTTTTATACTCGTGCTGCATTTACGACCACACGATACGAAATTACAATGCTACTTTTATACTCACACTACGCAACAAGGGACTACAATACCATTCGTGCATGACAGTATTCTGCCCCTTTATCAACATACGCTGTACCGTTATTACACAAACACGAAAAGAGATTGTAATAACATTCGGGCACTTCAGGATCCTGGCCCTTCGAGAGTTTGGCATCTACGACAGGTGGGCAGGAGATCAGATGCCCAATATGACCCACTGCATGAAGACGCCGACGAGAATCAAACTGCACGCACCTTATTCTCTGGCTGATCTCTGGGTATGGAACATCGTTCTTGAAAACAGGCTTTTTGTAGAGACCAACTTAAGTGTTTGCTGTGACAAATAGAATTATGTGCAATGACCATGACGATAAACTAATGCTGAGTATAATATCGGTGCTGTTATGAAAAAGTCATGATGATGGTAAATTACAAGTTGAATTTAAATAAAAAATTTGATGTTCACCGGATGTTTATGAGGAGATAGACAACAGTTTTGAGGCTTTGATTTTCAGAAGGCTCTCGGAATTGTTGTTTTATATTTCAATAACTTACGCATGCGCACACGCACACACACACACACACACACACACACACACACACACACACACACACACACACACACACACACTCACTCACTCACTCACTTAGGCGCACACGCATAAATACATACACACACACACACACACACACACACACACACACACACACACACACATATATATAAATATATATATACATACACACATATATACACATAAGGACAGTGTTTACTCTGATATGCTGATGGTTCGTAAGATTCGACAGAAAATGACCCTTGATAACATGACCTCTCTTGACCCCACCCAGGCCGTGTTCCTCCTCCTGGGCGGCGGAATGACCCTGGCCACGATCGCCTTCCTCTGTGAGGTTTCGTTCAGAAGGGGCACCGGCTGCTCCGACCCGGATTGGTAGTCCTGCAGCGGCGCTCGAACCCCAACAGATTATGGTGTGGATTTAAGGCTTAACTGCATTTTTTCTCCGTTCCGTTTTTCTGTGATCGTTCTTTCTCGTATTGCAAATCGGAGTGCTGTGAGTGTGCATATATATATTTAGCTGTGCATATCCAAGTGCATATTTAAAAACACGCGCGCACACACACACACACACACACACACACACACACACACACACACACACACACACACACACACACACACACACACACACACACACACACAAACACACACACAAACACACACACACACACATATATATATATACATATCATGTATTTCCATAATCTTTCTCATAATTTCCCCCCAGGTTCTATTTTTCTTGCCCGTTTCTTTCTTTTTTTCTTTTGCTCGAAAACAAGGTGTTTTCATTGGTCAGCTGTTATATCAGTCATCTATAAATAACAATAATGCCAATAATTCGGAAGCCTAGAACAATAAACTGAAGATACTGTTTTATTTGCTCTTTTGCTTACTGATTTCTTCAATAGCATAAGCATTTGCAATTATAATTTGTAGTTTTTATTGCCTCTGTACTTCAGGCTGACAGTTAATATTCAATTTCACCTTTGGTAGTTATGATAATGCCATATCACAATATATACCATTATATTATGTATGCTTGAATGAAAACACTCTATGTATGCTTATATATGTTCTAAATATTTATGTTATTACTGGTATCTGGTATTTGATTCAGTAGTTATTTTCAGTATTACAATGAACCTGTTCTCATTGTATGATTTTAGTAATAATGTTAATGCTATAGCCATCAACTGTAGTAAGTTAATCTTCAACAATGGACCAGTCACCATTGTAAGTGGTCTATGATAACATTCTTAGAACCTTAATTTCTTCTCAAACACATACTTTTGCAAGGTAATTGGTAATTAGTAATATGATTATGCAAGATGTAATTGTAAAAATGGTAATATTTCGCAGCCGCAATTTACTCTTGAATGATTATCCTTACCCTCAGCATCACTACTCATCATACCCAATGTGGGGATCTCACCTATCTTGGACCTCAACCCTCGCCCAACTAAGTTTACATGGCCTTTTTTTCTCCTCCTTTCCTCTATCTTCTCTTCTACGTCCCCTTCTTCTGTCCCCTTATCCTAATCGTTAACTCATTTTACCATTTTCGCCACAATACTTCGTCCCAATGCTATACTTGGGTCCTCGCTTACAAGCCCCACCCTGTCGCTGTATTTTGAATTGACCTTAGATGATGACGCGACAGAAAAACAAATCAGTAAACATTGAATAATTATCTTTGTTACTACCACAGCTGTTTTCCAGGCCCATTGAATCTTTGATTACGAATGAATGATTAAAGTTGCGTTTTTTTAAATAATGCTTTTGTTCGCAGTGAATCAAGATTATATCTGCATTCGAGAAAAAAACGTAAAAGAGGTAAAATAAGTAATCAGTAGTAAAGTTAGCATTTGGCATAACTGGTTACTTTCTTGAGACTCTCTCACTCTCTCTGCTCTTCTATTATCTTCTGATCTTTCTCTTTCTCTTTCTCTCTCTACTGATTTAACTGCACTTGGTCGTCCAAAAATATACACAGTTCGTCGCCGATTATTTGCAATATTCAATCCAATTTTCGTCATGTGAAAAGGAGAGACACTTTCATAATTATCATTTTCATCAATTATATGAAAACCCAACTATCGTATCCCTCTTTTTCTTGTTTACGTTTTGCTAAAATATTTTAAATTGTAATGTTACTGACACAACATTCTAGACTAACGGTTAGTAGTTGACTATTACTATAAAAATGATAAATAGTATTATCATATGTGTTTGCAATATTGGTATCGTTATTACTGGACGTTTTACATATTCATCATTTTTCATCTTTCGATAAACCTATTTTGAGTATATATATATTGTTATTGTTAGTGTTATAACAATCTTACATTATTTATTCTGATTATCAACGTATAATAAAGAAAACAGATCTTTATATCCGGTTTTCTATTTGTATTAAAATGTTTGCATCACACACTAACTACGTGTCATTTATCACGTGTTTCCTAGTTTATTATTAATTAGAGGCCGTATTACTTACTCGTCAGTTGTAATCTAAATTGTTCATTAATGTCTTGTGCTCTTATTATAATTGTCATGAGCCCCAGTATTTTTCATAATTATTATTACTACGGGTATTGAAGGTGCTAAAATTCGTATATTTCTCTCTTACCATAAAGTCATTACTTAAAACCCGTGACTGCATTATCACTTTCATTGCAATTACCGCTAACCTTAACAACACTTTCAGTATATGGGCGCTTCATCTTATAAATATAACTACAAATTACAATCGAGTATGAAGGAGTTTAAAGGAGTTTAATTAATTCCGAACACTTATGTGCTTGATTTTGATTTCTTTTTTTCTTTTCTTTTTTACTTTCTCCTGCTTCCACATCTCTCTTTCCCTGGGTCTAAATCTCTTTCGGTTAATGGAAAAAAATGAAATCACTGAAGAGTATACATAAGGAAGGAAAGAGACACAGGAGAGAGAGAGAGAGAGAGAGAGAGAGAGAGAGAGAGAGAGAGAGAGAGAGAGAGAGAGAGAGAGAGAGAGAGAGAGAGAGAGAGAGAGAGAGAGAGAGAGAGAGAGAGAGAGAGAGAGAGAGAGAGAGAGAGAGAGAGAGAGAGAGAGAAAGAGAGAGTAGGAGAGAGGGAGGAGAGAACGCGTTTATAAACAAATGTAAAAATAAGAGGGTCAAGGAAAATGAAAAAATACACACACACACATACACATATAACACAGGACTAATGGCAAGCATATGCGTAAAATTAAATTCTAAGTAATGTGATGTTATGCTTCTTTTAGGATAACTAACAGTTACTATTAAGATAACGAATAAAATATAAACAGTAAAATGACATAGACACTTTAATAGACTAAGTTACATTTGTTTGATCAAAGCTTCATGGTGCAACAAGCTCCGGTGTGGTGTGTTGTACGTTGTACTTAGTTAAACATTTGTAAACAGTCTCGAAATACATAATTGTCTATTACTTAACTAATGAAGAGTTCAGATCACAAAAGACTTACGAAGGCATGTTCCACCCATTCTTGTAGTGATAAAATTTCGGAAACGATATTTTTATGTAACCTCTTGCACATGTTATGGTACTATGAGTATGTAAACAAAACATAATTCATTTAATTGTACGAAAAGGCCATTAAACGCAATATCTGCCTTATGGCCTTATAAATGTACTTATGAAGGTTTTATTTAGCACGTTAAGAAGGAAGAGCTACGTATTCCTTCCCCTCTCATATTCCTTCTTAAGGTCTCTGGTTCTTTTTCTTTCTACTTAAATTTCTACCACATCACACTTTCTTTATATTGCGAGTACATTTCCCAATATGAAAAGATACATTATCATGATAATATCCACTTTCAATAGAACACAACGTTTTATGTCTTTGAACACAACGACACGCTACCGTTTTCATTGAATGGCAAAATAGAGGAATATTTGAAGAATCGGTCATCAGTAATTGTAATAATTCATCTGCCATAGTTAACAATGAATTAATCTCGGTAATGGAAAACCAATGTTATATTGTCTGTAGATGATTTGTCTCATTATTCCTAATAACTATGACAAATGTGATGAAAATGATAATTGAAGAGAAGATAAATAGAAGAAAATCTAAGAATACAAATCGAAATACAGCAAAACAGCTACCGAGTCGGCCAATACTTATAATCGAGTGGCCTGTTTTTGCCAATTATTGATTAATATTAATCTTGAAATGAAGTATTGGAAGTTATATATTTTATCTGAGTAATTATTTTTACCGTTTTATATCTACTAGGTTTAATTAGTTATGAGATAAGAAAATAAAATGCAAACGAATATGGGAATACACCCTTCCTTACTGGCGGCTTGCATAATTTATATTATAAATTACCAGATAAATGTCTTGAAATTGATAGTTGTCCGAAGTAGACAGGGTAAACAACGATTAGGGATCCTCCGGTGGACTAGCTCTTAAGTAATTTACTCCCTCCACGAAATCGTCTATAGTACTTCCCTACAAGTATATACGAAGAAAAGGAATGGTAACCAATAATATTGGTTACTATAGTTTTATATATCAAGCAAACATGCTTTTTGTCTCCTACAAGAACGGGTATAATTCAACCAAACTTTACTTCTCGATTTCCCCGTCATTGTCTTTCTCACCAGTCTACAAATATTCTGCAAGAGATGGAGCTAGATAAGTTGTCTTTAAGAGACGATCACCTCGCCGTCGGACTGCAGTGATTTACTTTATCGGGAAACGCGCATTCAGCCACCACTTTTTTAAGCAATACATGCCTATATTTTCTCAAATCTCAAATCTCCCTATACAATTTTTACGTTGGCACTGAATAAAACTTGATACTCGACCTCTTTAAAATTTTCTGAATAACTTTATACACAATCATGCCAAACGAAGAAAAAAATATCTTAACATCCTTTATCTATGATTTTACACTATGTCACTAATTGTTGTAGTAGCGAAAATAGTTAAAGACCCCGATAAACTATTTTTATTTTCAAAAATCAAAATACATTTATAACAAGAAGGCTTTGATTTGATTATTTTATTCCCTTTTAGCAACTGGCTCTTCATCAAAACAAAGGACTTTTATAAGATATGAAGAAATTGAGGTAAAATAATATGAATCGTTTGCCCCGCCCCCCCCCCCCCCCCCCCCCCCCCATGTTATAAAGCTTTTATAATTGTACGTGTACTGGGCACAGACTCAGTATTTTCTGAATAAATTATTACACAATCATGCCATATTGAAGAAAAAATGTCATTACATATTTGCTTATAGTTTTTCAATGTGTCAGTAGTTTCTAATAAGCTGAAATAGCTATCATATAGCACATACGTAAAAAGGACTGATGACTAACTTATTTTTATATTATAATTTAGCAGATAAATGTGATGAAATTGATAGTTGTCCGAAGATAAGACTAAAAAGAAAAAAAAATGGAGACATATTACAAATAAAATTTTATATTATAAATTAAATCTTCTATTATATTATTATAAATTATATATTATAAACTAAATTTTATATTATATTATTATAAATCATATATTATAATTTAAATTATATTATAAATTAATTATATTATATTATAAATTAAATCGAAAATACTGCAAAACAGCTACCGAGTCGGCCAACCAGAACCAGCAAATGAACAACTAAGGTGGCCTGTTGCTGCCTTTCTGCATAGCTGCCGACCTGAGTGACCTCTGACCTCGAGAGGGGGACGTTATCTCCTCGGAGAACACTCGTGAACCGCCAAACACGAGCAAGTGTCAAGAAACACTTGTTAACTTTTCCCGAAGCCAAAGAGGGTTTACTCTGGTCTCGATCCTGGATCCTTCAACGTGCGAGTCAGAGACGATACTGATGCTGCTACCAAGATCGAAGGAAATTGTTTAGAAATTGGGTTTTTTATATTTCAAACTCAGTTTCAAACACGACGAAGCTCAATATAATATCAGGTGTTTCTTTATTGCACATTTCAAAGGAAACGAAAGTGCGGTATTCAAAGAAAACGTATATAACACCGGATCCTAAAAGATCAAATGGTTAACTTTACCACAAATGGCATTTACTGTATTTATAGTATATGTCATCTCTATTATTTTCTGTTTATTTTTTGTTATTCGTGTGTTGTTATTATTTTTCTTGTTATATTTTTTTAAATTATGGACACTGAAGAGTATATATAAGGAAGGAAAGAGACACAGGAGAGAGAGAGAGAGAGAGAGAGAGAGAGAGAGAGAGAGAGAGAGAGAGAGAGAGAGAGAGAGAGAGAGAGAGAGAGAGAGAGAGAGAGAGAGAGAGAGAGAGTAGGAGAGAGGGAGGAAAGAACACGTTTATAAACAAATGTAAAAATAAGAGGGTCAAGGAAATATAATATAATAATATGTAAATCAGGTGTTTCTTTATTGCACATTTCAAAGGAAACGAAAGTGTGGTATTCAAAGAAAACGTATATAACACCGGATCCTAAAAGATTAAATGGTTAACTTTACCACAAATGGCATTTACTGTATTTATAGTATATGTCATCTCTATTATTTTCTGTTTATTTTTTGTTATTCGTGTGTTGTTATTATTTTTCTTGTTATATTTTTTTAAATTATGGACACTGAAGAGTATATATAAGGAAGGAAAGAGACACAGGAGAGAGAGAGAGAGAGAGAGAGAGAGAGAGAGAGAGAGAGAGAGAGAGAGAGAGAGAGAGAGAGAGAGAGAGAGAGAGAGAGAGAGAGAGAGAGAGAGAGAGAGAGAGAGAGAGAGAGAGAGAGAGAGAGAGAGAGTAGGAGAGAGGGAGGAAAGAACACGTTTATAAACAAATGTAAAAATAAGAGGGTCAAGGAAATATAATATAATAATATGTAAATCAGGTGTTTCTTTATTGCACATTTCAAAGGAAACGAAAGTGTGGTATTCAAAGAAAACGTATATAACACCGGATCCTAAAAGATTAAATGGTTAACTTTACCACAAATGGCATTTACTGTATTTGTAGTATATGCCATCTCTATTTTTTCAGTTTCTTTTTTGTTATTCGTGTGTTGTTATTATTTTTCTTGTCATATTATTTTAATTATGGACATGGTAGTCATATTGTATCATCTTTATTTCTGACATTATATATTATGTTTAGTCAACGCAGCATCTTAATGGTTAGAAAGAGTTCTTTGTCCTAATAGTAATGAAATAAAATTCCCATTGTTCGGGATTTTCTTTCATGTGCATCATTGCTTGACTTGAACCTCAGTAGCCGATATATAAAATTAAATTATGTATATAATTTTGTTAAATATGTAAATCGTCTTAAAATATAAATAATGTATTGACTTCTGAGAAAATACAAAAGAATACTTGGGAAAAAAAATTGAAAACAATATTTATGTACCAAAGGCAAGAGAAAAGAAATGAAAAACAATGAATTAGGAAAATGTAAAAGCAAGTATTTTACTAAGCCCTATACTTGTGTTTGTTCATTTACTCTCCCTCTCCTTTATTTCGGAGATTTCCTTCTCCCATAATATTTTTTTTAGTCCTTTTTTACGTTTTCATTAATCTTTTCTCCCTCTCTCTTCTTGTTAACTTATCTTATGGAATTTTTATTAGAATAAAGTTACGGTTTCAGTCTGTCGTATTTTAAAGACCAGTTCAATTGTTCCTTTCTTTCTCAGAAATATTGCGGCGTTTAATCGCAGTTTGAATTACAACAATGTAAATTAACTGAAATATATTACTCGAAATCATGAATTCTATTTATATCTTCACATTCAAAATAGATTCCTAAAGTTAAGAGCAATGTGCATGAGCGCATTTCTTACCATGTCTCTTTCACTCACTCTATCCATTCAAGTCATTTCGTTATCGTTATCATTCATCATTCATCATTCACCATTGTGTGATCCGAAGGAATAGTGAGAATGAAAAAAAACAAATATACAAAAAATAGAATATACAAACGTGCTTTAAAATTTAAGAATATAAATTGATCGTGGAAATGCGGTTTTAATGAGTGTAACGTAAAGAAGAAGAAGAAAAAAAACTATATTGATCATCACTATGGGGAATAACGATCCATATTTTTAAAAAGATATATATTATTATCAGAAGATTCCACCTATCATAACTAACGTTGCAGTCATTATGGGTCTTACTGTTTGTAATAGGGAACACTGAAATAAATCTTGCAAAATTTTGTGGGCAGAAATATGAAAACAGCTTGCATGCATTAATGACATTGTGATTCCATTTACTATTTTAAAGGTATTTCTTTGTTAGTAGTACAGCCATAAACCTCATTATACATAGGAATCCTAATAAAGGTTATTGATATCGCATTATGTCATTTACTGCTGAACAATGGCATTGAGAGCTAAGTTTTTAGAATTAGATTGAAAGCAAAAAAGGGATAAACCATTAAAGTTCAGGGATTCACCACAAGCGCAAATATTCCCAAGGGACACAGTGTATACCTACATACGCAGTTTTATTATCATCGTTACTATCATCAGCATTTAATAGATTAAATTAGTTTTCTTTAGCAGAATCTTCTGTAATCGAAAGACCAATCATGATCGGGGTGCAGTATTCAGTGGAGTTCCCGATTTCTCTGTCTGTTGCAGCATGCAGTGTCTCTCCTATTGTAAAGTTCCTTTCCAAGGCTCGTTTTAGTCCATCCATTTTTTTCCCGTTGCTCTCCTCTCGCTCTTTTTTCTTCGACTCTTCCTGTTACACACACTTTCTAGGCTTTCTCTCCTCATGATGAGGCCAAAGATGCTGCTTTTCTCAGATTTTCTAGTGATCTCTCGTATTGTTCATATCCTTTCCAAAATTCCTTTATTTGTTTGTTTCGCTGTCTAATGGATCTTCAGGTTTCTTCTCCAGCACCACACTTCAAACGCCTCTAGCTTAATCTCTGTAGTTTGCTCAGTGTCCAAATTTCAGCCCACATAATTTTCATTGTAAATACCAATTTTGCTACTGCTATTTTCTTTTAATCCGTTTCGCATTTTCCATCTTCACCGATCATACTTCCCAGGTAATTGAAGTTGGTAATTCTTTCTTTTGGTTTTCTATTAATGGTCATTTTCAGTATATTTACACTAGTAATAGATTCCTGTTAAAATAATTCTTGTTTTTAATGAAATTTATAAAATAAGGTTGTACAAATTAAATTGTTTAGTCGTTGAACTTTAAAAGCATAAAACAAGGTTGTACAAATTAAATTCTTCGGTTGTTAAACTTTAAAAGCATAAAATCAAGTTGAACAAATTAAATTGTTTAGTTATTGCCCTTTTAAAGCAACCGCTTTGATGGAATAAAGAATAAACGTTCTAATTTTTGGGACACGAGATTTAGGGTTTTCACGGGAAGCAGATTGAAACGTAAGGAAGGCTAGAAATCACACAAGCCTTCTTGATAACCAGTATGGTGTGAATGACAGTAATTCGTGCCATAAACGATATGTATGCTATTAACAGAAGACTCTAGCTATCATGATGATTTTACAGTATTTCACTCTATTAAGCATGTTATTCTAGCAGTCATATTGTGTTTAGCTTGTAACTATTAACCCTTCTAGTATCAGCCCTGGAGCTGTGGGAATAATAAAGTTAATGTAACAGGGCTATGATGATAACTATTAGTAGCTAATAGTTCACTAACAACTGTATAAAAAATATAGAAAATATATATTTTTTGTATAACAGTACCTAAACAAATCATTTACACGGCGATATACATTTATTTATGTTAAAAAGACTAAACAAAGACAAAACAATATCGACACAGCATATTCTGAGATTTTCAGACACATTGATGATAATAATTCTGGCTCCCCTCACTATAAAATAATAAATAAATATCAAGTCAATAACGATCTATTAATATCTTAGTACAGTCGAGGACAGTTCAGGGACATCACCTTCAGCAATAATTTGTGAAATTTGTTTATACTACAGAGCGTGTTCATTATGATGTGAATTCAAATGGATCTAAAAGAAAACTATGAAATCTACCAGAATCTAATAGCAATAAGAAAATATGTTGAAGGAGTAGATAGGAAGGTCCAAATGTGATCACTTTCCTAAATTCTGTTATGGCAACATTAGTAGTTTGTTTTCCTTTCATGCTTTGTGCTTGTTACAGATTTTCTTCCCATTACCTGTACTAAAACCCTTCATTCCTATTTCATATATTGCACCTTTCATTTCAGATATCTGTATATGACGGTAACCTAAATATGACAAAAGGGGAAACAATAACAAACATGATGTACTGCAAAGGCTCTTAGTTACTGTGTACACGGCAGAGCATGGTGATAGCACGCATGGTACTTAGAAATTGTACCCTTTCTGTGGTTACATGATAAGGCATGATGCTAATGGTTAATGGTTAAAACAAATAAATGTCCTAGACATCGTCATATATCACTATAATAAAGTATAGTGGCGAAAAGGGCTTGGATTGAGTTAAAGATTAGGTTAAAGTTCGAGGTTGAACAGTACTAGAGGATAGTAAGGGAGTGAAAAGGGTAGATACGGGGAGTGATGGAGAAAAGTAGAAGGTAAAGGTTGTTGGAAGGGGAAGGAGTTAAGTGAGTAGGGCACTTAGATAAAATGGAAGATATTTATGCGTCTGGAGAAGGAGAATATGTTCTCAAAGGAAAAGGTAAGGAATTCTGAGAGGATGTCCAAAGGTTGGGGGGTCAGGGTGTTAAGAATAAGCGAGGAAAATAAGAGATATGGATTGCTGTAATGCGGAACATAATAGTAGGAGTTGTGGGACTGAAAGAGGAACATTACATGAGGAGCATCAGAGTGTGACAAGAGATAGGAATGAGTGTATTGGGGAAAAAAGAGGAGCAGATATGGGAGTAGGATATAGTAGATATGTGGAGGCAGTGCAGTTATCATTTTTCTTCATTTTGTTACCAATAATCAGTACTGTACATTCTTTCATACACTTCTAACTCCAAATATATGGAACTTAGAAGTTTGTACATTTGTTCTCTCAAATCACAGAAATTTAAGCTCATCTCGGAAATTTGAAATTCTGATTATAGAAGTAACATAATTGTTATGAAACCCTTTTTTCTGATCATACTGGTGTGATCAATGAAACTATTATTCACTTGCATGTTTATGTCTCTTTGGCTCAATTCAGTGTCCTATTCCTGGTTTTATGTATATAAATTTCTTCATGACATTAACTTTATTTATTTTTATAGGATACAGTACTATATTTGGGTGAAAGGCCAAAGTTCAAAACTGCCAATCTCAATAATATTTAGTCAGGACAGTTTCTAGTAACAGGTGGGTGGATTTCTGTGAAAGACAGATATCGAAGTACCTGATCACTTTGTCTATACAAATTTTCTTTCTGGTGGAATTTCAGTGCAAGGTTGTATTATCCCTTGTTTGACAGAACAATGAAAAAAATTATGGTTTCTACTATTCTTTTTTCTTACCCCTGACTATAATTCTTACTCATTGATAGTACAAGTGAAACAAAACCTTAAGGTTCTTTGCAGGTGAAAAGGGCCATACCTGTTCAGCAAAATTAACAACCCCATAATATGATTATAGACAGACAAATAGATTTACATACATATATACATACATGCATGTGTTTTACTTCAAAATAAATTGGAACATCACCTTACCGATCAACACCAGGAACTGTCCTTTGGTGAAGGATATTTCTAAGGTTAAAAGAAAAAGGCATGGAAGTTTTTTATTATATTTTTGTAGGAAAGTTTGGATATTTTCTTATAAATAGGCTGCAGACATACCAAGCTCCTATTAGAAAAAATAATATAAGTATGACAATGAAAACGGGTTTAATTCCACATAAATATTTAACAAATTGATTTTTTGTTTTGCATTCACACCCTTTACATTTTCTATCCCTCTCAGAATAGGTGTATTAGAGCCCTTATGACCACATCTGTATAATATTCCCATCCTCTGAACATGAAATGAAAATACTGCCTTTTAAATAAAGGCAATAAATAATACTGAAGAAAAAAAAATCTAATAAACAATGTTCACAAAGCAAGTAGATTTTTCCTAAATGTTTTAATAATTACTCTTATGTGTGGTAAATCTCAAAGACACATCATAGAAACTGGATATAAATGCACTATACGAAGAGGGCTTGTGTAGAACAGCTTTTACAAAATATTAGACACTAATTCACCACTTTAACACACATTCCTTAGAGAGTGAGGATCGTACTCGCTTGGTCCTGCAGGAGATTCTGCATCCCATTAACATCCTTGCACCAGTCGGTCAGTCTGTCCATCATGGTCTCCAGCTGTTCATTGGAGAAAAATAAGTTAGTAGATCCTTCTTTCGGTGACATATAGATTTCAATGACTTTAAGGTCACATTCCAGCCTCTGGTAATGAAGTAGAGCTTGTCTCAAAATGTGGAGGAGGAGGAGGAGGACGGGTAGAAGGACGACAGGACGTAGGAGGAGGAGGAGGACGACGAAGACGAAGACAAAAATGAGGAAAAGAAAAGGTTGTAGTGGACAGTGATTAGGAAGGGGAGAGGGATACAGACAAAGAACAAGAGGATGAGTGGGGAGAAAAGGAATAACAAGGCAAACAGCTCTCTTGGAAGAACATACCTGTTTCTTATCGAGCACTCTCGGCTGCACCCACGTGATGTTGACCTTGTTATCTACTTGGTCGATAGTTCCCTTTACCAAACCAAGAGACAGTGCTCGCATCACCATTACCTCCACCTGGTTCTCTGGCAGACCGGTTTCCTGTGCAATTTCTGCGAAGGTCAACTGGCGGTCCCATGCCTTGCGCTGGAATGTCATCTGGGGGGAAATTGGTAATAGATTAAGGCAGGAGGACTGGGAAAGAATTCTTAGCAATCACTTCATAGAGCAAAACTATTAACAGATAGAAGACAAAATATGGAAACTTTGATTTTCAATTTTCAGGAATGTAAGCACACTGGGCTATACACACAAAAGTTACATAAAAAAGAAGTCCAAATTATACATACTATAGATATCCAAATTATAATCTTATAAACCCATACTGTGTGCACATGAAGCTCTAAAATTAGGAATCCTTTATGAGACTAAATTGCTACTGATACTAGTAATAATCACCTCCATGAGACACAACAAGCGTATCTTTTCTCTCAACTGGTTCTCCTTATTCAGAAGATCAGGCTGGGTGCTCCACTGGGGCTTCATCGTCTCGAACTTGCTGATATTGCCCTGGTTGAAGGCCAGAAGCAGGTCCAGCAACCATTCCGACTGGGAACTTTTCAGGGACTCAAGGATGGGATGAGCCAGCTGGAAGAGTTGGGGTTTATAATTAACCTTTCTTGTTTTCGGTATTCTGTAAATTCAATTTGACTCAACTGATGATGTCATAGATGAATATGCTATAGCTATCCACTCTAATACCTTTGTACAATGAATTTGAAAAGATGTTTACTAAATCAGATTCAACTATGCAGTTATTACAGCAATAACTATCATAAATACATAATCCATCTCACCAGTTCACCAAAGTTATAGATTCCCTCTCCCAGAAGAGCAGCAAGTCCCAGGTAGAAAGCCTGCTTGCTCTTTGTTTCTGTGTCCATGTCATCCACCTCAGTGCAGCCCAAATAACGCAGTGCTGCTCGATAATAGTCAGCATGTGCACCACTTCGACAGTAAAGATCTGATGCCAAGAGGTAAAACCTGCATTGAAAAAAAACAAACATGGATGTTATTATACATATGGTTGTAGATTCTGTTTACAAAGTTTTAAAAATTCTATTTCACATCTTCATGAAACTCCAATTATAATTCCCTTTTCAGCAGTCTGCAACTTCGAAGCAAATGCATATTAAGTTCATTCACATTTTTAGCAAGATGAAATACTTTCTATCTGATAACAACAATTTGTAAAGGTCTCATTTGGGATAATTACAATAGGTATTATAACCATAGAGAAAGTGATCAAGAAAGGCACACTCTATCCTTGTCCAAAATCAAACCATAGGGAATGTTCCAAATGTAATGCAAGGAAGGAAAAAATATGATCTGCAAATACATTTTCCCTACTGAATAGAACCAAATGGACATAAATAAACTTTTCAATATTTACGAATACAATATGACAAGCCAACTTTCCGCCATTCAACTCACTTTCCGTGAACTGGCGTGACACCTTCGATCTCATCGAGCATTTTTTCTGTCTCATCTAGGATCTTTTTTGTGCGTGTCTGGTCCTCTAGTTTTGTCAAGCACATCTGTAAAGAACGAGGGCAAGAAAATAAATATATAAACATCGAACAGAAATATTTTTGATCAGATTGTAACAAAAAAGTAATAACCATAGATCAAATTTCATAAATACTGATCATTACCTGTGCAATAAGAACATTGCAGAGAACTCTAGCCTCCTGATGGTCTACCACTTTGGGAGCAATCTTCTCCATGAATTTGATACCTTCATTTGCATCGGCATACTGTTTAACGACCTCTCCAGCCATCTGGGCCAGGGACAGTGGGTTGATCCTGTCGTATGACAACTTGGAGTGAAATCTTTGCATAATTGGAGCTCTGATTTTTATCATACCAATAATGTTAACTAAACTTTGATGGAGGAGGAGGAGGAGGAGGAGGAGGAGGAGGAGGAGGAGGAGGAGGAGGAGGAGGAGGAGGAGGAGGAGGAGGAGGAGGAGGAGGAGGAGGAGGAGGAGGAGGAGGAGGATTGATGGGCAGGAGAGAGGGAAGGAGGAGGGAGAGGGAAGAGGAGGAGGGGGAGAGGGTGGAAGGAGGAAGGAGGGGGGTAGCAGGAGAGGGAGAAGGAGGGAGAGGAGGAGGAGGGAGAGGATGAGGAGGGAGAGGATGAGGAGGGAGAGGATGAGGAGGGAGAGGATGAGGAGGGAGAGGAGGAGGAGGGAGAAGAGGAAGAGGAAGAGGAAGAGGAAAACAAAAACAAAGAAAAAGAAAAGGAAGATTGCTACAACTACTCACTTGTTTTCAAGTTCGCCAATAAGATTGTTGTACAGCTGGATAAGTTCTGTTCCCTCTTTCATGACTGGGTTTTTCACCAGTGCTATCAGGGATGTGGTCAGCTGATGCCATAGTCTGAAAGAAACAGATTTATGTATTATATTAAGGATGCTCATCACTTTTTTTTTTTTTTTTTTTTAACAGAATGTTGTAAAAAGAAATTTCACATACATATGCACACACATAAACAGGTTTGTATACATGAAATATGCAATTAACAGATGTATTTATATAAATATAGATCTATATAAATTTTAATTCATAAATTCATATACATATATATATTCATATACATTCATATACACATACATATATATATTCATATACATTCATATACACATACATATTTATATACATAATACACACACACAAACAAACACACACACACACACACACACACACACACACACACACACACCCACACACACACGCACACACGCACGCACGCACGCACGCACGCACGCACGCACGCACGCACGCACGCACGCACGCACGCACGCACGCACGCACACACGCACACACGCACACACGCACACACGAACACACGAACACACGAACACACGAACACACGAACACACGAACACACGCACACACGCACACGCGCACTCGCACTCGCACTCGCACTCGCACTCATGCACTCATGCACTCATGCACTCATGCACTCACGCACTCACGCACGCACACACACAGACTCATATACAAAGACAAAGACAAAGACAGACATACACATAGACATACATAGACATATATACATTTACATATATATATGCATATATATACATATATATACATATGTATATTTATGTGTATATGTATGTGTATATACATATAAATATACATATATATATACATATGTATAATTATGTGTATATGTATGTGTGTATATATATAAATACATATAAATATATATGTATAATATGTAAACAATATAAGTATATGTATAATATATGTATAATATATATAATATATACATAATATATACATAATGTACACATAATATTTACATTATATATATATATATATATATATATATATATATATATGTATAATACATAAACATATATAATAATATATAATATACATATATACATATGTGGTTAATCTTTAAGGAATGGACAAACTAAAGTAGGGCAAATATAAGATGATATTCTTGTAGAGGAAAAAAGTTGAAGTCAACACAGGAAATAATGTGCAGACCCAAACAATAACACATGTAAAGGAAAAAGATTGCAGAAAGCTTCATTCACAGCCTAAGTCCACTCATTGCTCCCTAGTTTCAGCTACATCTTGCTGTGCATACTGAGGTGAAGACAATGTTTCCCAAGGGAAGTTGGGGGCAGAGCCTCCCATCAATCATCAGGCAATGCCCAAAGGGCATGCCCAGTTACAGGAACTTAGCCTGTTGATTAAATTTTGTAAAGTGGATTTGGGAGTGTATCCATACTTTAAAGAATTACCACAAATATGCATATACATTATATATACATATACATATACATAAATATACATATACATTATATATACATATATATACATATATACATATATACATACATAAACAGGTAAAGACACTGTTTGAGGTGTGGTTTGGGAGTGGAGTTCCCCATCAACCCTCCCCTCCAATAATGCTCAAAGGGCATGCAGAGTCACAGCAACCTAAATATTTTAAAGAATTGTGACACGGAGTTGGCAATTGTATCTACACTGTAAAGAAATGCATATTTTTTTTTTTTGTCTAAATTCACTCGACTTCTATAGTAGGCTTGCAATCTGAGACCCAATACCATACTACCATCTGCTAAGACTATGCGCTTCCACTCTGTCAGAGACTAACAAACCTCCTGCCTTTAAACTCCGGCTGCACAGCATTGCCTGGTTACTTATTTCACAAAAAGGAGACAAAAAGGAAAAAAAATATGAGAAGAAATTAACCCCTTGCCAACGGGTACGACAGGTAGACACGTGCTATGCCCACTGTTAGTACTTATTTGATTGTTTTTAAACATAGATGGCTATACTTGTACTAAGTCACCAATGAGCCAGTTACGAGTACTGCCTGTCTCGCCCGTTCACCGTTTTCTTTGATTTACGAAATATTTTACGTTATCTTATTTTGCTGTTACTAATATTAAAAAACATTATAATAATTATAATGTTTATAATAAAAATTACACCAATATTCATAGCACTAGTAAAAAATACGTTTTTCACGTCAATTCATATCAGGTACGGTCACAAGGTCTACTAATTGACTCCTTTGTGGTTAAGCACTAGCAGAGCCATCTATGGGCAGACATTTCACAAAAAATATAGAAAATTGGCACAGCATTTTCCCCATTTTTTGTTCATTTTCCCCGGCGGCATTGGGTTAATAAGCTTTTATCATCTTGCAGTCTGCCGAGCTATCCCAGAGCACAAAGTGCAGAGTGCTGATACAAGCTGGTCAATTTCCCGTAAACTACTAACGGCATTTGTTACCAAGACACACCTCCACAAAGTCCCGAAACCAGGGTATCATGAGAACCCAAAAATTGAAACCTAACCTTTCCTAACTTCTATTTGCCCCTTCTAGAAAATGGACATTAAGGACTCTGGCTCTGGAAGGGTGTTGTGGACTTCATCTTTGAACATTGATATGCATCGGATATTTTTGTCACTTCGCGGTGAATAGGAGTTTAGAGCAGCTGTACCTGTGTTGTTTATGACTTTATTTCTTAAGCTCTATAAGATGGTGGCATCCATTTCTTCTATCTCAAAGTGTTATCCTTGGTAACATTAACCCTACTAGCTATAGCAAGACAGCAGACATCAAAGCAACTTACCAAAAGGCGATTAATCAAGCTTCAACCCTCTATAACATATCAATTCTTTAATTATTAAATTTGGTCAATATGTAGACGGTAGTGGGTTACTTTCGAAACAATTTTGATATTTTTCTGCACAAAATCCACTGCTTTCAGTGATTCTAGGTATTGTTCCTTGTGCAAATGAATCGTTGAAGAGATATGATCACCATCTCCATCGACGATCTTGATTTGATAGTCCCGATGGCAGGGGAGGGCATGAAGTATATCAGGGAAATTATGGGGTAAAACAGGACCCCCCCCGGTTGTTAAACAAAACGCCCTTACCCAACATCCAGCCAAACCTAACACCATGGTATATATGCCTAGGAACTAGGCGCATATACTACCACGGGGGTAGTATATGCGACTATCCAGGGAGCTCAAATTCACCCTCGCCATGTAAACAAGATGAGCGACTCAGCCAATATTGGGGGATCTTCTCTGTTCTTTTACGTATAGTACCCTTGGGAAGCATTTGCACACATATTGCCACAGAAGAACTTTGTCTTGGTTTGCATTATTCTAACATTTCATGTAGGTTTTATTACCCAAGTCTGCCACTACCTTATACTACAAATTGTCCGAAAACACATTTTAAAAACGCAGAAATAATCAAAATAAACATCAAAATTAATCTACCGGCACGTCACTCGAGGAAAGCACAAGTCACACACTTAGCATAAAAAAATAATAATAAAAAAACAAGCTCTTTCACTAATAAAAAAAAAAAAAGCATTTCAAACCCACATAAATAATCAAAACAAACCAAAATGAAAACCTCCCGGCACATCAACACGAGAGGAAAACCCAAGCGAGACCCAAAACAAAAACCACTCTCTCTCTCCCCAAAACCGCTCACTTCTTGTTATAAAAGTCCTCCAACTCGCCGAACTTCTTGGACAGCTCGGCGGGGGAAGCGTTCTTCTTGGCGGCGAGGTAGGTCTCCACTTTGCTGCTCATCTTGGGGGCGATCTTTTGACACGAGAAAAGAGAAGAAGGAGGTGTTTGTGTGTCTCTCGGCGACGATGATTTGTCTCTTTTGCTTTGGTTTGGGTGCAGGCGGGCGCATGCGGATGCGGGCTTAGGCGAACGGGGAGGGGGTTGTGACGTCACGGATTTGGTGAATGCGGGGGGGTGAGGGTGAGGTTTGTGTAAGAACGGTGTGGAATTTGTGATGTGGGTTGAAATGAGTTTGTGTAGGGTTTTTTTCTAGTGTGTTTTGTTGTGTTTTTGTTTTA
>NC_061839.1:995794-1000794 GCF_019202785.1 Penaeus chinensis | reverse complement strand
GACAGACAGACAGACAAACAGAGAAAGAGAGAGAGACAGATAGATGATATATAGATAGATAGAGAGAGTGAGAGAGAGAGAGAGGAGGGGGGGGAGAGGGAGTGAGAGAGAGAGAGAGAGAGAGAGAAGGTGGGGGGAAAGAAAGAGAAAGAAGGAGATAAAAAAGAGAGAGAGGGGGGGTGGAGAAAGAGAGAGAGAGAGAGGGAGGGAGAGAGAGAAAGAGAGAGAGAGAGAGCAAATGTAAAACGAATTGTTTTTTCTTGTTATTTATTACTGAGAACATAAGAACGACTTCATCAAGTAGATGAAATTACTTTATTCATAAAGCTTAATTCAAGATCATCAACGCGCTCGTGTGTATATACATATGATCCTTACTCTTTGCCGTTATTCATTTGTTTTATTTTTTCCTTTTTATTTTTCTTTATTTCTTTTTTTCTCTCATTTTTCATTTTTATTTTTCTCTCTTCCTTTTTCTTAATTTCTGTTTTATTTTTTTTCTCTTTCTTTCTCATTATTTATGGTTTCTTTATTTTATGGCCTCTTTCCTTAGCTATGAAAATAAGAACAAAAAGTATTACAAATATCACATTGAGATAATAACACGTACTTTTAAATAACAACGATTATTTATTAAACGAAGCACTGCTATTATCTCCCCCCCCCCCCGGTATCCGTCCCCCCCTCCCCCCCTTCCCCTTTCCCCACCCGATGGTTTCTATGGTAACGGATGTAAACAACGAAAGCAGTATTACCAATACCCAAATGTTTCAGATATCCTTTTATGGATTGTGTTCTTTATATTCTATCTGTGTTTTTTTTTTCTGATGTTTTGTATTTTGTTGAGGAAAATATAAATAAATAAAACAAGGTGAGAGTGTGTTATAAATGAGATGAAGGAAGAAGATATTCGTTTGTCTTTTTTGCGCGGAAGACAGGGTGTCAACTCCTGGCTTCCTGTCCGAGGCTGATAATATCTGATAAACGCGCTCAACACTGTACACATCACCTTGTATTATCGCGGGATTTAGGAAAATAAGGCAACATGAGTTATTGATATTTTCTATATATAAAAAAATGTTGTATATATGCGATGGGATGTTCCGTTATCACCGCGAAGATAAATAAGTCTGCGGAAATTCATCCTCAGGATTGGATAACGAAAAAGATTTAGAGGGCTGCGAAGTATTCACGTAATAATGCACGATCGTTGACAAGGACCAATGAAAAGCCCGGGACGTGGTCGAAACGATTTCCTATTGGCTGAATGAACCAGCCTATGGTATCATGCAACGCTGACGGACCAAGTCAAATATTCCTAAAACTTCTTCAAACTATAAATATATTCCCAAACTGGCTGTAATCTCGAGGGCGAAAAAATAAGATAAATAAAAATCCCACAATACCGAGGCTCCTGACGAGTCTGTCTGCCCAAACTGACACGAATAAGACGCATGATTCCGGACAGAAAACAAAAGAAGATCGAGATTTTAGGTCTCTAATGATTTCATCGGGATTATTCGTGCGAGGCAGGAGGGGAAGGGATGGGGGAGGGGAGGGGAGAGAGGAGGGGACCTTAGATTGAGGGGAAGGGAAGGAGAGGGGGAGAGGGGAGAGGACGACGGCGACCAGAGCGTGTAGTTTAGTAGGGTGTTAACAGCAGGTGTGACGGGAGTGTTTGTGACGGCTGCCCCCACAGAACACAGAATAAAACGATCCATCATCACTTCTCGCTCCGGCCGGACGTCCTTTTGCCGGGATATCGCTTGCCGCTCCTCCCCACCGGAGGAAAAGAGAAGGGATATAATAAACAATAATTTAGGGGAAGAAAGAGCTGCGACACGAGAGCCAGCGAAGCCAGCAGTCCAGGTCGAAGGGAAATGGCCAGCGGACATGGGTAGCGAGGCGGCGAGAGGGGGCGCTGTGGCCAAGGGCATCTCGGCGTGAAAGAGGAGGAGGAGGAGGTGGAAAAGGAATAGAAAGAGAGGAAGAGGAGAAGGAGAAAGAAGAGGAAGAAGAAAAAAGTAAAAAGACGTAAGAGGGAAATCGGGAAAAGAAGAAAGTACAGTCTATAAGTAATAAAATGAGTGAGATGTGGTTATGACAAAGCCTCTTGAAATAGCAGGACACGCTGGAGAGCATGAAGAGGAGGAGGAGGAGCAGCAAGAATGCCGGGACATGGAGCAGTAGGAAAATGATCAGGAGAAGAACAGGAAGAAGGAGACTAGAGAAGGCACAGTGAGGCAGACGAAGGAGACAACACGAAGGTAACTGGCGGCCAAAGGGCGATTCCGGAGGGAGATGATGCCTTCTCTGGAGCTGGTGATCACGAGCGAGGGTCAAGGCGGGTCGGACGAGCAGGGGGAGGAGTCAGGCAGCAGCACCACGCCCCCGCCCCTGCTCAAGCAGCCGCCCCCGCCGACCCACACTCGCGCCGCCGCCGCCTCCAAAGCCGCCACGAGGAACTCTTCCACGACCACCTCCATCGCCATCACGACCGAGCCGCAGGACCCCCGCCGTGATGACCGCCTGGTCGTTACGGAACTGGACGACGTCGAAGGCAACCACCGCCAACAGAACAGGAAAGGAAGGCTCGCCCTCACCGTGGGTCAGGACGACTTCGGTGGAGGCAACTATGGCGAGGACGAGGACGAGGAAGGGGACGACGGGGAGGAGGAGGAGAGGGACGACCAGTACCCGTGGGCGAACCCGCCCGACGGCATGACTGACCCCGGCAATGGTCGTCCAGGGGTCCACGACCAAGACGACGGCATTGAGGTGAGTTGACGGGGTTAGCTTCACCGTTGTGGGACTTCACGACACGAGGAAAGAATGGTCACGTGAAGAGAACCTACCGGTCGTCGGAAATATTAACGCTCACCCAAAAGGGCAATGTTTTCACCGAGTCTTTCTTGACATCACGAACGGTGGTTAGTGTCACGGCGGATAGCTTATTAGTGCCACCATGACTTCAGGGCAGAGCGGAGAAACTTTAGCCAAAGGCGTTACTGTGAAAAGACTTTTGACAAGACGTCGGACAGTGAGAATATTTTTGAGAGGGAGAGAGAGTGTTTTAGATTTAGAGACTTAGAAAGGGGGGGGGGGGAGGGAATGAAGGAGGAAAGGAAGGAGATACTTTGACTATGACAAGAGTATTGAGATGAATGTTATACCTCAAGAGGATGAGGTAACATAGGTCATCCTCACCCCCCTAGTGAGAGAGAGAGAGAGAGAGAGAGAGAGAGAGAGAGAGAGAGAGAGAGAGAGAGAGAGAGAGAGAGAAGGAGTGGGACAGACAGACAAACAGATAGACAAACAGGCAGACAGAGTAAGAGACAGACAGATAGAGAGACAGAGAGATAGACTGACTGACTGACAAAGTGATAGACAGATAGACACACACAACAAATATGAAAAAAAAACACAGTCAGACAGGTACACAGGCAGACAGAAGGGACAGATAAGCACACACACACACACACACGCACACACACACACACACACACACACACACACACACACACACACACACACACACACACACACACACACACACACACACACACACACACAAACACATGATGAGTGATAGATAGAGAGATAGATACACAGGCAGACGGAATGGAGAGACTAAGAATTATGAAATTGATCTAAAAAAGGGTAATAAACCAAAGGTAGTGATTTACTAACTGTAGTCTGTACACGTTAGTTCAAGAATTATGGAGGTTTATGACAAGTGTTTTAAATACTGTAATCGAATCAAATTTAATGCATGTGAATAGTTTTTCTTCGTTTTTTTTCTACTTTTCTTTTGCCTGCATCATTTTTCTTCTTCGTTCTCGTCTTCTTCCCTTCTTTCTCTTCTTCTCCTCTTTGTTCTCCTTCTTTTTTTGCTTTCTCTCCACCCTCTTTATCATGCTCTTCTTCCTCTTCCTTCTTCATCCTTTCTTTTATTCTTTTTCTTTTTCTGCTTCCTATTCCTCCTACTTTTCCTCCTCTTCTATCTTCATCGTCTTTCCTATGTCTTTCTTCTTTTTCTTTTTTTCTTTGTCGTCATCTCTTCCTCCCCCTCCTCCTCCTCTTCTTCTTCTACCTTCCTCTTCCTCATCTTCCTCCTCCTCCTCCTCCTCTTCTTCTTCTTCCTAATCCTCTTCCTCTTCCTCCTCCTCCTCCTCCTCCTCCTCCTCCTCTTCTTCTTCTTCTTCTTCTTCTTCCTCTTCCTCCTCCTCCTCCTCTTCTTCTTCTTCTTCTTCTTCTTCCTCTTCCTCCTCCTCCTCCTCCTCCTCCTCCTCTTATTCTCCTTCTTCTTCCTCCTCATCCTCCTTCTCCCCTTTCTCCTCCTACTTATTCTCCTTATTCTTCTTCTCTTTCACATTCTTCTTCTCCTTCTCCCTCTCATTCTCATTCTCATTCTCCTTATTCTTCTTCTCCCTATCTTCTTCTCCTTCCCCTCTTCTCCTTCTCATTCTCCTTATTCTTCTTCTCATTCTCCTTCTCTTCTTCTTCTTCTCATTCTTCTCCTTCCTTTCCTCTCCTTCCTTTCTTCCTTCTCATTCTCCTTCCTCTTCTTCTCATTCTTCTTATTCTTCTTCGCCTTCTCTTCTTCTCCTTCCCTTCCTCCTTCTTTTCTTCTCCTTCCCTTCCTCCTTCTCTTCTTCTCCTTCTCTTCCTCCTTCTCATTCTCCGTATTCTTCTTCTCCTTCTCTTCTTCTTCTTCTTCTCATTCTCCTTATTCTTCTTCTCCTTCTCTTGTTCTTCTTCTCGTTCTCCTTATTCTTCTTCTCCTTCTCTTCTTCTTCTTCTCATTCTCCTTATTCTCCCTCTCCCTCCCTTCCTCTCCTTCCCTTCCTCCTTCTCTTCTTCTCCCTCCCTTCCTCTCCTTCCCTTCCTCCTTCTCATTCTCCTTATTCTCCCTCTCCCTCCCTTCCTCTCCTTCCCCTCCTCCTTCCACACCTGGTCGTATTTCCACTTATATCTGGCCCGCGCAGGTTCAGTCTCCC
>NC_061839.1:965794-978294 GCF_019202785.1 Penaeus chinensis | reverse complement strand
AAATATTATAAATTAATTAATTAAAGCTTATCCCTGTCATAAGTAAGTAAAAGCTAAGTATTGCCTTAAGATAAGTAAATGAATAAATAAAATACTTAATACTGCCATTGTGTCCCAGATTGTGGAGGTTCAACGGATGGTCCGCGGGTGGCTGGCGAGGAAGAGGGTGAGGAGGCTAAAGCAGGTAAGGGATTTTTTCTTCATTTTTGTATTATATTTTCAGTGTGTGTGTGCGTATGTGTGTGTGTGTATGTGTGTGTGTGTGTGTGTGTGTGTGTGTGTGTGTGTGTGTGTGTGTGTGTGTGTGTGTGTGTGTGTGTGTGTGTGTGTGTGTGTGTTTAACTATGTAGTGTCCTTAACGAAACTGGCGATTATTTGATGATCGTGATGAAGTTTCCAGCAAAGTACTTCCGTGTTAGATATGATCTGATGCTGATCCACGTGTTCGATATTGAAATAATTTACTTTTTAGTGAATGAGGAACTTACAGAAAGAATTATTTAATGAAATGGATACTATGACGAAAGGGCAGCAGGGACATATATTTCTAGACCGGTTGATTATAAGTCCTACCGAAAAGGGAAGGGGATAACTACTGATTATCAATAATCGAGTCATATTGCTCTCCTTTGCTTGTTGGTCCGTTTTCTATGCCTGAGATCTGTGAAGATATGATTGGGGACACTTTTATAATATGTGATTTTCCTATTATATTGGGGATTTGGCGTGTTGAAAGGTTGTTAACTGACTTAATATAGTTATTAGATATTGTTGATTATGGATATTTATTTTTATAAGTGTGAGCCACGGCAACAACCCTAAATGGTGTTAGGGCATGACCTTAAACTTGAAAAACGAAAATGTTTAACTTGGCAATTTCATAATCAATTGCAGACAGTATCAATTACCTTTTTTTTTTTTTTTTAACCAAGGAACGCCGGCAACTTGACAAGTCCACGAGCGAATCCACTTCGGCGTCCCCGCACCAGGAGGACTCGGCCAATAGTGTTAGTGACAACTCCGTTTCTACTTCTTCCAGCCACAAGGTAAGGCCCTACATTACATACATTTTTTTTTTTTTTCTAAATATATCCATTTACTTGTACTTAAAAAATGTATATCTATATATGATGATTTTATCTTTCTGACGACACTTTATCAACGCCGACTTCCCCGCAGCGGTGGCGCGGCGCGGTGCCCATGGCGGAGCTCTACTCCCGCCTGGAGAGCTGGCGACGGCGGCAGGTGGCTCAGATAACGGCCACGCTCACGGGGCAGGAGAGGAGGAGGGCGCTGGTGGCCCTCCTCGACAAAGAGACGGAGTTGCTGAGGTCCTTGGAGGCTCATCGCGCCGTCCGCTCGGCCAGGAGAAGGAACGCGGCCGTCGCTCTCTTCCTTCAGGAGGTAGGTCTTGGTGGATGGGGAAGGAGGCGGTGCTGTTGGTTCTTGATGAAACGTAGCATGCGTTTGTTTTTTCTTCGGGGGTTAGGGCAGTGAAGAAGGACGAAACACTCTCCTGGGTTGATGAAAATGCCATGAAACTCTTTTTGTGTAGAGTTGTTTTTTTCTGTCCGTTAACCTATTGGTAGATGGGGATGGAGGCGGGACTGGCCATTGTTCCGCTTGGGAAACGTGTGCTCTGGATTTCGCGGTGGTTGTAATAATGCCATTTAATGACCTTCATCACTGTTGGCACGCCCATCACCATTATCACTTCCATCACCATACACCACAGTTAGATTCGCGATTCTTCTCACGTCGCATCCTAAACCATCTTCACTAAACGACACCATCATCATGGCCAGTCTCGCCTCTCTCGTCGTCCCGGGAGCCGTGCCTCTCCTCATCAAGGTCCTTTTAAGTACTTATATAGACCTTGCTCCTCCTCTCGCCCAGGTGTCCCGAGCCCAGGTGTGGAAGGTCGGAAGCCAGGCGGCCGGGGTGGAGGTTGAGACTCCGGAGACAGAGCCTGTGAGGACGCTGGCCTCCCTCGCCTCCGCCCTCCAGAAGGATGCGTCGGCGGAGGTCAGAGGGCAGCAGTTCAACTCCGTCTTCAGCACCGTACGTCGTCCTGGCTCTGTTTTGATTGTATTTTTTTTTTTTCTTTTCTTTTCCTTTGGCGGGAGGTTAATTAAATGCATCTTAAATGCATATATATATATATATATATATATATATATATATATATATATATATATATATATATATATATATATATATATATATATAAATATATATAAATATATATATATATTATATATATATTATATATATAAATATATATATTATATATATATTATATATATAAATATATATATATTATATATATATTATATATATATTATATATATATATTATATATATACATACATATATACATTAAATGTGTGTGTGTGTGTGTGTGTGTGTTTAATACATCTTTTTAATTGTATATCACATTGCCTGGGTGTATATTTCTTATGAAAAATTACATATTTTGAACAGTAATTACCCTTTAAAAAGAAAAAATACCCTCATCATGAGTATCTCTTCAGCGTTCCTACCATGTTGGAGAGTAAACCCTTCACCCAACCAGTCACGACCCGTTTTCCCGACCCAGGTGGAGCGCTTCCGGCCCTCCCACGGCGACCCGGACGAGACGTCCCGGACGGCGCGAGAGCTGGGGACGCTGGCGAGACGAGGCCTGCACCTCCTGGCCAGGGGAACCACGGACTCCAGGCTCAGGGGACTCCGCAAGAGACTCCACACTCTCATTATCACTTATCTTCAACAGGTTGCGTATTGGTCGCTTCTCCATTAGTTTTCAATTCAGATGTGGAGGTATTTTCTGTTTGTATTGGGGGGGGGGGGGGGTCCCTATTCATCATCATCATCATCATCATCATCATCATCATCATCATCATCATCATCATCATCATCATCATCATCATCATCATCATCATCATCATCATCATCATCATCATCATAACTCTTGCGTATTTCACTTTTTGCGAACTCTTAGTCTTCAGAATTGATTTTTAAAAATTATCTATTGTTTGTACTAGATCTTGTTTGTATATTTAAAAACGAACTGCAAGCCAGTAACAGCGAAAATGTACGAAATACAAACACCCACACACAACATTCTCTGCACCCACACACAACATTCTCTGACGTCTTTTGCATTGCAGGTTCAGACGAGATCATCAGTGCCAATGCAACCGCGGTTAGTGAGAGCCGCAGGTGGAAAACCGCTTCTAGTTCCCACAACGAGCACATGACAGTGAAATTCATGACGGTGTAATCCAAATTACAGTGAAAATCACTCATCAATGAAATCTACATGACAGTAAAATCCACATGAAGGTGAAAACCAAGCGACCATGAAATCCACATGGCAATGAAACCCACATGACAATGATATCGCGTCCATGTTTCGTGGATAACGGCTGATTTAAAACATAGCTTATATATTTGCTGGAAAAATTAACCTGCTTATTTATATTTTTTTCCTGCCAGACACACTCATCCCATGAAGCCTTAGATGTGGGAATATCTTTTTATCTTTTGAAAATATTTGTAATCAGTTAAAAGCCTTCTTTCATCTGTGTTCATATCTTTGGCACTGGGTTATAAAAGACATATTGTAATGATGCAGTGGCTTAAGATGTGCCATTGGTTAAAAAAGGAAATACGTTTCTCATTTTTTATGAAGATTGCATTTAGACATAATAGACATAAATAATTCGCTGCATTATATTTCTCATAACTCTGACGGAGCAAGGATTACTTACAAGATATAGGATCATGTTCTAAAACTTACAATGTTCATTAGCATTCCATGATATAATGTTCTTGGAATTACATTACATTTTCTCATCTGATATTCACCCACCTGTAGTGCCAATGTACATCGTGGGTTTTACTACTGATGTGCAGTATTCATGATATCATACGAAAATTACTTACATTTTAACTTGTACTCTTTTATGCAAAAGCACAACAAAATCACAACTTTATATCCTCCAAGTGTCTTTCCAATGAATGGAAAAAAAACAATATTTTACCAGGATATGGTAACGAGTTCAACAGTGAGCAAAAATGGGGAAACAGGGTAATCAGAAAAGCAAAAGAGAATAGCAAATCCCAATAATATTTACGTATTTCTCAGGTGCTTTTGTGCAAGTTTACCTCATGGAATGTGGATCCATGTATGCAAAATGAGAGAGAAGTTGGGTGGGCATCAGCACAAACTGTACTTAAGGAGTTATGCAAGCAATATAATCATTAAATTTTCTCCTTTAGAGTACAAAATAAAAGCAGGATATATTTGCCAATATTTCATTGCATGTTTACAACAGTACTATTTTTATAATCATGAAGATGATAAGCTCCATAGTACTATAAGGACTATTTTTATTAGCTAATATAAATAAAACAGAATTTTCCTCTTTGTGAGCATTACTATGCCTCTTAGACCTACACTAAATGCATATAAAATATGTAAAATCTGTTCCTGTTATTTCATTATCAACATTCTACAGTTGCCATCTCTATCACAATTCAAGATCCAGAAGTATTTTTCTTACCGATTATGTCTTATAGACCATTCATCAAAAAAGGCTCGAAATGTATCACCTTGATGGAAAGTCATGTGTTTTATAAACGTAAAGAAGTAATTACTGTGTCTTGAAGTAACTGGCTCCTATACCTCAGGAATTAATTACTAATAACAATCTTTTCATGAAAGTAGTAATTTTTTATTCATATTTTCAGACTTACATTAACAATTGGGTAAAGCTCTGCACTTTGGTTACAAATACCTCACAAAAATCCAAAAGCTTAGCTCTGCAAATTTTGTAAAAAGCAAAAACATAAAAAAAAAAAAAAAAAAAACACACACAAACCACTAACACAATAGCAAAATGCCAACCAAAAACAGACTTAGGTTGAAATTAAAGTGTACTCATTTTTTTTTTAAGGATGAGCTGTAGACTCCAAAAATATATATATTTTCCATACCTTAGCATTAATCATTCAGTATCAGTACTGAATTTTTGTGTTTCATGACCATTACTTTAGTCCTAAAATATCTGATTTCTTATAATTACGCACGAGAATTCAACCAATAATTGCAAAATAAATAAATACAAAACAAACTTAACATTATGAAAATACTAATCATGTCTTTCAAATCAAGTCAAATTGTCTTTTAAATTTTATCAATAAAACAACCATCAATTACAAGTCAACTTCTGATTTGGAGATCAAAGTTACAACACAAATTTCACACGTTAACAACACAACTGAATATCTTCTTCATCCTTGTACAGAAGAGTGAACACATATAAACTCCTGCAACATTAGTATATATATTCAGCTACCATTGTAATAACACAGATCTTTACTTCCCACTTCTTAAGTAATTACGTAAGTGATTGAAGTTCGTCATTAACAACATTGGGATCAAAAATACACAATACACTTTTCACCAAATTACATAGGGAAAAAAATTGAGTATCGAAAAAAGCAATTATTTTCATTTGAACTTGAGATATAAGTCATACATTTGTAATACATAGAGAGACTTTTGTTATTTTTCATTCAAAGGCAAGATTGGCAAAAATTCCTTCTTGGAAAAATCTATCCCAAACTCAGACATTTAAAAATTAGTATAATATATTCTCTGTTCAGATCTAATTGCCATTTATACATTAACAAAAATACTGGTGATTACTTTGTCTCAGTGTTCCAAAGTTTATATCTTAACACAAACTAAGTATTGCTCAAAAGTTTATAAATATCAATTTATTTTATTACATTATAGTACTCTTTTTGTTACTATATAATTTCCTTTAATTAATAAATAATTTCTCCTCTTCAAACAAAATCAATCCCACCTTGGATTTTTCACTCAACATGTCTAAACAACAAAAGACAATGAATTCACAGAAATGAAAACATTTCAAACTCAGCTTCATAATAGATGTGTTGAATATTTCCCAACTCAAGAGATTTCCTTCCTTTGTCCATCAGGATACTTCTAGCCTAAGACAACAAGCAGACCTGTATCAATATATCGATACATAAGTAGATTTACCTTTCATTTCAAAGGAAAATCATTTATACATGAAAGATAATTTACATAAAATGAAGCATAAAATACCGCAAGAAAAGACCATATCCTCTTTTAAGAATATGAACAAAACTGAATAAAGAAGAATAGTTCTACTTTCAGCTTAATACTCGACATTTATAATATGTGACCCGAAGTCAGCACAGGAAAATAACATGCAGTTACACTAACCATAATCGGAATATGTGATTATACTTAACTATCATTAAAGCCAAATATAGATAAAGGTTTTACTTACACATAGGAACCGGAACACGACTCTTGCTATTACGCCATTCTTCCACATCATAGCGCAATTAAAAAGAAAAATTTACACAAAAGATCAACAAATCTAGGTGGTTGATATAAAGTAATTTCACTGGTAGGCTTTGTCTCTGAAAACTGAATCCCTAACTAATGGCCACACTTGTTCATCACAAACTTTAAAAACGAACGAAATGGTAAATTCCCTGCAGCCTATAATTTTTTTATCCACACAAGACAATATCACCTCATATTAAGTAAACTTGACAGGAAAGGATAATGACCATATTTTTAGGCACACAGAGGCTTTTGTTCATAAGATTATAGCTACCTTTGAATTAATACCATGAAAAAAAAAAATGACTAGTGGACTAGCACTATAATTACAGTTTTGATAATCGTTGTACATTAGATAGGCACATATCAAAAAAGTAACATATACAACTCATCCCAATGAATAACTGCAAACCAACACAACTCCAATACAAAGAAAAGTGATGCAGGAAAGATAATGTCCATTCAATTCCTGAATCGCATCAGACTCGCATTCCATAGATACCTGTTCAATTCCAACAGTCATCAGTGTCTGATGAGAATACTCACTTTTAAAAACCCATCTTTATATCTCCATTATCCACCTATTTTCAGAATTTGAAAAGGAAACACAGCAACACAGGGTTAGTCCATACTGCAGGGGAAGGGGGGGAGGGGGGTAAACACTGAACATAAATGATTATACAAACATTCAATTTTAATAGTACAAACTTTGAGCACTCTTGAGGTACCTTCAAGCCTTGAAAGCTGCGAGCACGTGTATTTCTTGTTTCATCTCTCTCTATGTAAGTAGTCAATAAAGGTTCATATCACTATTTATCAGACAAATCAAGCTGAGCTTTTAGGTCTGATTTCAGACTGCACAACAACACGGATTCCTTGATCTTTATACATGATAAATCTATTCATCTTATAATTCCTACTGTATGTTTTGAGTATTAGATTTTATCACAATCTGATGAAACATCGTATGAATAAAATGAAAAAACAAATCGCCAACCAAAAGTATTGCTGTAACTGTTAAACATGCTAAAATATGGCTAATAAATAAAATAAAAAACAAAAAAACATTCATAACATACACCTCACGAAATTTTCCTCATTTTCTTAACTTTAAATAACATAAAAGAAGAGATGATACTGAAATTTGTTAATCACATTATACTTACAATGGTAGTAAAGGTGATAATGATAACAATGTTACATGAAGAAAATGATAAGCATGATAAAACCTATCATCAACATCAAAAATGATGAAACATCAAACATAATACTGTCATGATAGTAAAAAATAATAAGAAATAAGCATTCAAATATATAAATGTAATGACGATGGCTATGACATGTACAGTTTCGTCACCAATGCAGCTGCAATCGAATAACCAGAGTTTACAGCTGCGGAAGCAAAAGCAGCAGTAACTATAGCAATCACTTCACTTCCTTAAACTGCCTGTGCAACTTGAGCTATACTGCAATAAGACACACTTCCCTTTTGGGGTGTACATCACAACAAGGTAAATGACACAACCTGCAGAATAATGGAAATTCTCAGTCCCTTCCATTTGACAAGCTACCTTTCAAAAACCAATACAATCATGACATTTTTTTTTTTTTCTTTTTTGTGCTGAAAGTGAAACCAGAGAGAAATCTGTTACTATACTGACTCTGGCACTTGAGCCGAATGCAACACAGCAAATGAACGATCTTGCTACGTTGATCCACCTGAACTAAATATTTTTCTATTCTCATTACTAGACACCGAGTAAATGGACCAGCTGTTTAATACAGGACATATCCTAGAAGGTAATGAGCTTTATACAAAATTGTAGAAAAATATTGTTTCTTTCAAAGACCCAACAATCAAAAAGGATGATGAAACAGTCACAAGCACAAGACTGGAGTACCCAAACTCCGACCTACAGCCCAAAAAGTGAGCCATTAATGTTTTTTCTGCAATGTATCAAGCACAAAAAGACAGATGGATCAATTAGCAGACACATCACTGTCCATTTACTCATATTCTTTTAATAGAAGAATGTTAATATCTTTTTCTCATCTTCCTCTACATATGAAACTTTATTTTGTGAAGAAAGATTATTGTGACTGCTCTTGAAATTCTACTTACCTTTCCCTTCCTATTATAGCCTACTGTTTTCCTAACTACAACCTTCAGAAAAATTCAGTGAACTTTTTCAACCCTGACAATTATAATAGTGTATTACAATTATTCGTACATAATTACAGTATTTGTATATTGTGTTTAACATCATAGCACATTAAAAAACTTGTATATTCTAAAGAATATCGTGATACAGACTGTCTAAAATTCCCTATATAACCCGCTACATTAATTTTGAGGTAACAGTAAGGTGTACTTAGGCAAGCCGAAGATCAATTACCTGAAATCTATGTGTATGGATGTATATACTTTCTCAAGCCCTTTCATAACCTGAAGTTCCAAGATCTAACCAGGTAAAGAGTCTATATTCTGAAACAGATTCCTCACTTAACCATTGTGTAAACTTGATGATCTTCAAGCCAGCCAGTGAGGCAGTAAGTTATCTCAACAGGTTGTACTCTTCTCTGTCACATAGTTAAGCAGACTGTAATGCTTTCTGTAAACAAGTCCCTCAGCATATTATTGTTTTATTGTTTACTCTTGTTCCAAAAGGGGATAATAACAACAGCAGAGGGCTCAAACATGTCCTTCCAGCAACAATTGTTTTAAAGAACAATCAAATGATATAAAAGGCCAGCAGAATGAACACTTACATACTAATGGCAGGTATCCATAAACATGTTAGTTGCAAAAAGAGCAGGAATACATATGGCTTTTTGTGAAGTATGTATTGACCATATACATAGAATGTTTTCTTTTTCTTAGTCACTTCATCATCCTAGATATATGATCTATCATCATCAACAGTTGTAAACATTTGAACCATTTACAAAAATGACATGCCATTTGATGGGCAAAATGTGTATCAGCTTCTATAGATGTACACACTAAGCCCGCTAATTGTAGAAACCACACCTCTGACGTTACGCTAATCTACTATTTGTTTCAGAAGAGAAGGCAGCAACAAAGTCACAGCACCTGGATTTTTTTGTGCGTCACATTTCCAAATAAGAGCACCTATCTACCACTTCAACATTTAGATGATCTGTCTGGTCATCCTGCTTACAGCTTACTGCAAAACAGACATAAAAAGGAGATGTACATTCTGATTCTCTTCCATCTGAGATGTTCCTTAAAAAAATATTTCAAACCACTGGCACTATAGCTGTATTTGTATCCAAAATCATTAGATATTCCTTTGTATATGACACATTTTTTTTGTCATGATTACTCAACTTTACAAACAAAAAAACAAGACCATTACTATGCACAAAATAATAAATTTATGATGCCGATACATAATACTTTTATGATCTTTAAACTAGAATCATAAATATGCAATGAGCACTTTTAATACAATACAAAGCACAGCTTACTGTACACTCAGCCATAATATAAGTTGAAGTGATGCAGCTAACAACATTCCATGCTTTCATTTTGTTTTAGAATACAAATATTTGCTTATTTCCTAATGTAACTAAATACACTGAACATTTAAATCCTTAGTTTAAACTTAAGCATGTATCAACAAGCACTAGTTAAGACTTGGATTTAGTAAAAACAACCAACTTACTATGGAAGCCTCTGACTATACAAGAAGTCTCTCATCATTCAACACACATCAACTTTCCACAACTAATTGCATCCTGTTAACTACAGGAGGATTTAAGGCATGCACAAGTACATGTCACTGACAAATGCCACATTCCTACTTGGAATTTCTTTCCTGTCCAATGTCAAAAAGCACACTCAGTGCAAAGTGGCAAATACGGAGTAACATTCATGCCCTTTCTTCTTTCCCTTTCTTCTTCTGCATACCTCAAAACAAACATTCAGACATGGGGTGCACCTCAGGATTTGAGCAATGAGATACACTGAACCTGTGGGGTGGTACTTCCATCTACCTACAGCAGCTACAATCCAAGCATCACAGAGGATGTAGGAAGAGGCCAAAGGGCATGAGCAGTGCACTACTGCTTCGTGCTAAATTGATGCACCTTATTTACCCTGGTGAGATGCGCATCTAACGTAGCATGGATGGTAGCCACTGTGGTCTCCTGCTCGCTCACATTGAAGGTCCCCTGTCGAACCAGGCTCTGAGAGCGTTTAGAGGAACCCCTCGATGCTTCTTCTCCATCTGGCGCTTCTCTTGTGCTTCTACCCCTTCGTCTAGATGACACACTTGGGCTACTGTCACTTGATGGCTGGGGAAGAAATGTTTTAAAGAGAGTTGCTCCCATTATTTGCTTTAAATCTGACAACTTTTAGTAAAGATTATATGTCACTGCTAACCAAGTCATCATAGCACTAACCCATTCATGACAAGAGCCCCCAGCACATATCAAATTACATCAGGGTGTGCACAGAGTTAGCTGCTTCAGAGAAAAAATCAGAAGAGCAGGAAACTTAAAATCACCCCACTCTCTACGCTCCTGGCCCTGGCATAAAAGACAGTTTATGTACTGAGACAAAAAAAGCGGTTTTAAGCCTACTTTTGTGGGGGTATATTTCCTCAGCAAGAGCCAAATAAATGCAGACAACTTTAGTACACACAAGTTAGAACATGTGCACATAAGATGAAGATGTCAACTTGTCACGAGGGACACTGTATTAAGATGGGAAAGGACATCACTCAGTCATGAATGGGTTAGTGACATGGCACATTCTACCAAAAGATTATTCATCGAGCAATCTCTATCAATCCAAGTCAAGTCCCACAAATTTTCCAAAGTTTGAACAGTTCTCTTAAAAGATTTTCATAGCTGCCCATTACCATACCTGTCCTTCTCCAACCAGAAGCGGTTCCTGACTCAGAAGCTCATTCACTTCGCGCTGTCGGCTCAGGTGAGAGGACAGAAGGGACTGAAGCAGCTCTAGGTTCTCGATAATCTGGTTAATGTATAAAATTATGAGTCACATGGAAAACTGGTTAAGAATGTTGTGCGAGTGCTTACTCTGTCCACAACCATAGTCATTAACATGCCAGGACAAATAGTGTAAAAGTGCAACCAAAATAAGGTGCAAGATCATAATAACTATGTATCTTATTTAGTATAACTGGTATATGTATTTATGTACATATACACACACATGCATGCACATACACATCCATAATGTATAAAATAATAATAAAACTGCAAATCAATCCTATTCATTGTCTAAAAATATCCTTTTTATTCATAACAACATCAGTAGAACATTCCCAGTGTAACCTAATAAGCTCAATATCTATCCTGGTCCCTCACTATAAAATATATCATATTAAAACAAAGATCACTCCACGCTAACCACATCTTCAGATTCACAAATGACAACACAAAAACTCAAACGGAAATCTCCTATTTTCTCAAAAGCACCTTTGAATGAGAAGTAATACTCCTTCAAGCATTACCAACAGAGATGACAGGAAAGATAAATGGTCAGAAATTAACTTGACAAATAGACGAAGATTAACAAGAGTGAATATATTAGAGATGTAACAAAATATTCATACAGAAAAATAAGAGGCTGTTGATCAAAGGGGCATGTGAAAGGAATACTTATTCTTCTCCGCCCTTTTAAAACACGTTCAAAATAGGCGGTTATTGAAATTGAAGAGTATGTCAATCAAATTCAGTTCTTATTGGGGATAAGTGTCTGTATCAAATGCACATGTGCATTAGTATCTAGCAAATTTATCCATACCATGAGAAATGGAAACTCAATGTTGCACCAAAAACATCATGCTTACTTTAGTTTATGTGCACTACACTTTGTGCAAGATGCAACAGGCAGAATTGAACTTTAGTCTCTTAATCATTATTCTTTTTTTTTCTTCTTTCTTTTTTTTTATGAAACCATTTTTCACTCATACAATTTACTATGGAGTCATACTCTTTCATAATTCAATTTTCAAATACCTAAACCCATTGGGCATCCTCTCATCAAGGAGATAAAACTCTGAAGTAAATAGACAATATAATAAAAAAT
>NC_061839.1:948294-958294 GCF_019202785.1 Penaeus chinensis | reverse complement strand
GAGGGGGAGGATTTGACTGAGGAGGATGGGGTGCTTGTTCTAGAGGAGGCACGTGAGGTGGGCACTTTCGAGGGTGAAGTCAATCCAGACTGTTTGTGCTGAGGGGATGTTTTGGCCGCAGGCTTCTGCTGAGGTGATGCAGATCCTGCAGTCTTGCGGGGTGAACTCAGTGGTGTGGGAGTCTTTGAGGTCGATATAGAGTTTGCACGGCTAGCTGCAGAGGTGTGTTTGGGTGAAGCATAAGGGCTGGCTTTGGGAGAGGAACTTGCAGATGATACTGTTGTCCTTCTGCTACCACTGCTAGGTCTCGCATTGCCAACAGAGTTCTGCAAACTGCTTGGTGTAGCCTTTGATGGAGACGAAGTACTTGAGGTCTGCCTGGAAGATTGTTTGGTAACAGTAGGCTTCTTTGTGGTCTGTGGAGTGGGCGTTTTTCGGCTTTTGCTCTGAGGAGGTATTTCTCGTGGTTCGCTGGATGACTTCGAGGACCTTTGTGTTCGTGTGCTTGCTGGTGGGGGTCGAGCACTTGACGTGCGAGGACGACGTGTGGGTGTGTTTGCCTCACTGCTCGAACCTGACCTTGAAGCTATGGAATAAAAGATTACATAGATTTAAGTCTTGAAGACTGCATTACCAAGTCATGCAATATAAACATAGAGAATATAAATTAGATATCAAATCTAATACTTGACCTAATGAACATGCATAACCTATAGCAAACCCATTAAATATATATAGAGTACCATACAAAAAGGAATCACTAACCCATTATGTCTAGTTAGCACAGAGAAAACCTAGGCTACTAAAAAGTTTTTTACCTAAATAAGATTTTTCATTTTAGAAAAGGGAGAATTTATTATGACATAACTTTAAATCTGAGAACAGTACCTAAACACTCACCACTCGACACTGTAGGCCTCGCCGTTCCCCGCACAGACCTCTGAGTAGGGGGGGGCGTCGGCCGCTCATTGCGTCTGCGGTTTTGGTCATGAAGGGAGATGACCTCCTGTTGGAGAGTCTGAATTTCCTGGCGAAGACCATCCAATTCTGACCTGGTGGAGTGATATGATTCTAATGAAGCTGACTAATGAATTTACTTATAGATACATGTATAGGGGGGAAGATAATTCATAGCAATATGCTATTTTGTCTAATCATGTAATAGAGTATATGCACTTTCATGCCTATATAGGCTGTGTACTTGCATTTTCTTCTTTTCTGAGCCTAAATGTTCCTGAAAACACACACTCATTCTCACGCAAAAAACACACACACACACGCACATGCACACGCACACGCACACGCACACGCACACGCAAACGCACACGCAAACGCACACGCACACGCACACGCACACCCACACACACACACACACACATCCATAAATTACATCTTTTTAACCAATTGGATCCCCTTGACATTAACATCATGTCATAAAATAATTTGTCTGAGGGCTGGTGACAGGTATATGCCACCATAAAAAACTTTGGCTGAATGCCAGGGTGATGGGTACGACTTGCCATGAGTGCAAAAAGCTCTTGGGGAATTCAGGAAGGGGATC
The DNA here is from genome assembly GCF_019202785.1 of Penaeus chinensis. Taxonomy (NCBI): domain Eukaryota; kingdom Metazoa; phylum Arthropoda; class Malacostraca; order Decapoda; family Penaeidae; genus Penaeus; species Penaeus chinensis. The sequence continues at coordinate 956,733 of NC_061839.1, read as the reverse complement.
TTGCATTATTTCCACTGGTAAACAAGGATGAAGTGGAATATATCTTCTGGGGGGGACACTGCTTTCAAGCCCAGAGTCTTATTTCTGCCCACTGTGACTGGGAGTGCAAGGTGTTTGCAGAAAATTGAATAATACAAAAATATTTAATATTTACACAAATAACAAAATGTTGCTTATTGTCACTGTTATTGCACAGAGTTGAATCCTACCTAGAGAGCAAATATGGACGGAAAACAGTCTATTTAATTCTTTGAGACAGCATATCAAATAACAAATACAGACCTTAGTAAATTTCTACAAAATTAAAAAGTATTTATAACATTTCAAAGGGGAGGCATGGAGTCCTGATACCACAGAGGTTTCATATGGGTCGGGCCTATAAGCCACTCACTCGGGAGAGTTGCCTCTCAAGTAATCCTAATGCCCAGATTTTGGGTCATGTGTCGACTGCGATGCACCTGGATCCAACAGGTTAAGATTTCAATACAACCTAACCACTTTTCAGAAATACCAGTTCAGTTTTTTAGTTCTCAGCTTTAGCAGAGAACAGTCAAAACACAACATATGTGCAAGCAAAGCTATTTCTTATATCTAAACAAAAAGCAATAGCAGAAAAATAGTTTGTTTATATTAATTTCCTGCTATAAAGATATGGTCTGTAATTCCACATTATTATACAGTAAAACATCATACACAATAAATCACAGAATGCAAAAGCAAAATAGACTTTACTCAATTATAATTTTCACATATGCCTATCATACAAGTATCTAAAGATAGAGCTTGTGAATGAATGAATGAATGAATGAATGAATGAATGAATGAATGAATGAATGAATGAATGAATGAATGAATGAATGAATGAATGAATGAATGAATGAATGAATGAATGAAGGAAGGAAGGAAGGAAGGAATGTCGAACATCTATTGCAAAATTTTAAGTTAATATACTCCAACCACCAAAATACTGTGCTTTTTTAAAATATGTGCAGCTCATATAGCAAGCAATATAATAATTACTAATGAATTTATATAAGTAATCATCTATCTATCCATCAGTCTCTTTACCATGGTAATTTCTAAAACAAAAACAATCTCTTTATACTAATTCATATAAAGTCACCTATTCAGTCATTTGGAAAGCTAAAGTTGTACTTCTGGTCTTACATACCAACATCCCAAATTTATCCAGAGCATTACAGGATTCAGAAATAGCCAAATCTTGCAGGACAACAGGATCCATAAGCAAAGGTATGAATCGATACTTATAGAGGCCAGACGGAGAAATCAGCATGAACTGATACTAATAAAAGCAAGACAGTTATCTTAAACTGTCTAGGTCTGTACTATTATTGTCTACACATAACAATCCATAACATCTGTCATGCAGCCAGACAAAAATGGTATTATGCTAGTAATGTGCATAAAAATACTATGGTATTGAATAAGGTGTTCCATAATCCGAGTCATAAAATCAATAATAATATAATTTGCAGAACCATGCAATTCCTTTCATCTGGCCTAGAATTTATCTATGCATTAATAACCTCTTGACTTTCTACAAAAATTACTTTTATTAAAGACTTCCACAGCAATGAACTACTTCTAACCACGTAGTTCAGTGGCACCTAATCTTTTTTGTGTGTGTATAAGCATAAAACTCTGAAAACCTTGCAGGCCCTCAGTATAAAGGATCACATTTTATGGCTAGAGAAAGTATAAAAAGCACAGCAAGATATACAGGCTATGGCAGTGCATAGAAACAGCTTGTTCCTCTCCTGAGTCATGATCTGCATGAGGCCTAACACCTATATTCATCTGCATCAACCACTTTATACAGAAAAGAATGAAGAGCAAAGCTGCAATAAATTCTTAATAAAAAAAAAAAAGGATACAAAGAATTCCACTGAAGAAAATTATAATAAAACAGGGAAGCAAGCTAGAATCAAAATAAGATAAATTATAGATATGAATGCAGACAACCTGACAAGGTTTAGGTGCTCACGGAGAAGAGACGTTTGGTACGAAGCCTGCATCACCGCCACCTCCCTAACAATGCCAATAATGACAAACAATAGAATCTGCCATGCCCTCAAGTACATACATTTTAACATTCAAATTTTCTCTAGTAATATGGAGACAAAAATTTATCATCCTATTAGCCCAATAAAAAATTACGTAATATAATTTTCTTCATGCATCTTATAGCAGGCCATCAAAACAATACAGTGTTGAGGAAAAATTTCTGTAAAATAAAGATACCTAGGTATAGCTGTGACACTTGGGTTACATGATGAAAACTTAAGTTACAAATAAACAGCTGAAGCATTTTAAATAATATCTGCTTTTATATGCATAGCTATTTTTACCTAACACTCAAAACATATTTAACAATAACCAGTAACTAAATTTCAAAATAATCTAAACTGAATCAATTTTAAGGAACAGGCCAACACTTGTTATAGGCTAAGTATATACATCTTTTTTGTTTCTTTTCTATTCTTTTTACAAAAATCAAAAGTGTAAAAAAAACATAAATGACCATTCAATTAAATACACATACATTTTTCTACAATCCACTATTTCTTTAGGGTAAAAAAAAGGACATTTACTTCCATAAAACACTAAAAACAAAAACAATTAATTTCCAATGATTGAAATTAGATAAATGAATTAATAAACACACAAATAAATATATAAACAAATGAACGAGAATATATTTCAGGCAATGTTCACACCAAGAAATCCTGGAACTCACTCTTTCTTCTGCGCAGTCTCCTTGTAAAACAATCGGTCGTCTTTCAAAGTGTTGATTAGCTCTCTCATACTTGAACGCTCCCTCTCCCATTCCACCTCCCTTGCTTGGAGCTCTGATACTCTGGCCTGAAGTAAACAATGTCAGCATTAGTGCGGTTGTATATTCCTTGTTATTACTATCAACTGTATTGCAAATATTTTGCGCTTCCTGTTTATGATCAGAGATAGTTTTGGAAGACTTACAATTAACCTTGTTCAATATCATCAATCTTAAGACAAAACACAGGCAAATACTCACAAGAATAAATAAATACATGAATAAATAATCACATAAAATATATAAACACATAAATAATCAAACAAACAAACTAACAAATATACAAATAAATCAAGAAATAAATAAACAAATAAAACATATTTCTTAACATCCCAACAGGCATTTTTCCAGTCCACTGTTACCTGAAGGAGAGCAGCGCTGTCCCCCGCGAGGTCGTTCCTCCTCCCAAGTGCTTCCGTGAGTTGGCTGTGCTGCGACTCCAACCTCGTCACCTCCTCGTGCCTCCGCTCAATTTCACGTATCAATTCCGCCCGGTTGAGCCCCTCATAGTTGCCTGCCAGTCATAGGAAATTGGGGTCAGTTTAAAAAGGCAACGTAAAAATGGATAACACAAAAAACTGTAAAGAGAAGGGAGGTGATGAGAGAATACTAATACTAATTATGATACTAATCCTAATAATAATTATAAGAATCATCATAACAGTAATAATTAAAATAATAATACTAAGAATATCATAATTATCATCATAACAATAATAATAATAAACAACAATGATAACAGTATTGCTGCTATTCAGTCTTAATCTAAAACTAATACTAATCATTAAATTGCAAAATAAATGAAGGCTCAAATTAAGGAAAAATATACTGATAATAAGGAGGGGCATAAGCAACTTAAAAATAGCTTATGCTCAGATTATTTTTTTTTTTTTTTCGTTCTTTCTTCTTTTCTTTTTTAAACATCTATATGTATACCTATATCATGCCAAAACTTTTCCTTAGCAGTTGGGCCTTCTGAGGACCTAGTGTGACAAATTTTGCTTTTATTTTCAGATCTTAAAATGTGTTGGGATTTATTATCCATCTTTTCTTTCAGTTTCTTTCCTTGAAACAAATTGAAATGTAAAGGATTGTACATAGAAGACTAAATATTTTTTTAGGTGTATGGATATTCCTTGTATATATCTGTATCTATATCATCAGGTACAGCCATATGAAAGTCTCTTGAATTTAATTTCCCAATGAAAGTAAGATCAACTATAATGAATAGCAACAGAATTTCAGATTAGTTTGACAATAACATTAGCAATCATCAGTTGCCATTTCAAGACCACTGTTTAAAACATGGATATGCTTGCACTTAGTCATGTGAGGATAATCTTAGCATTCTGTGTGTATATCTGTGCACTTCAACTTATAGTAAGCTTCTGAAAGAATTTTCAAGTGATCGTAGCTTTGGGAAAATGTGAGCACTCATTGGCATTTGTGAAAGAGCATCGAACATGCGATGATTTCCACATTTGCTGAAGTGCACATTAGAAGACATGCATATCTGTCTTGCAAGACTCTTTAGTATTTCAAAGCACATACAAATCTACTAACTTTTGACTTCATCAGAAAGCCCTAGAACCCTCTCTATGTCTGCTGTGAGCTTGGCCTTCTCCGACGCCAGGGCTGCCACCTGCTGTCCAAGGCGGGCGTTCTCTTCCTCCATCTGGGTGAGCGCGTGCCTTAAACTGTGCGTGGGTGACTCCTGGCCATCACCGCCGTCCCTATAGCCGTGCATGCCCTCCCTGCTCTCCCGACCACTGCCACGGAGGTTGGACCAGTGGGCCACATTCATGCTCTTCCCGTCAGGTGGTGTAGGAGGCTGCAAGTGCAGTTGTGCGTGTGTGTGCTGAGGAGAGCTTTGCTGGGGAACCTTTTGGTAATGTGGCTGAGGGTGCTGCTGCTGCTGCTGTTGCTGCTGTTGGTGATGCTGCTGAGGTTGATATTGCTGTTGCTGCTGATGCTGCTGAGCCACATTCAATTGATTCCTCAGTCTTACAACCTGAAAGGTATGGTCGAATTAGAAAAAAAATCAGCAATGAAACAATGATGTTTTCTTTACACTCAAAAAAAAAAGAGACAACAAAGTAAAGATGATTATTACAAAAAAAAAAAAAGAAAAAAAAGATTCACTTTGAAACTTTTCATCCTCGAATTAATCTATTATGAGAGAAGGAAGAGAAATACTATGTATCAAACCTAAATTTATATCATGCAAGATAAACACCGTCAAGAATTGAAATTATCTATATTCGGGCATTTCACCCTGATACAGGTATTAGTTTAATAAAATGAAACCCGGCTACTCTTCCTCAAGGAACTGAAGACTACCAACTAAACAAACACAAATTATATATATGCCAGCTTCCAGTACATGGGAAGGATAAATTTTATCTTTTATTGTTCTAAATACACTAATACAAGCATTTGGTAAAAATGAAAAATAATAACCTGAAATAAAATAATGCCCTACAAGAAAGTTTTTTTTTATATCAAGTGTCACAATAACAAAATAATAAATTCCTTAGATCTACACATACATGCAAATAACAAACTAAATGAAAATAGTCATAATTAATAAGTACCTCTACCACAACCAGAAAAGCAGAACAAAAAAACACTAGCAGACAGACGCCACTCACACTCCAAGGAAACATGTACTGTATCAGACATGCCTCGGTTATCCTTGTGGAGGCAATATCTACATTCAAACTAACCTCCTGGTAATAAGTTTCAGCCTCGATCTTCAGTTCATTCAAGGCCGTTGCTTTGGCTGAGGCTTGAAGCTTTGCAAGCTCGGCTTCCTTATCCTTTAGTGTCGATTCCAGGCGTGAAACTCTTAACTTCAAGCTGGACACTAGAGAGGCTCCCTTGTCCGTTAACTTTCTCCTAGCCTCGTCATTCTGCACGGTTAGTGTAAGCAAAAGAAAACCACACACTGTTAGCTTGTTATGAAAACGGCTTTGCCACTGCCTTCCACCTACCCTTAGAAGAGAGTTGTAGTAAGAAAAGGCATCAGTACTTAATTTAGCTTTTCTTGCAACCGTTGTTTTCTCCCTGGGCAATGTAATCCCACTCAATATTGGATGAATTAATTGTGGCCCTATTTCAATCACACAAGGGGAGAGGTTAACGTCTCTGGAGATTGTCTCCAGTGATGGGATAAAAAGCATATGATTCAGTAAACATACACTCATATCTACATGTATATGTATAGAAGTATGTCCAAATATATTCACATATACATACATACATACTTGAGTAAATGTATGTGCATATGTATAAACATATATATTTTAAGTGTACACATGTAAACACAAGTACATGCATAAAATATAGAACTTGAAACCAGAAAATCCTCATGCATCACTTATTGTTATTCACCCTCAGGCGTACTTAATGGATATATGATCTTAATCTTATTATCCGACAAAAAGGGGACTGAACTGCATCATTCTACACCTACCTTAGCTGGATCCATCAGCTGTTCTATCTGACGGTCTCTGCGGATCAAATCCTCTTCGAGGCGTCGGGTGCGCGTCTTGAGGCCAGAATTCTCTTCACGCAGCTCTCCAAGGTGTCTGCGGAGTTCTTGTATTTCCTGGTACTGCTCTTCCTGTTTGCATAAATTAATTGAAAAAAGGGTGAACATAATGAAAATTACAATCTATAACATTATTATTATTAGAATATTTGTATTTGTAATGGATATTGTTTTGGACTAGTAACAGTAATGATAAAAATCATAACAATAAAAGTATTGAGTTTTCACAATCAATAATACTCCACTTATTACAATATTCACTATAAGAAATATAAGATTAAATTGAGCATACTGAAAATATTCCCTCTTTAAAACAAAGTTCTTTTTGCAAGCCACTTCCACCAAATGCTTTAAATAAATAAACAAATAAATAAATAATATATTGACTGTACATATATAGACATAAAGAAATAAGTCTATAAAATCTTACAATATAAATAATCAAATCAAATAAATAAAATAACTATTACTCCTTACCTGAGATTTATACGCAGGTTTTCCAGCATTGGTGCGAGAGTTTCCCGTTCTACCGCAGTGTATTTCTGTCCTGGAGACGAGGGGCTTTACGCCACCTACGTCAATATCTGAAGTGACGGTAAATTTGGTTTAAAATCTTGGCAGATCCTTTACCTTATGTAAAGATAACAATGAGCAATAAGTTTCAAGACAAAAATTGTAACACCAACATTCAGTGGAATAAACCATCTTCCAGCTTATTAAAATCTCTAGCTCCATCACAGACAAGAAATGTATTCTTTAAAGAACATTAAACAATATTCAACCTATTGTGACAGATAAGCAGTGGCTTTGATAGTTTATCATTTAACTTAATAAACCCATTGAGTACATGAGTTCCATTCTACATCTACATGCAATCTTTGTCCAAGTTTTGGCAAAACAACTCTTATATCACTTCACAGATCATATCCTTATCTTATTGCCTTGGCTTGTCTGTACTATGCTTCTATTTTTATAATATTAGATACAAATTTTTATAATCTTAATATCACAACTTAGAAAATATGGTTACTCTTTCCACAGAACAAATTATATTAATCTTATTACTGTAAAACAAATTTGACTTCTGCTACAGATATCTATCATGAAATGCACTTAAACTTAACAAATGAAAAAACATCACTAGTAAACTGTGCAGTGTACTAAATGTAATACAAAATAAATTGAAATACATATCAAGTAAAATCAAATAAAAATGTGCATTAATAATTAATTTGCAAACTATAACGACTAATGTAAGAAAAAAATATACAAACTTCACGGAAAAAATCAGCTGAGACAAAAGTAAAAATAAATTCCTGCAAAAGCCACAAATAATGGACAACCTTTTCAGCGCTGCTTGCAGCTTCCTGAAAATCAAATATAATCATAAAACAACCTTTCCTTCCCAATGGGCAACATCAAAAAAAGAAAAAAAAAAAAAAATGAAAATCATGTGAGGCTTATTTCTACACTAAAAAGGAAAGCCAGTGCACTTAAAACGCATGCAGGCATACAGTGATAGACGCTGCGGAAACAACGCAAGGTGAAAGATCCGCACAACAACCACGGTACAAGCACCGCCCTTACTCTTTCCGTCACGCATGGTTCTAGCGCTGTTGCATCTAAGTAATGGATGAGGGCCTGCTGCCTTGAAGGTCAACACAGCTGACTTTGAGCCATGTCTTCTGGTAGCTGGTTAGTAAATGATGATGTTAGTTGCGAAAACACTCCAGAAAAGGATACAGCACACTATAACACCACACTTATACACTACATGTTATTATCAAACCCAAGCATTTTAAAGCTCTTCATAATTTATCAAAGGAACATTTAATCCAGGGAGACAGTTGAATATCATCTAATTCCATTCATATTCTATAACAGCTAACAAAAGTACTGGAATGCAGTGTGATATTCATCAGCTCAAGAAATCCACTAAATAATGAAAGACTTAAACTTTACATACAACTCAACAGTTGTCAAAATGAGCAATACAGACCATGTGTCAAAAAGTTCATCAAAACTAACAATA
>NC_061839.1:940794-943294 GCF_019202785.1 Penaeus chinensis | reverse complement strand
TTTTGAGATTATGGTACTGAAAATGCTCTGCAAAAACTACAGATGAGAAGGAAGCTAATTCACTTGATGAAAAAGAGTTTACATTCATTTAAAAAAGGGATTTCCAGAAGAAAAAAAATAATTTCAAATCAAATATTCTTTTCCTTCATATACTGGCACATCATGATAACTCCATCACACATTATGAATATCATCAGTAACTCTATACAGGACATATCTACATAATATATCTATATCTGGTATTTAAAGAAACAAAATTAATTTCAACTCAAGTGTCAATTACATTCAATGAGAATGAGTAGGTCGGAGGTCAACTAAAAGCATATGTTACGCAGTTAGAATATTATGAAGTTTGAGATTATATCCTAATTAATCATACCTGCACTAAAAAATAAGTGATATAAATGTATTTGCAATGTGATTTTTTAATACTGTATTCCTTGTAACAATTTGGGCAAATTTTGAAATGTAGACCTTGCAGAGATAGAAGAAAAACTAAAGTTATGGCTTTAAAGAGACAGAAAATATCAGATTTAGCTGGATAATAACATGTGCAATGTTTCAATATCATAGTTGCTTATCAAGAGCATACCTGCAGTGACAAATGTGATCCCCATGTCACCCTTTGAGTAATCTGACACTATTATTAGGAAACACAGGATATAACGCCATGCCTAAATTTTGCTAAAGGTTAAATTTCGAGTAATTATTCATATCATACAGAGGTGTGATTCCTGCTCCAGCAAAGGCTAACAAACTTCCAACATTTATTTATCGGAAAGACAGAGTATAGAGTGGTTTCTTACTTGAAAAAATTACAAAAAAGTTGTTAACAAGTTCTACATTGCTAGAATATATACAGTGGAGTTTTATTGTCCATTCCTGATGGTCAAAACACAGAGGCAATAACATCGCTTTGTATGTAGACCTGCGATGTGGACACAAGATTGTGGGCCTTACTATTCAGCATTTACTTTTTCCTTCTAAAATTGTTTTTAAGTTTTCTACACGACAATTCCTTTAGTTTTTCATCCATCTCTGCACTGCAATATCATGGACAATCACCAAATTTTGTTTTTCTATGTTAATCCAATTTCAAAAATTACTTTAATCCATGACAACTTTGAACTTTAATGCCCATCTCTTTATAAATATTTTCAGACACTTTTTCATACATATTTTTCACAGTGTTACGTTTCACACAATACTTTCACGTGTTCTCTTCACTATGACGTGCTGCACTCTCATTTTATATCCTCTATACTGATGAACAAATAATATGAGTGTACTGATCACAGTGTAGACTAGATAACACACTCCTTTTTCAATATTATTCGTCTATACCCATATTACTAAATCAGGAATGCTGTATTCTGTCTAAAAATAACAGGCCTACTTTCCTACCAACATTTGAAATTATAAAATGTAGGAAATTCTAATGTAAATCTAAACTCAGTAAGTATTGATAACCTTTCAGACACTAAAAATGTATATCACCAATCCGTTGAAAACTTTCACACAATCTATTACCTACAAAACGAGAGAAAACTAACCGTCACTAAAAATATCAATAAAATATCGCAACGCATTCCTGAGATAAAAAACAACAATCTTGCAAACCGGAGGAAGAACGGCTATTCCACAATCACTCCCACATCCCTATCAAATAATATCTAAACAAATGCGACTGTAATAATTAAAGCCCGCAATACATCCTTGGCGTTTTACATACTGAAGAAAAAATAAAAAACTTTTAGTTCTTCCACATAGAAAAGAGGGGAATATATCCTTATCAAAGAAACTACTTAAAAAATAATAATAATATACTAAACTCACTGTATAGACTCTCTTACCTCACACTACCGGTTAGAAGATAAAATTTAAAAAAAGCAATAAGGATCAGGTAACAGCGAGGTTCCTCCTCCTTCGGCACCTCCTTCAGGAACACTATGGGACCCACACACAACCGCGAGGCAGCTAAGAGTGTGTCAGCTGCTGTTACCTGCTCTACTTAGGGAGGTACACATGGTCACACACATACACTGGTTTACACGGCCGCCCCCCCTCCCCCAGGCCTCCCCCACAGACAGAAAGACAGACACTGAGGTCCTCCCCCCCACTGGTCCCCTTCCTTCCGCTCCGAGACACCCGTTCCTTCCACTTCTTCCTCCTTTTATTCGCGTTTCTCCTCTCTCTCTCCTTCGTTTGGTACCGTCGGCAGGGCCTACCTGATGTCATCTTATGGCACGCGGGTACTCAGGGCATGGGGTTGAGATCTGACGGGCGAAAATAGCTGCCAAAGATGAATGACTGGCGCAGCGTCGGCCTCTGCGACCGAGCGGCCTCCGGGGGTGAGTGCGAGTGTGTGTGTGAGTGTGCGTCTGTGTGCGTCTGTGTGCGCGTGTGACTGTGTGGATGTGTGCGCGTGTGACTGTGCGTGTGATTCGGTGTGACTGTACTTGTGACTGTATGACTATACTTATAAAAGTGTATGTGTGAC
>NC_061839.1:933294-935794 GCF_019202785.1 Penaeus chinensis | reverse complement strand
AATATCAAATTATTTTCTCTTTTTGTTCTAATGTCTTGCACGCACGAATCAACAGTTATTTAAATGAATTTGTTTATGTCATGCAAGCACGATTTTATCTGTTTTGATTATTACGTTTTTTTTTTTTTTTTTTTTTTTTGGGGGGGGGTAAGGAGTTTACAGTTATTATAAACAAAGTATATTGATTTGCCGAAGTTTGAATCTTCACTTACGAAAATTCAGTTATATATTACTCAGTTGACAAGTGCATGAATATGAATCATGCCTTATGCCAAGCCTCTTTTTAACACCAAGAACTTAAGAATTTAATAAAAATAATTATTGGCTTTTTCCTCGTTACCAATTCTTTTGTCAGTGATACCAAAAGGGCTGTATCTCAATCATTTAGAACTTTAGAATTGCATTTGCCTCGTAAAAAGTTCTCATGTAGTATATTTGTTTCAGCCTCAAGCAATATTTATATCAACCGTATGCATCGCGACAAATTTAGGAGAGATATGAATGACATTGGACAGCTTCCCAATACGAGAGATGTATTTGACAGGTTTTGATTATGTCTTCGTCAGAAATACAGCGGCATCTTCATTAACCGGTTGCTCGTGTAAGAGGAATTCAGTCGAAGAAAAGGAAGAAAATTCTAGGTGTTAGGGGGTGGATCTACAGAGGGAGGGGGGAGGGGGGAAGGGGAGGGAGCTGTCCCCGTTATGTATGGCTTGCCCCCCCCCCTACTAATTGCCTCATTATCTTTTCGGTTACTATAACAAATAGTTCATCGCGAATCGAATAATCGAATAACCAAATTGAACACTTGATCAATTCTAATATGGCCCATGAAGATACGTATTGTCACAAAGGTGAAAAAAATACATTTCAGTTTTGGTTACCCTTTCACACCCCTTCAGAAATAATATAATACACAGCATCAACACGCGAGATTTACAAATATAACAAACAAATCGACATGGCACAGGGTAAAATTCCTTGCACAGCTGAATAAAAATGTTAGGGTGTCACATTCCTTGTAAAATGTCGGTGATAATTTAGTCAATCCTCTCTCTCTCTCTCTCTCTCTCTCTCTCTGTCTCCCTCCCTCACCCCCTCTCTCTCTCTCTCTCTCCCTCACTCTCTCTCTCTTTCTCTCTCCCTCTTTCCCCCTCTCTCTCTCTCTCTCTCTCTCTTTCTCACACACTCTCTCTCTTTCTGTCTCCCTCCCTAACTCTTCCCCCCCCCCTCTCTCTCTCTCTCTCCCTCTTTCTCCCCCCCTCTCCCCCTCTCTCTCTCTTTCACTCTCTCTTTCTCTCTCCCTCCCTCTCTCTCTCTTTCTCTCTCTCACTCTCACTCTCACTCCCTCCCTCTCTCTCTCTCTCTCTCCCTCTCACTCTCACTCTCCCTCCCTCCCTCTCTCTCTCTCTCTCTCTCTCTCTCTCTCTCTCTCTCTCTCTCTCTCTCTCTCTCTCTCTCACTCTCACTCTCACTCTTCCTCTCTCTCTCACTCTCACTTTCCCTCTCTCTTCAGTCGTGGTGTATCTCTCGTAGAAGTAGGACGTGTTATAGTACTGCCCTCAATCGTGAGAGACATCCTGAATCCTGTGTTTACCCGCCCCTCGGACAGGGAGCGGGTGAGGTGCCTCCAGCAATATGTCACCTCGATCAAGTGTCAGCATGGCTGGTGTTGTCATTCGATGTAGATATGGAGGATAAAAGGTTAACCTCGCAAGGACATATTGCAAGCGGATCCCGTAAGAGGGAAAGAAGTGAAGAAAGTGTGGACACGAGTGACAATAAGAATGGATGCGAGTGGGAGGAGAATAAGAAGAACGAAGAGGGAACCGAAGCAGGTAATCGGCATGTTGCCTATGTGATTGGCAGGATATGATTGCTATTCCTCAAGACTGCGCCATGAGTAGCCTGGAGAAATTAAGGCGAGCCACGGAACTGGACCGGGACCACCGTGATTCCGAACCACTTATGAAGGAAGGCCGAGAAGGCCGTACCTCACGGTACGGGCAGGCGAGGCGGAGCCGACCCTGACGACTCCGGGATGCAAGGGGACTCCGGGATCTGCCGAGCCAAAATTGAAAAGGGGAATGAATTAAACCTTACTGCTGCAACTGCGGAGGCCTTCACAATGCCGGGTCTCTGGCATGCAGGGCAAGACCACAATCAAAGCTGGTTCCCCAGCAAGAAATCGCAGCAAAAGAAAAAGGCCCGGCCACCTCCTAAGCAGAGGTGCACAGGGAGGCTACAACTACAGTCCCCAACGCCTGGTTGCAGGAGCCACCGCGTGTGGCGTCGTCATCAAAGGGAAACGATCAACCTCAGAACGACCTACAGGGAGTGAAAACTGGCACAAGTTAAGGACAGAGAAACCAAGGCTTTCAAAGAAACTCCTCTCACAGACGCAGGCATGAAATATAGAAACGTTAATGGTCCTGCAGAGGAACGTGTAGACTATAAGATAAAAACCCAGGGAAAGGAAAGGAAAATAACAGCGAGTGTA
>NC_061839.1:923294-925794 GCF_019202785.1 Penaeus chinensis | reverse complement strand
ATATCGCTCATGCATGAATTTCGATTCACGCATTAAATATATATTGTCTCAAACATCATATTATGCAATGGAAGGATAAAAATAATGACATAATGACTTTCTGCTGCTAAAGCCATTATGATAAATGACCTTTGCAATACACACAATCAAAACATCTTAAGGACAGAATAATTATGAGGAATATTGATAAGCAGTTAGAGGAAGTCAAACATTCAAAGAATAATTATAGCCTCTATAATAATGGATATGACAAAGTCGTTTTGAGGTGACTGTCAAAATAGATAATCATTATTCATCGTTGATAAATGTCAACACTGATAAAAGTGATAATGGCTATAATCATAACACTAATAATTATCATAATTACCATCATTTATTCGGTTGCTACCCATTTTAGCATATTTTTTTTATAGTAATAGTAACACTGATATAATCATCATCACCACCTTCGTTGTTGTGATAATGTTTATATAGCCAGTGATAGTAACGATGACAATTACTATAATATGGTTATTAATTATGATATTTTTTTTCATTATCATTATTATTTTTCATCTTTGTTATTAACAGCAGCATAGTTCTTATAGTAGTTGTTGTTAAAATGATAATGGTAGTAATAAGATAATGATAATTATGATAATGATGGTAAAAATGATACCATTAAAAATAATACTAATGTTGATTATAATAAAAATAGCAGTAATAGTAATAATGATAATAATAATGACAACAATATCAACAGTAATGCTGAACTATTAGTAGTAATAACGACAACAATGGAAATTATAATGATGTCAGTGATAAAAATAATGTTAAAAGTCACGATCGTCATCATCATCATCCTAATGATAATAATAATAATAATGATAATAATAATAATAATAACAATGGTAATACCTAATGATAATAATTATGATATTGAAAATATTGATGATTACGATATTATCAACGACAGTGATACTAATAATGAAGATTACATTTAATGACAAAGAGCACGCAAAATATACGATAACTCGTATAGAAAGAATGAAAATGCAGGAAAAAAAAATCACAAGTCATAATTATGGAATTAGCAACAGCTGCTATGTTCATCATGGTATTATTATCACTGCTATGAGTGTTGTTTGAGTTGCTAACGTTCGCGAAATTTGCGTTTACGATTATAATATTAAAGTTGGTGTGTCGCTGTTCTCTCATATTGTGGAAGGATTTCGCGCGAAGATGAATAAAAAAGTGAATATTGGATGGAGTGCATTGAAGTGACTCATGGGGAAAATCCACACTTTGCAAATCTCAAAAAACGCGGGCTATGACGTCACTGATTAAGTCTAACACTCGGCGCAAAAGTATGACGTCATTCCCTATCGGACCAATCACTAACTTAAAAAAACTCAAACTGGCAACTTTCTTCCCGGCGAACTCAAACAGCGCGGGCTATGACGTCGAAGCCCCTATCCAATGACACCGCGCGATTGGCGTGACGTCACCCCATGCTCCGACCAATCACGAGCTGAAGGACGCAGCGATACAACAGCTCGACGTCGAAGTCCACGCCAGTTCAGGTTGGACTTGTGTCGGTGGAAGTGCTCGCGCTGGCCCTCGGGTGTGTCTCTCATACGCTGTGACCCTCGGAATTACAAATACCGCCTTTTTAATCTTCCCTCTGCCTTTGCGCGAAGATCGGAAGCGCTTTTATACATCGGGACACATAGACAGGTAAGTCGATATTCGTATTTTCCCCCCCCTTCGTTTGATTGTGTTAATGGGCGGGTTTTTAAAATAAGCGAAAAGGGAAAACGTGCGAACCCAAAATATGATCAGCGAAATTTATCGTAAGCCTCCAAAAATATAACGAGATCAAATAAACACACACATTAACCTCTTAACTACTAAGGAGAAATCGTTATCCTGATAATTTTCACCAAGAAGAAGAAAAAAAAAAGATCTTTTAACCTGTTTTTACAACGGATAAAATAGAGCATGTGATAGGCTTTCAAATAATAATAAGGTAATAATGATAATAATAGTGATGATAAAAAAAGTTCCTTGTATCGCCTCACTAGATGATTTATTGGAATTTGTAGACGGGGGGGGGGGGGGGGGGGGGAAGGGTATATATTAAAATATCCGCGATTAAAGATAACAAATTTTAAATGATGTGCCGTTGTTTAACTAGGATTTCTAAAAAAAAAAATATTGTTTTATATTTTGTAAGTTAATGTTATCAATGTTTATTTTTATATATATTTATTGTAACATGGACAGAAATAATATACAGTACTGTTTTAAGTTTTTGTTATCAGTGTTCACGGCGCAATCGCGAGCACGCTGTTATCAGTAGCCTATTAATTAATGGCGGCGTCGATATCACATCTTTTTTGGATTTTAATGAAGCTTCTGTATTTCGTGGTGAAAATCAGGCGCTGTACACTGAGCTGACTTTTTGACTGCTCCATCTCTTATCTGTGCGAGTTATCTTGCAAAGGATGTGACGCTCACA
>NC_061839.1:908301-915801 GCF_019202785.1 Penaeus chinensis | reverse complement strand
ATTCCACCATTTCAATTCCCCCCACCGCCCCCCCCTTCACTTATCGTGAACCCCGGGTGTTTTAAACATAAAAAAAAAAAAAAGCAATCCTGACAAATCCTATTTTCTGGGGATGAATAAACTGCTTTTATTTCTTCCTACCTTCCTCTTCCTCCCACCCACTCTTGCACCTAGGACCCGCATCTACGCCTTTAAATGAGCATCCACATCAACACCCACACACCCCCCACATCCACAAAAAACTACCTTTTCACATACATCACATCGAAATCCTTTTCTAACCAATACCGAACCCACACCCACACACCCACACACCCACCCCAACCCTATACACCCCCACCCCAACCCTCACCCACACCCCCACCCCACCCCACACCCCCACACTCACCCCCACCCCACTCACACCCACGCCCACACACCCACCCCCTCCCCCACCCCCGCACGCCAAACTCCTGGGCGCACGCGCGGCCGGGGGGCGGGCAAACCCCATTAACGGCCACGTGTTTTTAATCAGGAAAAAAACTTTGGGAAAAAGGGAGGAGGAGGAGAAGGGGGAGTAAGAAGTAGAATAGGGGAGGAAGGGGGAGGAGAAGGGGGCGGAGGAGGAGAAGGGGGAGAGAGAAGTAGGGAAGATGGGAGGAAGGAGGAGGAAGAGGAAAGAAGGTTTTAAGAGGAGATGGGATGCTGGGGAGGAGAGAAGACCGAGAGAAATAGGGGGGAAGGAGAAGGCGAAAAGGAGGAAGAAAGAGATGGAAGAAAGAAGAAGGAACGAGAACGACGGAGGGAAGGAAAAAAAAAAAAAAAAGAAGACGGAAGGGAGCAAGAAGAGAATAGCAAAATAGGGGGGAATAACAAAAAAAAAGGGGGGGGGGGGGGGGGGGGAGGGGAGGGGAGAAGGAGGGGAAAGGGGGAGCCGACCGAAATAGGTTCGAGTTGCACCGCGGGTCTCGGGTCGCTGTCAACCCGAGAGGCGCGCCGGCGAAAAAGCGCTGAAGCGGATGACGGTAACAAAGGTGGGGAGATGGAGGGGGACGGGGGAGGAAGGAGGAGGGGGAGGAGAGGAGAGGAGGAGGAGGGGGAGGGAGGGGGAGGAGGAGGAGGAGGAGGAGGAGAGGAAGAGGGAGGAGGAGGAGGATGAGGAGGAGGGGGAGGAGGAGGAGGGGAGGCAGGGGAGGAGAGGAGGGGAAACGGTTTTAGCGCAAGTAGAAGGAGGAGGAGGAGGGGGAGGAGGAGAGGGAGAGGAGGAGGAGGAGGAGGAGGAGAGAGGGGGAGGAGGAGGAGGAGGAGGAGGAGGAGGGAGGAGGAGGAGGAGGAGGAGGAGGAGGAGGAGGAGGAGGAGGAGAGAGGTAGGAGGAGGAGGATGTGAGAGGAGGAGGAGGAAGGAGAGGGAAGGAGGAAGGAGGAGAGAGGAGATTAGGAAGAAGGAAGGAGGGAGGAGGAGGAAGGAGAAGGGAGGAAGGGAAGGAGGAAGGGAAGGAGGAAGGGTGAGGGAAGGGAGGGGGTTGAGGATGAGGGCAAAGAAGCGGGAAGAGAGGAGAGCAAACGGGGGAGAGGAGAAGAGAGGAGAAGAGAGGAGAGAGAGGACTCGATGCGAGAGAGGAAGAGAGAAGAGAAAGAGAGGAAAAAAGGAAAGGAAGGAGAGAATGAGGAGCGGAGAGGGAGAGAGGAGGGGTGGGGGGATGGGGCCAATACTGCAGTGGCATGACGGGCTCGCGCGCGCACACGCAAAAAAGGGAGGAGAGCAGCGCCAGTGAGTGAAGTGGAATTCGCGTGAACAAGATCAAAAGATGGAGGGCGAGGGAGGGAGAGGGTAAAGGGGAGGGGAAGGGAGGCGAAGAGAAGGCAGAGGGAGATGGGCGGGAGGGAAAGGGAGGAAGAGAGGAAAAGGGAGGAGAGAGGAAGGAGGGAGGGAGGGAGAGAGAGAGAGAGAGAGAGGAGAGAGAGAGATGAGACGAGAGAGAGGAGGAGAGAGAGAGACTGAGAGAGAGTGCCGAGTGTGTCCCTAAGAGTTTGTGTGACCAGGATCCCTGAGAGAGAGAGAGAGAGAGAGAGCGAATTGAGAGAGAGAGAGAGAGTGAAGAGACGAGAGGGGAGAGATGATGGAGAAAGAAGAGGAGAGAGAGAGAGAGGAAAGAGCGAGGGAGAGAGATGAGAGCGAGAGAGAGAGAGGCTGAGAGATGGAGAGAGAGATGAGGATGACGAGAGAGAGGAGATGACAGAGAGCGATAGAGAGAGGGAGAGAGATGAGAGAGAGAGAGAGAAGTGAGACGAGAGAGTGAGAGATGAGAGAGAGAAAGGAAGGAGAAAGAGAAAGAGAAAGAGAGCGATAAAGAGAAGAGAGAGATAAAGAGAAAAGAGAAGAGAGATAAAGAGAAGAGAGAAATTAAATGATGAAAGAGATTAGATAAAGAGAAAGAGAAAAGAGATATAAGAGAAAGAGAATGACGAGCAGAGAGGGAGAGAGGGAGAAAGAGAGAGAGAGAGAGAGGGAAGCAGAGATTTCCAGGGAGAGCGAGAGATGTGTCTGAGTGACGTGAGCGACATTATTGTAGAGAGAGAGAGAGAGTGAGAGAGTGAGAAGTGAGAGCCCGAAGAAGAGCGAGTGAGGAGAGGAGAGAGGAGAGGAGAGAGAGATGAGAAGAGATGAGAGAGAGAGAGAGAAGATGAGCAGAGAGAGAGGAGAGAGAGAGAGAGAGAGCTGGATGAGATGAGAGAGCGAGAGAGAGACGAGCTGAGAGATAGAGAGCTGAAGAGAGGGAGAGCTGAGAGAGAGAGAGAGAGCGGAGAGAGTGAGAGAGAGGATGAGAGAGAGCGAGAGAGCCGAGTGCGAGTGGAGAGCGTTCTCCTGAGAGCGACGAGGAGAGAGAAGAAGAGATGAGAGGAGTGAGAGCATGACGATGAGAGATGAGCGATGAGGGGGGGGGGGAGGGTGGGAGAGAGGGCGAGGAGAGAGAGAGAGCGATGATGAGATGAGCGATGAGAGAGAGCGAGAGATATGAAGAGCGAGAGATGAGAGCCGATGTGAGAGAGAGAGAGAGATGAGAGAGAGAGAAGAGTAGAGAGAGCGTGTGGGAGAGGTGGAGAGAAGCGGAGAGATGAGAGAGAGAGGAATGACGAGAGAGAGTCTGGATGGGGGAGAGCCGAGAGAGAGGAGAGAGCGACGAGAGTGTGAGAGAGGAGGAAAGGGGGGGGGGGGGGGAGAGAAGCGAGAGAGAGAGAGACGAGAGCGACGAGAGAGAGTGAGAGCGATGAGAGGAGAGAGAGATTTGACGAGAGGGAGAGAGAAGAGTTGAGGAGGAGAGAGAGAGATTGAGAGCTGAGAGAGAGAGAGCGAGAGAGAGTGCCGAGAGAGAGAGAGAGAGAGAGAGATTGATGAGGTTAGGAGAGAGAGAGAGAGGACGCAGCGATTGAGAGAGATGGAGTGAGAGAGAGAGAGAGAGGAGAGAGAGAGGAGAGACAGAGAGAGAGCGAGAGAGAGACGATGAGATGAGAGCGAAATGAAGAGAGAGGGGGGGGGGGGGAAGGGGGGGAAAAAGAGAGGAGCCTGGATGAGAGAGAGGAGAGAGCGAGAGAGAGGGGAGCGAGAGAGAGAGAGGCGATTGAGAGAGAGAGAAGGGAGGAGGAGCTCTGACTGAGGAGAGAGTGCGAGAGAGGAGAGGAGAAGGAGGACATTGAGAGAGAGACGAGAGAGAGAGAGAGATCGTCTCGAGAGAATGTGATACGATGTGGCCATTTGATGATGGGTCTGAGAAAGAAGTGAGAGAGAGAGGGGATGAGAGAGAGAGAGACTAATAATACTAATAATACCACAAACCCCAAACGGGGATCAGGGAGAAAAAAAGCGTTACACACACGCGCAAATTATAAAGGAAACTAAAAAGGGAAAAAAAAAAAAGAAAAAAATTTTAAAGAAATGAAACAACGAAAATAAAATAAAATGCGAAGTGTGCGTGTGCGGAAGAAACGGATTAAGAAAGAAGACGATAAAAATGACGAAGAGAAAAGGGGAAGAAAAAGGGAAAAGGAAGAAAAGGGAAAAGGAAGGATTGGAAAGAAGAGGAAAGGGGAAGGAAGGAAAATGAAAAAGGAGAGAAAGGGGGAAGAGAAGAGGAGAGGAAAGGAAAAGGAGGGAAAATGGAAGAAAAGGGGTAAGGGAAGGGGAGAGGAAAGGGAAAAGAAGGGGGAATGAAAGAAAATGGAGGAAGAGGTTGAAGGAAGAGTAAAAGCGAAGGTTTGAAAAAAAATTTGGAAGAAAAAGGAGGGAGTAAAAAAAAAAAAAAAAAAAAAAAAAAAAAAAAAGTTGTAGGAACAGAGGGGAAGGAAAAGAAAATTTAAAACAAAAAGAAAATGAAAGGAGGGGAAGGGGGGGGGGGGAAGAATGGGAAAGACAAAAGAGAAAAGAAGAAGATAAACGGAAAGAGAGAGAAGAAATAAGAAAGAAGAGATAAGAAAGAACAAAGAAGAGAGAAGCGAGAAGAGAGCAGGGAAGAATGCAGAAAAGAAAGTTGCAGAACAGGAAAAAGGGAAAAAAGGGGAAGGAAAGGAATGGAATATAAAACAAAAAGGAAAAGGGGGAGGGGAGAGGGGGAGGTAGAGGCGGGGGAGAGTGGGGGAAAGGAGGGGGAAAAAGGGAGGGGAAGGGGGGGGGGGGGAGGATTTACAGTACCACAGAAAGGAAAGAGGGGAAAGGAGAGAGGAAAATAAATCACACAACCAACCATTACCTCTACAAAAAGACCAAAAGGGGGGGAGGAGGGGGGAGGTAAACAGAGGGGAGAACGAAAAGCAGTAAGTAGAGGTTCAATTGAAATAAATATATGGGAAGTGAAGCGATAAAATAAATGTGCAAAAGTTGTGGGAAAAGAGGGGGGAAGAGGGGAAGAGAGAGAGAGGAAAAGAGAGAAAAGAGGGAAAAAAGGGGGAAAGAGGGGAAGAGGAAAAAGAGGGGAAAAGAGAGGTAAAGAGAGAACAGAGGGAAGAAAAGGGAAAGAAGGAAAAGAGAAGGAAAAAGAGGACGAGAGAGAAACATAAATAAATCAGGGAAGTAGAGAACACTAAATGAAAAAAAATTGGGAGAGAATCTACAATGAATGTAGAAAGAGGCTAGAGGAAAAACAACAATAAAAACACAAATAAGTAAAATAAAGATGGAATAGTGACGCAGACGAAGAGCTTAATAAAACGAAATAAACTAAATGAAGGAAACACTAAGACTGACAGAAAGAAGGGAGAGGTGAGGAGGGAAAAAAGGAAGAAGCGAGAGAGGGTTTTTGGGAATGAGGGACGGAGGGAAAGGGGGGGAGGGAGGGGGAGGGGGGGGAGAGAGAGAGGGAGAGAAAGAAAAAATAGAGAGAAAGAGCGAGAGCGAAGCGAGAAGCGAGGGGAGAGAGAGGAGGAGAGCGAAGAGAAGAGGAGGGAGAGAGAGAGATGGTGGAGGAGAGAGGAGAGAGAGACGAGGATAGGAGGGGAGAGTAGAGAGAGAGAGAGAGAGATAGAGATTTATTATTTTTATATATTTTCATTATTATATATATATATGAGAGAGAGAGAGGGGAGGAAGAGAGAGGAGGGGAGAGAGGAGAAAAGGATGAGAGGAGGATGAGAGATGGTGGAGAGAGGAACGAGAGAGAGAGAGAGAGAGAGAGAGAGAGAGAACAGAAGAGAAAAAAACCGAGACGGGAGACGCCAGAAACGCGAGCGAGCGACGGAGAAAGAGAGAGCAGAGAGAGAGGCGACAGCCAGGGAGAGAAAGAAGAGGTGTGAGGGGGAGGGGGGGCGACCACGGGGTGCCTGCGTGCCTTAAAATCACTCTCGCTCTCACACGCCCCTTCTTTCGGTCCTCCTGACGTCCTCGCGCCCTGAATGCGGCCTGACACATGAGCGGCGGCCCTGCGCGTCGCCCCGCCGGACTCTCTCCCGCGCGGCGCCCACACTGCGGCGGCGGCGTCGCAGGCGTCGACCAAGGCTCCTCTCTCGCTCCAGGGCACGCCAGCCTCCTTCTCGTTTCGTTCACGCTCCACTCTCACTCCACGCACACTCCACTCTCCACTCTCGTCGACGCACTCTCCATTCAACAGTGCGGATATTCGGGAGTGGGGGTATAGTGGCGGATGGGGGGATAATAATGACCTTGTAATCTTTGGTATTTCTTCCTTCCTTCCTTCCTCTCTCTCGCTTTCTCTTTCCTTTATTTCGCCCTCTTACTCATTTCCTTCCTTTTTCCCTCCTTCTTCCTTCTTTCCTTTCTCCCTCATCTACTTCTATGGTGGTCCGTCTATGTACTTGTAGCTAATTTTTTTTCTTACTTCTCGCCCCCCCCCCCCCCATCTCTCTGTCTCTCTTTATCTTTCTCTTTCTCTTTCTTTCTCTCTCTCTTCTTCTCTTTTTCTCTCTCTCTCTTCTTTTCTCTCTCTATCTCTTTCTCTTTCTCTCTCTCTCTCTTTCTCTCTCTTCCATTTTTTCTCTCTCTCTCTCTTTCTCTCTCTTTTCTCTCTTTCTCTCTATTTCTATCTCTCTTTCTCTCTTTTCTCTTCTTTTTCTCTCTCTCTTTCTCTTCTTTTCTCTCTCTCTTTCTCCCCCTCTTCCTCTCCTCCTTCTCTTCCCTCTCTCTATTTACTCTCTCTCCCTCTCTCTCTTACTCTCTCTCCTATTCTCTCTCTTATTCTCTCTCCCTCTCTCTCTCTCTCTCAATACCAAAAAAACAAAAAACAAACACCAAACAAAGGCAAAAACGCAGCCGTCTCCTACTCACTCTCGAAGTCCAGGAACACGTCGTACTTTCTGGTGCGAGCAGCAGCTGTTGCCGGCCTCGTCCCGCGCAAGCAGCCTCAGCAGGTTCCCCATCCTGCATCCCCTAGAAGGCAGCGAAGGGAGGGGGATTAAGTGCCATCCTGCATCACTTACAAGTATTATTAGAGTAAATGAGGAAATCTGTCATTCAATTTGTAAATCTGGAATTAAATGACTAATATATTAATACATAACTAAAGAGATGAATCATAAATTGAATAAATGCATAAATAAATATATAAGTGCATAATGAACTGAATAGGTTAGTAGACAGATAAATAAATAAACAAACAAGTAAACAATTAAGTAAATAAACAATTAAATCAATAAATAAACTAACAAGTAAATCTAATAAATCAATAATCAATCAAATAAATAAACAAATAAACAAATAAATACATTAATTAATAATCAGTAAACTAAACAAACAAACAAGTAAATGAACCAATTAATATTAATTCACTTGTTCATTAATTCGTCCATCAAACAACTTAAAAAAAAAAGTCCATTTACGAAAATGGCGAAGATGGTGTGGCTTTAAATAATTATGTAAAAAGAATCAATCAACTGAAATAATAAGCCCATTAATAAGGGACTGAATTAAGGCCAGTTAGAGAAATACGTCGACGGCGGAGTGATTTATATACAGGACAGAGAAAAAGAAATATACATTTTTTCATATATATGAATATCAATTAATCTGTCCATAAT
>NC_061839.1:895801-903301 GCF_019202785.1 Penaeus chinensis | reverse complement strand
TTGGTCATGGCTTGCACATGTTAAAAATATAAAAATAAATTTTCCCGGGGTGGGGGAGTTGGGGTATTTTTCGTGGGGGGGGGGGGGGGTGGGTGGGGGGGGAGGGGATTGGGGGACTAGGGTGGGGAGGGGGGGGTGGAATTTGGAGATGGGGCAAGGGCTGGGGGGGGAGGATGGGGATCGGGTGGAGGGAGTGGGGGGGCGGGGGGTGGGGAAAAAATTTAAGGGGGATTGAGGGGAGACTTCTGGGGAAGGAGGGGGGAGGAGGAAGGCTTTCTCACTATTCTCAGCACAGCTCACAAACTCCAGTCTATTTTCTGTTTTCTCGGCCACAGCTCACAAAAACTCCAGTCTCTACTATCTGGGCCCAACGGCCTCACTAAACTCCAGCTCACTATCTCGGCCACAGCTCACAAAAACTCCAGCTCACTATCTCGGCCCCCAGCTCACTAAAACTCCAGCTCACTATCCCCGGCCACGGGCTCACTATCTCGGCCACGTCACTAACTCCAGCTCACATTCTCGGCACAGCTCACTAAACTCAGCTCACTACCCGGGCCCACAGCTCAATTTAAAACTCCAGCTCACAAATCTCGGCCAGGGCCCTCACAAAACTCCAGCTCATTTAGCTCGGCCACGCTACTAAACTCAGCCTCAACTATCTGGCCAGCTCACTAAACTCCAACTCACTATCTCGGCCAACAGGCTCCCCTAAACTCCAGATCACTATCTCGGCCACAGCTCACTAAACTCCGGTCAATAGCTCGGCCACAGCTCACAAAACTCCAGCTACTATCTCGCCACAGCTCCCCTAACTCCAGCTCACTTATCGGCCAAAGTCACTAAACTCCAGCTCCTATCTCGGCCACAGCTCACTAAACTCCAGTCACATATCTCGGCACACCCTCACAAAACTCCAGCTTCACTATCTGGGCCCCACGGGCTCATAAACCCCAGCACCATATCTGGGCCAAACAGCTCACTAAACTCCAGCTCACTATTCGGCAAAGCTCACTAAACTCCAGCTCACTATCTGGGCCCACAGCTCACTAAAACTCAGCTCACTATCCGGCCACAGCTCACTAAACTCCAGCTCACTTCTCGGCCACAGCTCACTAAACCCCAAAGCTCACTACCCTCGGCCACAGTCACTATCTCGGCCACAGCTCACTAAACTCACAGCTCACTACCCAAACCCCCACAGTCACTAAACTCCAGCTCACTAGCTGGGGCACAGCTCACTAAAAACTCCAGCTCTACATCTGGGCCACTGATCACTAAACTCCAGCTCACTATCTCGGCCACAGCTCACAAAAACTCCAGCTCACTATCTCGGGAAACAGCTCACTAAAACTCCAGCTCACTAGCTCGGCCACAGCTCACTAAAACTCCAGCTCACTAGCTGGGCACAGCTCACTAAACTCAGCTCACTATCTCGGCCCACAGCTCACTAAACTCCAGCTCATTTATCTCGGCCACAGCTCACTAAACTCCACCCTCACTATCTCGGCCACAGTCAACTATCCCCGGCCACAGCTCATTTAACTCCAGCTCACTATCTCAACCACAGCTAAATAAACTCCAGCCCCACTATCTCGGCCACAGCTCACTAAAACTCCAGCTCTTTTTTTGGGGGCCCCTTTTTTTTTCGGCCACAGCTCATTTTTTTTAAAAAAACCCAGCTCCCCTATCTCGGCCACAGCTCACAAAAACCCCGCTCACTATCTCGGCCACAGTCACTAAAACTCCACCCTCACTATCTCGGCCACAGCTCACTAAACTCCAGCTCACTAGCTCCCCACAGCTCACTAAACTCCAGCTCACTATCTCGGCCCACAGCTCACTAAACTCCGTCACTATCTCGGCCACAGTCACTAAACCCAGCTCACTATCTACGGCCCCAGCCTCATAAACTCCAGCTAACTATCTCGGCCCACAGCGCACTAAACTCCACGCCCCACTAGCTCGGCCACAGCCCCACTAAACTCCAGCTCACTATTGGGCCCAAACAGCTCACTAAACCCCGGCTCACTAGCTCGGCCACAGCTCACTAAACTCCAGCTCACTATCTCAACCACAGCTCACTAAACTCCAGCTCACTAGCTCGGCCACAGCTCACTAAACTCCAGCTCACTATCTCGGCCACAGCTCACTAAACTCCAGCTCACTATCTCGGCCACAGCTCACTAAACTCCAGCTCACTATCTCGGCCACAGCTCACTAAACTCCAGCTCACTATCTCGGCCACAGCTCACTAAACTCCAGCTCACTATCTCAACCACAGCTCACTATCTCAACCATAGCTCCCTACAGAAGAGAGCCTCGCCGCCTGTCCGCGGGCCTCGCGTCTCCCTCGCCGCTGATAAGGCCGCGCTTTCGTTTCCTCTTCCATCGCCTCGTTATCGCCCGTTCTGTAACCTCCTTTTTCTTATCCGTTGTGTTCTGCGACTTCTCTTTGCCGGTCGCTGGCCTCGTTCTTGGTCTCTTTACTCTCTCTCCTTTCGTTATTTCTTTTTTTTTTTGTTTATTATTGCTTGATACTTTCGTTGTTGTTTTTTTTTATTTGTTCTCTCTCTCACGCCCGTCAGTTCCCACGGCGTTTCCTCCGTTATCGTCTCTATTCTCTATTTTCGTTTATTCTTTACGCTTTTCTTGCCATACAATCTTTCGTCAGCAATCGCCAGGTACTTACTTACACACAAGCACGCATGCAAGAACGTAAACAAACCGTGATACGTTCAAACAAACAAACAAACACACACACATACAAAAGACCCGCTCACTATACACATACACCTGACACCCCCTCACCCTCTTTAAACTCCCGCCCCCACCCGAACCCCCACCCTTCTCTGCGTCCCATCCCCTCCCGACCCCCACCCACCCACCCGTTCACATATTAACATGCACAGCCGAGCGTGTTCCGGCCCAAATAGCGCTTTCAACAACGCAACACCCATCCTTCTCCCTTTTCCCACTCCCTCTCCTTTGTCCCGCTCCCCTCTCCCCTCTCCCTTTTCCCACTTCCCTCTCCCTCCCCTTCTCCCTCTCCCTTTTCCCACTCCCACTCCCTCTCCCTTTTCCCACTTCCCTCTCCCTCCCCTTCTCCCTCTCCCTTTTCCCACTCCCACTCCCTCTCCCTTTACCCACTTCCCTCTCCCTCTCCCTCTCCCTTTTCCCACTCCCACTCCCTCTCCCTCTCCCTCTCCCTATACCCACTTCCTTCTCCCTCTCCCTCTCCCTCTCCCTTTTCTTTCCTCTTTCTCCCGATCCTTTTACTTCGCTCTCTCCCTTTCCCTCCACCTCCTTTTCCCTTCTTTCCTCATTCTCATTCTCTTTTCCCTCCTTCCTTTCTCTACTCCCTCCCTTTTCTCGTCCTTCCCTTCCTCTACCTCTGTTTACTCGGGAACGATTATAATTACATACATTTTTTTTTTTTTAAATTAATTCTCAAGCTTTTCGTCCTTTTTTCTCCCTATTTCCTTCTCTCGTCGACAGTGAGTCAACGCGGGGAAAGCTTGATGGCAACAAACCCCTTCTTTCTTTTTCTTTCTTTCTTTAGTTCCCCTTCTTTATCCACTCCCCCCCTCCCTCATTTTTACACCCCTTTCTCACCCCCCAAACCCCCCCCCCCCCCCCCACTGTTCCCGGAACTGCATGATGCATAAACCGCCTCGATATGTTTTATTCAATGAGCATGTTGGCTGGTTTACATACACGCACACACACGCACCTTGTCATACGCACATGCACTTGTACAGTACATAATGTATATATGAGATAAACACAGACACCATGGAAGAATAGTTGAGAAAGTACGCACGCACGCACGCACGCATACAGGCAAAGGAACAAGGGCGGGCACGCACGCACGCACGCACGCACGCACGTACACGAAGAAACCTTCATGGCGCGCGTCACCGCCTCGAACGCACGGACGGGGCAACGGCATGGGAAACTACGACCCGCGGAATCTAGAACAAAACCAAAGGTCCCGAAAACCCTTGTTCTTTGGGCGCGTTTTTCTCCCAGTTTTATCAACTTTCCCTCCTCTCCCCCCCTCCTTATTACCCTCTCCGTTCTTTTTCCCTTCCCCTGCTTCGGTCACAGCTCGCTATGCTCTAAGCTCACGATCTTGGCCACGGCTCTCTGCCTCTCTATCTCTATCCCTATTTACATTTCTATACGTCTCTATCTATCTATCTATCGATATATCTATATTTCTATCTCTCTGAAAGAAAAAAAAAATGTCACGTTTTCTTCTCCCAGCTTTCTCAACTTCTCCCCCCCCCCCACCTATTTCCCTTCTTCCTTACTCCCCCCCTCCCCTCCTTTTTCTTTCACTCGCCCCTCTTCCTCCGATCCTGCGCCCGCGTGCTCCGACGGCCCTCAACCCCCCCCCCCCCCCACCGACTTATTTACATCCATAAATACACCCGTCTTGCCTCAGATCGAGATAATGTCTCCTTTCCTCTTTCGGGGTCTACTCGTCACCTCCTCCCCACACCTCTTCCTCCCATCTTCCACTCCCCCTCCCCTCCCCACCCCCGATTCCCCGTCTTCCCGCCCCCTCCTTCTCCCCTGGTTCTATCCCCCTCCCTCTCATACCTTCTTCCTCTCCCCTTCCTGCCTCCTCAATTCCACCCCTCCTCCCCCTTTCCCCTCCCACCACCCTACCCCTTCCAACCTCCTCCCTTCCACCCTTCCTACCTCCCTACCCCCTTTCCCCCTCCCGTTCTCTCCCCCCTCACACCCCTCCCTCCCCTCCTTTCCTTCCCCAACTCTAAAAACATTACGAGCCACTTCATATCAACTTCCGCCCTTGCTTAATAAACCGCATCTTACTTCACTCTTGGCGAGTCCGCACGCACGCTTCCTCGCAGCTCTCCTCTTTCACTACAGCTCTCCACAACCCTCTTTCGCAAAGCTCTCCTCCTCCACGAAGCCTTTCACTACAGCTCTCCCCTTCCACACCGGTCTTCCTCAAAAGAGCTTTCTCCTCTCACAAAGCTCTCTTCCTCCACAGAGCTTTCTTCCTTCACTAAAGCTTTCCCCTTCCACAAAGCTCTCTCCTCTACTAAACCCCCCTTCTTTCTCTTCCTCTTGCTCTTTCTCTTCCTCTTCCTCTTCCTCTTCCTCTTGCTCTTGCTCTTTCTCTTCCTCTTCCACTCCTTATCCTTTTCTTTTATTTTCCCTTTCTTCCTATTTTATCACTTGATCTACTTTCTCTTCCTCTTCCACTCCTTATCCTTTTCTTTTATTTCACCTTCTTCCTATTTTATCACATGTTCTTCAACCCCCATTCTTCACTATTCAGTCTTCATCCGCTTTTGGCTCCATCTCTTCCTATCTTTATCTTTGTCTGCGTCTCTGTATTCTTCTTCGTTCTGCCTATTCTTCTTCACTCTCCCATGTTTTGTGGAGTCGCGTAGATCCCTGATTTAGTCTGAATTTTGCTATTTTCCTAGTTTTAGTATGCCTCTGTTATCTCCCCCCGTTTATTTAGATTCCTTTAACTACCTACTTTACTGTGGTTCTCTTATCTCCCTGTTTTATTCTGACTATATCATTCTCAGTATTCTATTCTGCCACATATATCCCAGTTTCTCTCCCCCCCCTCCCTCCCTCCCTCTATCCCTCCCTCCCTCTGTCCCTCTCTCTCTCTCTCTCTCTCTCTCTCTCTCTCTCTCTCTCTCTCTCTCTCTCTCTCTCTCTCTCTCTCTCTCTCTCTCTCTCTCTCTCTTTCTCTCTTTCTTTCTTTCTTTCTTTCTTTTTCTTTTTCTTTTTCTTTTTCTTTTTCTTTTTCTCTCTCTCTTTCTCTCTCCCCCCCCTCTCTCTCTCTCTCTCTCTCTCTCTCTCTCTCTCTCTCTCTCTCTCTCTCTCTCTCTCTCTCTCTCTCTCTCATACAACTCTCTCTCTCTCTCTCTCTCATACAACTCTCTCATACAACTCTCTCTCTCTCTCTCTCTCATACAACTCTCTCTCTCTCATACAACTCTCTCTCTCTCTCTCTCTCTCTCTCATACACTCTCTCTCACTCTCACTCTCACTCTCACTTTCTCTCTTTCCCTCTCCCCAGGTCCCCCCTTACCCCCCGCCCACCACCACCCACGACCCGCCCGCCCACTCGTACGACCCGCCTCCCTCTCGCCCCCCCCCCCCGCCCCGCCCGCCCCGCGTCCGCCCGAATCCCGACCAAACGCGGCGGTGCGATCCGTCGGGCGCCTTATCGCGGCACCTCCGCGTCCTCGCTCCCGCTGATAACGAGCGATAAGAGCAAAGGCTGGTTCGCTCGCGGGCTCTTGCCGTCTAGCTCTTTCGGGCGAGGTCGCGCTTTCTCATTTTTCTTTACTTTTGCTCTCACTCTTGCTCTCGTTCTTACATTCATTCTTACTCATTACTCTCACTCTTACATTCACACTCTCTTACTCTTACTCTTCCTCTTATTCTTACTCTTACTCTTCCTCTCCCTCTTACTCTCACTCTTACTCTCCTTCTTACTCTCCCTCTTACTCTCCCTCTTACTCTCCCTCTTACTCTCCCTCTTACTCTTACTTACTCTCACTCCCACTCTTTCTCTCCTTCTTACGCTCACTCCCACTCTTATTCTCCCTCTTACTCTCCTCTCCCTCTTACTCCCACTCTCTTCCCCCCCCCCCCCTCAACCTACTCGCCCCCACACAGCAACGATTCATTATTAACATGCACACAATTCAGAAAAAATAAGTAAGAAATAAACAGTTCAGAAAAAAGAAAGAAAAACAAACAACATAAAGGTAATGACAACGATAGTGAAAAAGCGAACGCAGCTGAAGGCGGTCAAGAACAGAGGCAGCTGTCATTCCATCATGAAAACTAAAGCGCGCCTTTCGTGGGACTACTAGCCCCTCGACCGGGACTACTAGCCTCTGACCGGGACTGCTAGCCCCCGGCCGGGACTACTAGCCCCCGACCGGGACTACTAGCCCCCGACCGGGACTACTAGCCCCCGACCGGGACTACTAGCCTCCGACCGGGACCCGCCCAAACCCCCGGCCGGGACTAATAGCCCGACCGGAATAATAGCCCCGAAAACCGGGACTACTAGCCTCCGACCGGGACTGCTAGCCCCCGGCCGGGACTACTGCCCCCGACGGGGGTATAAGCCCCCGACGGGACTACTAGCCTCCGAACGGACTGCTAGCCCCCCGGACTACTAGGGCCCCCCCCGGGGCTACTACCCGACCGGGACTACTAGCCCCACGACCGGGACTACTCACAGCCTCAAGAATTTAGGAAGGGTAGTAACTTATAAAAAAATATATCATGTCCCTGTTTTAAACCATTTATAAACGAACACAGAAACAGATGATATGCCAATAATAAAGATATGCATTAATAATATATCGTCAATAAAGGAAGAAAAAAAAATATTCAGTGAATTAATAAATAAATAAATAACCATTAGCAAATAAATACATATTAATATATACTCACAACAAACAAAAAGGGGAGGGAGGA
>NC_061839.1:891690-894190 GCF_019202785.1 Penaeus chinensis | reverse complement strand
GGCCATTCCTTGCACACAGGGGATAAGTTAAAAGCAAAATAAAACAGACACTTTGTCACACTAAGAATATCCATTGTAACTAATGGAATTAGATTAAACCTTAACCTTAACCCAAACCTCTCTTCTTTCTCTCCCTCTCCCTTCTCTCTCTCTCTCTCTCTCTCTCTCTCTCTCTCTCTCTCACTCTCTCTCTCTTTCTCTCTCTTCTTTCTCTTTCTCTCCCTTCTCTCTCTCTCTCTCTCTCTCTCTCTCTCTCTCTCTCTCTCTCTCTCTCTCTCTCTCTCTCTCACTCTCTCTCTCTTTCTCTCTCTTCTTTCTCTTTCTCTCCCTTCTCTCTCTCTCTCTCTCTCTCTCTTTCCCTCTCTCCTTCCCTCCTTCCTTCTTTCCCTCCTTTCCTCTTTCCCTCCCTCCCTCATTCCCACCCTCCTTCCCACCCTCCTTCCCTCCCCTCCCTCCCACCCTTAATAAAGAGCAAAACATTCAAGAAAACTTCGCAACGCAATGTCTAGACACTAATTAAACCCATCACAAATAAGTACGCTTAATGAACGCATCTAGAACAAATTGACAAAAAAGAGAGAAAGAATAGAAAATATACTCAAGTACAAAAAAATAAAAGAAACAAAAAATAGAACAAATAGAGTTATAAAAAATAATACATATATATTTATTATATATATATATATATATATATATATATATATATATATATATGATAGAACATGTTATTAAACAAGGCCTAACAGAAAGAAAAGACGAAAAACTAGAGCACGTTATTATTACAACTCACCAAGCAAGCGTTAAGACACAAGGCTAATATACATGACGACGAGAAAGCATGCACGCTGTTTGTATAACGTGGGGGAGATAATACAGATTATGCTCGAGAGAGAGAGGCAAGGGGCAAGGGGAAAGGGAGGAAGGGAGAGAGAGAGTAGGGTGAGAGAGAGAGAGAGGGGAGAAAGGGAAATAGAAAGATAAAGAGGGAGGGGGAGGGGTGAAGGAGAGAGAGGGGGGGGGGTAGGAAGAGGAGAAAGAGAAAGAGAGACGAAGGGTAAGAGAGAGGGGGAGATGGGGAGAGAGGAAGGGGGAGAAGGACAGAGAGAGAGAGAGAGAGAGAGAGAGAGAGAAAGCGAGAGATGGAGAAGGAGAGAATGAGACAGAGAAGAGGAGAGGACGAGACAAAGAAAGACGTATACAAACAGACAAACAGAAACAGCAAACATGAAAACAATTCCCCCCCCAAAAAAAATAAAAATATATATATATATTGAATTAATAGTTATTTCTTTAAATATATATTTTCTTAAGATCTGATGTACTTTGTTCTGTTTAATAAACAATCAATAAACACTACAATCTAAAATAAAGAATAAAAACAAGTAGATCAAATCTTAAAACCAAAAATCAATAAATATATAAACAAATAAAAAAAGAAAAGAAAAAAAAACAAGAAAACAGATAAAGAAATGAAAACAAATATATATTTTTATCTATTTATATACATAAATAGATAAAAAAACATATATGTATAATAGATACATAGATCTTAAAAAAGGGAAAGAAAAAACAAAACGCTTTAATCCCGTTCGCCTCACAGATCGGGTGCCAAGCGTGTGCCGAGCCTCCTTCGCGGAGACAATGACGCGTGCCAACTCACTCTTTTTCATTTATTGGTGATTATTATTATTTTTTGATTATTTCAAATATTATTATTATCGTTATCTTTATTTATTCGTTTTTTTATTTATTATTATCGTTATCTTTATTTATTTGTTTTGTATTTATTATTATTATCGTTATCTTTATTTATCTTTTTTTTTCCTTATTATTATTATTGTTATCTTTTTTATCATTATTATCGTTATCTTTATTCATTTGTTTGTATTTATTATTATTATTATCTTTATTTATTTTCATTTTTATTGCTATTATCTATTATTTTTATTTATTATTATCATTATCTTTATTTATTAATTTGTTTTTTCTTTGTACCTCTTTCTTCTTCTTTTTCTATCTTTCATCTACCTTTTTTCTTTTTCTTTTCTTTTCTCTTCTTTCTTTCTTTTTTAACTTTCCTCTTCTTCTTCTACTTTAATCTTTTTAAATTTTTTACCTGTTCTTTTTTCTCTCTCTCTCTTTTTAACATTCTTCATCTTCTTTTACCTTTTTTTCTACCTTTTCTTCATCTCCGAAGGTGAATGGATCACTGTCTCTTTGTCTCTTACTTTCCTGGTTGTGTGTCTGGTTGTATCCGAGATCGGATACAACCAGACACACAACCAGGAAAGTAAGAGACAAAGAGACAGTGATCCATAGAGAGAAAGAGAGACGAAGGGTAAGAGAGATCTTTGGGCCTTTGATCTCTGTTTAAGCTGATGATTTTATTGGACTGTTGTCTTGGGAATCTGCATACACACACATGTGCATACCAGACATACACACACATACGCACGCACGCACGCACACACACACACCCACACGCACACACACACACACA
>NC_061839.1:841690-866690 GCF_019202785.1 Penaeus chinensis | reverse complement strand
TGTTCGCCATAGCTATTCGAATTTCTAATCAAATTACAGCTTATGGAGTTATTCTGAATCGCATATTAATAATTAAAACTCTTTTTATTAATATTTTTTTTGTATATTAATTTATTTGTTGAGATGTGTTTTAAGAATAAAATGTTTTATTATTAATGTCTTGTTTCTTTAAAGGTATTAAAATAAAAAAACTATATTCGAAAATTTTATTGATAAAACAACATTACATCGATTGAAATTAATATGAAGAACACAGTTACTGGATAACAGTTGAAAACATAGACAGACAGACAGACAGATCGATAGATATGGATACAGAGCTGCCCACACTCAGGTATACACAAGCACGAGCTAAGGGCATCAAGAGAAGGAATGAATCTGAGGGTACCTGTTGTTGAGTCAAATCTTGAGGTATCCCAGGTTTCTGAGAATGCGCCGACGTCTGAGTGCATAAAGGGATATACCTTTATCTTGTTTTTAAGACACGCAATCAAACGCTTATATTCGCTCTCCGTGTCTCGTTATATGTTAGATTCGCCGAGAAGGGACCATGCAGAGAATGTTGTACTTGTAAATACATTATATACTTATGCTTTCTTTGTTTCTGAATCAGAGAATGTATCTATACTATCCTCTGAAATTACTATAGTAAATTATTACATTATATCTTACACACACACACACACACACACACACACACACACACACACACACACACACACATATATATATATATATATATATATATATATATATATATATATATATACTGGCGTAGTTTTCGATGAATAATTTTTCCTCACGTTTACCCCTTAGGCTCAATCTTTTCCCTTACCTTTAGACTAGTGGTCATTGTATATTATGATGTATTGTAGGAATTAACTCCTTTCTATATGACATCTTTCTCCAACATTATAAGGGAATTTGCTCGTCCGTGGACCTCTCTTGATAAAAGAAAGGTTCTCTCGCCGCTGTCCTCTTCAACCGTCCATCTACTTCTACTGTGAAACCTGTAGAAAAAAAAAAGAAAGAAAAAAAAAACTGATATCTAAATTGATATCTAACAGATTTGCAAAATAATTTCTCAATATGTCATCACACCTTTAATGTATAAGGTGTGTGCGCCGCTAACACGAATGTAGAATATAAACTACCGTAATTTTGGGTACAGTGTTCATTTAAGCAAAACTGATATTTTTATTCATCGTCCGGCTGGTCGTAGCCTCCGCTGCTGCCCAACCCCGTCGACTGCGGCTCCCTCTACATGTGCAGCTGGTACGGGAAGGCCTTCTTGCAATACTGCTCTCATGCTATACAATTCAGCGCCCAAATACAGGTGTGTTATTTCGTCTCCAGTATGACTACAGTTGTACCAAGCAATGGTCTAAATAAATGTTGTGCCAGGCACTGATTTAAATAGTTTACGTTCCAGGAAAATGTTTAGTCAAATATTTCCTTCACTGAATTGATTTTATCAGTATGAGAAATATCTGTTACAGATTACAGAACAAGATCGCTGGGAAATATTTATTTATGATATAAAAGTGAAAAATTAAAGTGTAAAATAACGCTAAATATATATTAAAAAAATGAATAAAAACCTTTTTCCTTGCTCTTCCGTTGCTTATTTGCCGTTTGTTCAGCACGAGTCCCCCGCAGGGAGAACCTTCTTCAACACGAAATCTGGGGATTATTTTGATGTCTGTGTTCTGACATTATTCTTCCGTCTTACAAGGCGAAACTCGTCTACATAAATCCCTTAAAAAGGGGATCTCGTCTGTTAGTTTTGGAAAATCTTCGTCATGAAGTTTCACAGGTGTGTAAATGGCTTCATTGTGCCACACAGTTTATTTCAGACACGTAAATATACAGGATGTACTCCAAACAGAAATGCACCGTGAATCATTACAACCAAGAATATACAATTAAGTGTTCAGTCAGACAAATTAACCAATTCTTCTTCATCTTCGTCAGCTTGGTCGCGTCTCTGTCGCTGCTGGTCGTCGCAGGAGTGAGTCACGGCCTCCCAGCCGCCGTCACGGCCCCTCCTCAGGTGGCCGCTCAGTGCCACTACATGCGAGGGCCGAACCTTCTTTAACTAGTGTTGGTTCGCGTATCCAATGAATATTCGATGATATTTCGTTTTAGACAAGGATCTGAAAAATAGGTCGTGGTAAATATTTTCCTTCTACGAACTTTTATAACCCCATGGATTGCGAGACATACCAAGCAATGGTCTGCATGTTACAGCTGATTATTTCATTCTCCGTCATGCGTTTT
Organism: Penaeus chinensis; assembly: GCF_019202785.1. Taxonomy (NCBI): domain Eukaryota; kingdom Metazoa; phylum Arthropoda; class Malacostraca; order Decapoda; family Penaeidae; genus Penaeus; species Penaeus chinensis. The sequence continues at coordinate 864,410 of NC_061839.1, read as the reverse complement.
GAGCTTTGTGTCCAACCACCTAGTCGCATGCCCGTCTTTTACAGATGTCTTATTTTATCAGTTATTTTCTTCCTTTTTTTGTCATCCTGCTCTAAGGGGTGGCCGTTAATTTTCTGTTGTCATTGGAATTCACAGTCAATATTATATGATACAACATAATCCAATAATCATATACACATACACACACGCACGTGCATGTGTGTATATGTATATATATAAGCATATCCATTCAGCTTTCTATATCTGTCTCTCTATGGAACTGTACTGTCAAAGTCTATATGTATCACAGACGATTTTGTTCCCTGCTCTTCCCTTTGCTTTGTTCACAATTTCCTCTCTCCTTATCCACACAGTGCTTATCAGCTGCTTCCGGGGAGAACCTGGTTCGATGGAGGGATGCCTTGGCTTTTTCTTGATTTCCTTTGACGGCGATACAAGATTAGGAAACGGATTAAAGGGATTATTCTGAGTTCGTCGATGGCTGTGCTTTGACGTCATTCTTCCAACTTATAAGGCGAAACTATCGTCCAGACAAGTCACTCGAAAAGAGGATTTTACAGAACACCAAACGTCTCATTCGTCTGTTTGTTTTGGAAAATCTTCGTCATGAAGTTCCACAGGTGTGTACATGGCTTTTTATGCCACATAGTTTATTCCAGAAACATAAATACTCGTATACAGGTCGTACTACAACCACAAATACACTATTAATCACTAAGACCAAGAATATACAATTAAGTGTCCAGTCAGGCAAATTAACCAATTCTTCATTTCCGTCAGCTTGGTCGCGTCTCTGTCGCTGCTGATCGTCGCAGGCGTGAGTCACGGCCTCCCAGCCGCCGTCACGGCCCCTCCTCAGGTGGCCGCTCAGTGCCCCTACACGCCGGGGCCGATCCCTCTGCTGCTGCCCAACCCCGTCGACTGCGGCTCCTTCTACATGTGCAGCTGGTACGGGACGGCCCTGTTGCAGCACTGTCCGTCTGTGCTGTACTTCAACGCCAAGCTGCAGGTGTGTGACTCTCCTGCAAACGCCAACTGTGTCCAGAGAACCACAGCTGCCCCCGTCTCCAGCACCACTACTGCTGCTTCAATCTCCAATGTGACATCAGCTGTTCCTGTCTCCAACATAACTACAGCTGCCCCAACTACCAATATAACTACAGCTGTTCCAATCCATAATGCGACCGCAGCTGTTATTTCTCCAGCGTGACCACATTTTTTCTGTAACCTCAGCTGCATCCAGCTGCTCCATGCTCCATGTACCCAGTGTTCAGGGCAACCACGCCCGGACCAGACTTCAGAATACGATTACAGCTACTATCAAGATGGTTCCTAATGTGTCATGCATTTACTTTGCAATAAACCTTTTGAAGACAAGCTTTGCCTTTTCCATGCATTCCTTTCGCGATTCTTATGCTCAGCATACATAACTGCGGAAAATACAGTATATGAAGAAATCAACTTTAAAACTTTACAATATAGGCCTTAAACAAAAGCAAAAAATAATTAATATTATGATAGACCTTGGGCCACACAAATAACGATGACAAGTTCAGCTACTTAAACAGATCAACGAAAGAAAAAGAAAATAAGTTATAAGATAAGCATGAAATCGAATTTAATAAAAATTAATCTGTAAAAGACGGGCATGTGGCTAGGTGGTTGGGCACAAAGCTCAACTCCCATGATGAGAATAAAATAATGAACTATAACATGCAGATCAGTATTATGACTCACAATCCATGAGCTTATAAATGCAAGTTCCTAAATCGAAAAATTGATTAAGATCTATATTTCACAGCTACCGACTCAAATATGTATAATTTAAGAATATTTTGTGAACCATCATTGAATTCCCAACCAACACTAGTAAAAGAAGGTTCGTAAATACAACTTTTATATTTTCTGATCCTTGACAAGCCTCGCCACACTCTGTACATATTTTCACACAACATAAAACCCTTTTTCCAGAAACTGTAGTGTAGCGTTTCATGCCACCGATTCCTGTGCTGCACTCACCATCAGAAAACCTGCCGACCAGTTGTCCTTTCGCTAATAAATTCTTGACTAATTTTGTTCTGCAATCATGAACTTGTAATTATCACTTTATTTTGCTTTTCATTACGTTGTCAATCTGGCATTAAACAGTTTCAATCCTTATTTGTTAATTATTTCTTTATTTTGCTTTTAACCCAATCGACCCGTATGGCAAAAATACATGCCGTGCCCAATGTAATATGTCTGTTTACACACAGATGGCTCTACAAGTGTTTAGTCACCAAGGAGTCAGTTATTAGTCCTACCTATCTCACCTGTTTACCCTTTTCCTCAAATTTTGGAAAGGGTCTTTTGCATTATTTTATTGTCTTAAATGTTATCGGGATTTAAATAACAATTTAATAATCATAGCATCAATAACAATAACAGTATCGATGTCAACTGTATTGAAAAAAAAGAACAAAAAAAAAAAACAATCTCGACAAATCCAGGAAAGGGGAAATCAGGATTAGTCACTAAGGCTACTGATAGACTCTTTGGTGGCTGAGCACATGTGGAGCCATCTGTATGTAACAAAAATCAAAAAAAAAAAAAAAAAAAAAAGAGAGAAATACAGGAGACAGAACAAAAATCCGGGGCAGTTTGGTTATTAACCTATTTCTATTCCTCTTCATATAATTTCTTGAGTTTTGTAAGCAAGGAGAAAGAGGATCATGAAATGAACGCGTCCAATCGATAAAGCTTGTATTTAAAACTTTTATTCCAAAATAAATACATAATGTACGAGGAAATGTCTTAACAGCAATTGTAATCCTCCTCTTGAGTTACTCTGGATACTGGAGCAACTGGAGATACAGGAGACTAGACCGACTGAATGCAGTTGCGGCTACACTAGAGTTTTGAACCGCTGCGGTCACAAAGGAGAACGAACAGCAGTGGTCGCATTGGCGATAGGAGCAGGTGTGGTTACATTGCTGATTGGAGAAGCTGTAGTTATATTGGAGGTTGGGACAACTGTAGTTATGTTGGAGACAGAAACAGTTGATGTCACATTGGAGAATGGAGCAGCAGAGGTGGTGCTGGAAACAGGAGCAGCTGTGGTTCTCTGGACACAGTTGGCGTTTGCAGGAGAGTCACACACCTGCAGCTTGGCGTTCAAGTGTAGCATAGGAGGACAGTGCTGCAACAGGGCCGTCCCGTACCAGCTGCACATGTAGAAGGAGCCGCAGTCGACGGGGTTGGGCAGCAGCAGAGGGTACTCTCCCGGCGTGTAGGGGCACTGAGCGGCCACCTGAGGAGGGGCCGTGACGGCGGCTGGGAGGCCGTGACTCACTCCTGCGACGATCAGCAGCGACAGAGACGCGACCAAGCTGGCGGAGACGAAAAAAAGTTCTGTCATTCTGCCTTACAGGATAAGATACCATAAGATAATGTGTGATGAATATGACATATTAATTTCTAAAGCGATTACGATGCATTTATAAATCAAAACCGCTTACACACCTGATGAACTGCATATCTGAAAGTTTCTCACAGATAACAAAAGTAGACGACTGAGAGCCTGACGTTAGGAAAACTTTGTTGTGTTGCTAAAAGTTCTTCTCGAATGCGTTTGTCGGTCGAGCGTCTTACCTTTTAAGAATGAGGAGTGACGTCAAAATACAGACGTCAAGGAACATCGAGTAATTCCCTATAGTACGTTTCGATGACGTCTCAATGAGATAAGATTCCTTAATCGGACCTGTCTCTGGAAAAGCTGATAAGCCCCGATGGAGAGATAGGGAGAGGATGGAATTTGATGTGGATTGCATCAAATTTTTGATTTAAGGACAGTTTTTTTTTTTTTTTTTTTTTGAGTTAACATTTGTGTTGTAGATATTAGTTCAGTGTTGCGAGGAATGTTAATGGCGTTGATGGGTTGAGTGCAAATACTGACAAAATAAAAAATTATTAATGAGAATGATAACAATAGTAAGTTCAGTAATAACGCTAATGACAAAATAAGATAAGCAATGTCTATCGAAACAAACGCACAAACAAACACACAAGCTTCATAAGAACTTATACTTATGACTTGATAACAGGGCTTATTTGTAGGGTTATATGGGCAAGTGAGAATGGTCATCACCCACTACGGAATCCTGAACAGTCATTCCATCCTAAGTATTAGGTACATTTCATCACTCATGGAGTTAATTGTTCTATTTACAGAAAGTATATCTCCTATAGCGATCTTAGTGATTATTGATAACTCTAATAGTACTATGTCTCTAATCGTTAATGCTTTACTTACAAGTCATGGTTAGGATTTAAACTAAGTCTAGTTCACGTATCCTGATCGACCCACGCGTTGCTGACAAAATGTGGCCGGGCTTTACATATTCTCTGACTCTTGATATGCTGTCTCATTTATCCTACGTTTCCGATCAGATTTGTCCCTAATAAAGCAAGAAAATGTTTGCAAATGATCAAGTTTCATACTGCGTTTGTGTTTCATCGTTAGTTATATCTCTACTGTATTATCCATTTTATCCAGATTTCTTAAGAGGGTATTGTAGCCTCTGTTCAGTAATATAAACTTTCATTAATCACTTTACTATTTTTTCATATTTTCCCCAACTAAAAATCTTTTCATCCTTCAATCTTATTCTTTATCTGTTAAGTGGCCATTGTTTTTTGTTGCCTTTGGAATTCACGGTCAAAATTATGATACTAAATAATACAATGATCACTTACACACATAAATACATATACACGCATTCATATACATATATAAATCAATCTATCCATCCGGATATCTATCTGTCTGTCTATGGAACTGTCTACTGTCGGTCTATACGTATCACATACGATTTTGTTTCCTGCTCTTCCCCTCTTTGTTTTGTTTACAATTTGGTCTCATGATTCCTTATCTCCACACTGTGCTTATCAGCTGCTTCCGGGGAGAACCTGATTCGATGGAGGGATGCCTTGGCTTTTTCTTGATTTCCTTTGACGGCGATACAAGATTAGGAAACGGGTTAAAGGGATTATCTTGAGTTCCTCGATGCTCTGACGTCATTCTTCTACCTTATAAGGCGAAACTATCGTCCAGACAAGTCACTCGAAAAGAGGATCTCACAGAACACCAAATATCTCAATCTTGTGTCTACATTAATTTGAAAATGTTCGATATTAAGTTTCACAGGTGTGTAAATGGCTTAAATGTGTCTATTGTGTGCGTATTTATATAGGATACATTACAAACACAAAAACAATGAGTCTTTCCGAACAAGATTGTACAACTGACTGTTCACTCAGGCAAATTAATCAATTCTTCTTCGTCTCCGTCAGCTTGGTCGCGTCTCTGTCGCTGCTGGTCGTCGCAGGAGTGAGTCACGGCCTCCCAGCCGCCGTCACGGCCCCTCCTCAGGTGGCCGCTCAGTGCCCCTACACGCCGGGGCCGATCCCTCTGCTGCTGCCCAACCCCGTCGACTGCGGCTCCTTCTACATGTGCAGCTGGTACGGGACGGCCCTGTTGCAGCACTGTCCTCCTATGCTACACTTCAACGCCAAGCTGCAGGTGTGTGATTCTCCTGCAAACGCCAACTGTGTCCAGAGAACCACAGCCGCTCCTGTTTCCATCACCACCACTGCTGCCTCAATATCTAATATGACTTCAGCTGTTCCAGTCTCCAACGTAACTACAGTTGTCCCAACCTCCAATATAACTACAGCTTCTCCGATCAGCACTGTAACCACACCTGTTACTATCGCCAATGCGACCACTGCTGTTCCTTCTCCTTTGTGACCGCAGCGGTTTCAGTGTAACCGCAGCTGCATTCAGTTGTTCTAATCTCCTGTATCTCCAGTTGCTCCAGTATCCAGAGTAACTCAAAGGGACGATAACAATTGTCATCAAAATGTTTCTTCGTATATCATATTTTATTTCGGAATAAACTTAAAAAAAAAAAAAGAAAAAAAATTGGACGTTCATTTCCTGATTCTTCTTGATTTACAAAACTCAAAAAATAAATCTTATAAACTTTACAAAACAATTGAAGTGAAGAAAGATTAAAGAACATTACACATGGACACTCGTACAATATAATGAAGAGAAAAATAAAGAAATAATTTACAAATAAGAATTAAAGCTGTTGAAAGACAGATTGACAACGTAGTAAAGAGCAAAATAAAGACATAATTACAAGGTCACGATTGCTCTCACTGCAGAATAAGGTCAAGTCAAGAATTTACTGGCGTTAGGAAATCTGAAGACAACCGGTCCCCAGGTCTTCTGAAGGCGAGTGCACCACAGGACTAAGAGGCATGAAACACTGCACTCCATTTTCTGGAAAAAGGGTCGTATGTTGCGTGCAAATATGTGCACAGTGGGACGAGGCTTGTCAAGGATCAGAAAATATGCAAAGATGCATTTATGTACCTTCTTTTACTAGCGTTGGTTCGGGAATTCAAATGACTGCACTGATATTTCGTAAGTTTCAAATATTTGTGTCGGTAGCTGTGAACAATAGGTCTTAATCAATATTGTTCCTTTCAGGAATTTGCATTTATAACCCCATGGATTGTGAATCATAACAAGCAGTGTTCTGTATGCTACGTTGATCATTCCATTCTCCGTTGTGGGTACAGAGCTTCATGCCCAACTATCTAGTCACTTACCCGTCTTCTACAAATGTATGTATTCAATTCGATTTCATTCTTATTTTATCACTTATTTTCTTCTCTTTCTTTCGTCCTCCTGTTTTAAGGAGAGGCCATTATTTTTCTTTAGTTTTCTGTTGCCTTTGAAATTCACGGTCAATATTATATGATACTACATAATCCAATGGTTACATACACATATACACATGCGCGCACGGATGCATATATATGTATATATACACATAAACATACATATAAGTACATCTATCCATCTGGTTATCTATCTATCTGTCTGTCTATGGAACTGTCTACTGTCGCGTTTGTATGTGCCACACACGATTTTGCTTCCTGCTCTTCCTTTTGTTTTGTTTACAATTTGCTCTCATGAATCCTTATCTCCACACTGTGCTTATCAGCTGCTTCCGGGGAGAACCTGGTTCGATGGAGGGATGCCTTGGCTTTTTCTTGATTTCCTTTGACGGCGATACAAGATTAGGAAACGGATTAAAGGGATTATTCTGAGTATGTCGATGGCTGTGCTTTGACGTCATTCTTCCAACTTATAAGGCGAAACTATCGTCCAGACAAGTCACTCGAAAAGAGGATCTTAAAGAACACGAAACGTCTCATTCATCTGTCGACATTTTTAGTTTTGGAGTCTTCGATATGAAGTTTCACAGGTGTGTAATCACTTTTGTCGCATGTAAGTGCTATTTTTCCTGTAATATTTATATACAAGATGTATTACAAACACAAATACACAGTGAGTCATCAAGAACAAGGTTTTACAACTGAATGTTCAGTCAGGCAAATTATCCCATTCTGGTTCGTCTCTATCAGCTTGGTCGCGTGTTTGTCGCTGCTGGTCGTCGCAGGAGTGAGTCACGGCCTCCCAGCCGCCGTCACGGCCCCTCCTCAGGTGGCCGCTCAGTGCCCCTACACGCCGGGGCCGATCCCTCTGCTGCTGCCCAACCCCGTCGACTGCGGCTCCTTCTACATGTGCAGCTGGTACGGGACGGCCCTGTTGCAGCACTGTCCGTCTGTGCTGTACTTCAACGCCAAGCTGCAGGTGTGTGACTCTCCGGCAAACGCCAACTGTGTCCAGAGAACCACAGCTGCCCCCGTCTCCAGCACCACTACTGCTGCTTCAATCTCCAATGTGACATCAGCTGTTCCTGTCTCCAACATAACTACAGCTGCCCCAACTACCAATATAACTACAGCTGTTCCAATCCATAATGCGACCGCAGCTGTTATTTCTCCAGCGTGACCACATTTTTTCTGTAACCTCAGCTGCATCCAGCTGCTCCATGCTCCATGTACCCAGTGTTCAGGGCAACCACGCCCGGACCAGACTTCAGAATACGATTACAGCTACTATCAAGATGGTTCCTAATGTGTCATGCATTTACTTTGCAATAAACCTTTTGAAGACAAGCTTTGCCTTTTCCATGCATTCCTTTCGCGATTCTTATGCTCAGCATACATAACTGCGGAAAATACAGTATATGAAGAAATCAACTTTAAAACTTTACAATATAGGCCTTAAACAAAAGCAAAAAATAATTAATATTATGATAGACCTTGGGCCACACAAATAACGATGACAAGTTCAGTTACTTAAACAGATCAACGAAAGAAAAAGAAAATAAGTTATAAGATAAGCATGAAATCGAATTTAATAAAAATTAATCTGTAAAAGACGGGCATGTGGCTAGGTGGTTGGGCACAAAGCTCAACTCCCATGATGAGAATAAAATAATGAACTATAACATGCAGATCAGTATTATGACTCACAATCCATGAGCTTATAAATGCAAGTTCCTAAATCGAAAAATTGATTAAGATCTATATTTCACAGCTACCGACTCAAATATGTATAATTTAAGAATATTTTGTGAACCATCATTGAATTCCCAACCAACACTAGTAAAAGAAGGTTCGTAAATACAACTTTTATATTTTCTGATCCTTGACAAGCCTCGCCACACTCTGTACATATTTTCACACAACATAAAACCCTTTTTCCAGAAACTGTAGTGTAGCGTTTCATGCCACCGATTCCTGTGCTGCACTCACCATCAGAAAACCTGCCGACCAGTTGTCCTTTCGCTAATAAATTCTTGACTAATTTTGTTCTGCAATCATGAACTTGTAATTATCACTTTATTTTGCTTTTCATTACGTTGTCAATCTGGCACTCAACAGTTTTAATCCTTATTTGTTAATTATTTCTTTATTTTGCTTTTAACCCAATCGACCCGTATGGCAAAAATACATGCCGTGCCCAATGTAATATGTCTGTTTACACACAGATGGCTCTACAAGTGTTTAGTCACCAAGGAGTCAGTTATTAGTCCTACCTATCTCACTTGTTTACCCTTTTCCTCAAAGTTTGGAAAGGGTCTTTTGCATTATTTCATTGTCTTAAATGTTATCGGGATTTAAATAACAATTTAATAATCATAGCATCAATAACAATAACAGTATCGATGTCAACTGTATTAAAAAAAAAAAAAAAAAAAATCTCGCCAATTCAAGGAAAGGGGAAATCAGGATTGGTCACTAAGGCTACTGATAGACTCCTTGGTGGCTGAGCACATGTGGAGCCATCTGTATGTAACAAAAATCACAAAAAAAGAAAAGAAATACAGGAGTCAGAACAAAAATCCGGGGCAGTTGGGTTAATAACCTATTTCTATTCCTCTTTATATAATTTCTTGAGTTTTGTAAGCAAGGACAAAAGAGGATCACGAAATGAATGCGTCCAAAAGATAAAACTTGTATTTATTTTTTTTATTCAAAAATAAATACATAATATACGAGGAAATGTCTTAACAGCAAGTGTAATCCTCCTCTTGAGTTACTCTGGATACTGGAGCAACTGGAGATACAGGAAACTAGACCGACTGAATGCAGTTGCGGCTACACTAGAGTTTTGAACCGCTGCGGTCACAAAGGAGAACGAACAGCAGTGGTCGCATTGGCGATAGGAGCAGGTGTGGTTACATTGCTGATCGGAGAAGCTGTAGTTATATTGGAGGTTGGGACAACTGTAGTTATGTTGGAGACAGAAACAGTTGATGTCACATTGGAGAATGGAGCAGCAGAGGTGGTGCTGGAAACAGGAGCAGCTGTGGTTCTCTGGACACAGTTGGCGTTTGCAGGAGAGTCACACACCTGCAGCTTGGCGTTGAAGTGTAGCATAGGAGGACAGTGCTGCAACAGGGCCGTCCCGTACCAGCTGCACATGTAGAAGGAGCCGCAGTCGACGGGGTTGGGCAGCAGCAGAGGGTACTCTCCCGGCGTGTAGGGGCACTGAGCGGCCACCTGAGGAGGGGCCGGGACGGCGGCTGGGAGTGCGTGACTCACTCCTGCGACGATCAGCAGCGACAGAGACGCGACCAAGCTGGCGGAGACGAAAAAAAGTTCTGTCATTCTGCCTTACAGGATACGATACCATAAGATAATGTGTGATGAATATGACATATTAATTTCTAAAGCGATTACGATGCATTTATAAATCAAAACCGCTTACACACCTGATGAACTGCATATCTGAAAGTTTCTCACAGATAACAAAAGTAGACGACTGAGAGCCTGACGTTAGGAAAACTTTGTTGTGTTGCTAAAAGTTCTTCTCGAATGCGTTTGTCGGTCGAGAGTCTTACCTTTTAAGAATGAGGAGTGACGTCAAAATACAGACGTCAAGGAACATCGAGTAATTCGATGACGTCTCAATGAGTTAAGATTCCTTAATCGGACCTGTCTCTGGAAAAGCTGATAAGCCCCGATGGAGAGATAGGGAGAGGATGGAATTTGATGTGGATTGCATCAAATTTTTGATTTAAGGACAGTTTTTTTTTTGTGTGTTTTTTTCTATTTTTGAGTTAACGACATTTGTGTTGTAGATATTAGTTCAGTATTGCGAGGAATGTTAATGGCGTTGATGGATTAAGTGCAAATACTGACAAAATAAAAAGATATTAATGAGAATGATAACAATAGTAAGTTCAGTAATAACGCTAATGACAAAATAAGATAAGTAATGTCTATCGAAACAAACACACAATCTTCATAAGAACTTATACTTATGACTTGATAACAGGGCTTATTTGTAGGGTTATATGGGCAAGTGAGAATGGTCATCACCCACTACGGAATCCTGAACAGTCATTCCATCCTAAGTATTATGTACATTTCATCACTCATGGAGTTAATTGTTCTATCTACAGAAAGTATATCTCCTATAGCGATCTTGGTGATTATTGATAACTCTAATAGTACTATGTTTCTAATCGTTAATGCTTTACTTACAAGTCATGGTTAGGATTTAAAACTAAGTCTAGTTCACGTATCCTGATCGACCCACGCGTTGCTGACAAAATGTGGCCGGGCTTTACATATTCTCTGACTCTTGATATGCTGTCTCATTTATCCTACGTTTCTGATCAGATTCGTCCCTAATAAAGCAAGAAAATGTTTGCAAATGATCAAGTTTCATACTGCGTTTGTGTTTCATCGTTAGTTATATCTCTACTGTATTATCCATTTTATCCAGATTTCTTAAGAGGGTATTGTAGCCTCTGTTCAGTAATATAAACTTTCATTAATCACTTTACTATTTTTTCATATTTTCCCCAACTAAAAATCTTTTCATCCTTCAATCTTATTCTTTATCTGTTAAGTGGCCATTGTTTTTTGTTGCCTTTGGAATTCACGGTCAAAATTATGATACTAAATAATACAATGATCACTTACACACATAAATACATATACACGCATTCATATACATATATAAATCAATCTATCCATCCGGATATCTATCTGTCTGTCTATGGAACTGTCTACTGTCGGTCTATACGTATCACATACGATTTTGTTTCCTGCTCTTCCCCTCTTTGTTTTGTTTACAATTTGGTCTCATGATTCCTTATCTCCACACTGTGCTTATCAGCTGCTTCCGGGGAGAACCTGATTCGATGGAGGGATGCCTTGGCTTTTTCTTGATTTCCTTTGACGGCGATACAAGATTAGGAAACGGGTTAAAGGGATTATCTTGAGTTCCTCGATGCTCTGACGTCATTCTTCTACCTTATAAGGCGAAACTATCGTCCAGACAAGTCACTCGAAAAGAGGATCTCACAGAACACCAAATATCTCAATCTTGTGTCTACATTAATTTGAAAATGTTCGATATTAAGTTTCACAGGTGTGTAAATGGCTTAAATGTGTCTATTGTGTGCGTATTTATATAGGATACATTACAAACACAAAAACAATGAGTCTTTCCGAACAAGATTGTACAACTGACTGTTCACTCAGGCAAATTAATCAATTCTTCTTCGTCTCCGTCAGCTTGGTCGCGTCTCTGTCGCTGCTGGTCGTCGCAGGAGTGAGTCACGGCCTCCCAGCCGCCGTCACGGCCCCTCCTCAGGTGGCCGCTCAGTGCCCCTACACGCCGGGGCCGATCCCTCTGCTGCTGCCCAACCCCGTCGACTGCGGCTCCTTCTACATGTGCAGCTGGTACGGGACGGCCCTGTTGCAGCACTGTCCTCCTATGCTACACTTCAACGCCAAGCTGCAGGTGTGTGATTCTCCTGCAAACGCCAACTGTGTCCAGAGAACCACAGCCGCTCCTGTTTCCATCACCACCACTGCTGCCTCAATATCTAATATGACTTCAGCTGTTCCAGTCTCCAACGTAACTACAGTTGTCCCAACCTCCAATATAACTACAGCTTCTCCGATCAGCACTGTAACCACACCTGTTACTATCGCCAATGCGACCACTGCTGTTCCTTCTCCTTTGTGACCGCAGCGGTTTCAGTGTAACCGCAGCTGCATTCAGTTGTTCTAATCTCCTGTATCTCCAGTTGCTCCAGTATCCAGAGTAACTCAAAGGGACGATAACAATTGTCATCAAAATGTTTCTTCGTATATCATATTTTATTTCGGAATAAACTTAAAAAAAAAAAAAAAAAAAAATTGGACGTTCATTTCCTGATTCTTCTTGATTTACAAAACTCAAAAAATAAATCTTATAAACTTTACAAAACAATTGAAGTGAAGAAAGATTAAAGAACATTACACATGGACACTCGTACAATATAATGAAGAGAAAAATAAAGAAATAATTTACAAATAAGAATTAAAGCTGTTGAAAGACAGATTGACAACGTAGTAAAGAGCAAAATAAAGACATAATTACAAGGTCACGATTGCTCTCACTGCAGAATAAGGTCAAGTCAAGAATTTACTGGCGTTAGGAAATCTGAAGACAACCGGTCCCCAGGTCTTCTGAAGGCGAGTGCACCACAGGACTAAGAGGCATGAAACACTGCACTCCATTTTCTGGAAAAAGGGTCGTATGTTGCGTGCAAATATGTGCACAGTGGGACGAGGCTTGTCAAGGATCAGAAAATATGCAAAGATGCATTTATGTACCTTCTTTTACTAGCGTTGGTTCGGGAATTCAAATGACTGCACTGATATTTCGTAAGTTTCAAATATTTGTGTCGGTAGCTGTGAACAATAGGTCTTAATCAATATTGTTCCTTTCAGGAATTTGCATTTATAACCCCATGGATTGTGAATCATAACAAGCAGTGTTCTGTATGCTACGTTGATCATTCCATTCTCCGTTGTGGGTACAGAGCTTCATGCCCAACTATCTAGTCACTTACCCGTCTTCTACAAATGTATGTATTCAATTCGATTTCATTCTTATTTTATCACTTATTTTCTTCTCTTTCTTTCGTCCTCCTGTTTTAAGGAGAGGCCATTATTTTTCTTTAGTTTTCTGTTGCCTTTGAAATTCACGGTCAATATTATATGATACTACATAATCCAATGGTTACATACACATATACACATGCGCGCACGGATGCATATATATGTATATATACACATAAACATACATATAAGTACATCTATCCATCTGGTTATCTATCTATCTGTCTGTCTATGGAACTGTCTACTGTCGCGTTTGTATGTGCCACACACGATTTTGCTTCCTGCTCTTCCTTTTGTTTTGTTTACAATTTGCTCTCATGAATCCTTATCTCCACACTGTGCTTATCAGCTGCTTCCGGGGAGAACCTGGTTCGATGGAGGGATGCCTTGGCTTTTTCTTGATTTCCTTTGACGGCGATACAAGATTAGGAAACGGATTAAAGGGATTATTCTGAGTATGTCGATGGCTGTGCTTTGACGTCATTCTTCCAACTTATAAGGCGAAACTATCGTCCAGACAAGTCACTCGAAAAGAGGATCTTAAAGAACACGAAACGTCTCATTCATCTGTCGACATTTTTAGTTTTGGAGTCTTCGATATGAAGTTTCACAGGTGTGTAATCACTTTTGTCGCATGTAAGTGCTATTTTTCCTGTAATATTTATATACAAGATGTATTACAAACACAAATACACAGTGAGTCATCAAGAACAAGGTTTTACAACTGAATGTTCAGTCAGGCAAATTATCCCATTCTGGTTCGTCTCTATCAGCTTGGTCGCGTGTTTGTCGCTGCTGATCGTCGCAGGAGTGAGTCACGGCCTCCTAGCCGCCGTCACGGCCCCTCCTCAGGTGGCCGCTCAGTGCCCCTACACGCCGGGAGAGTACCCTCTGCTGCTGCCCAACCCCGTCGACTGCGGCTCCTTCTACATGTGCAGCTGGTACGGGACGGCCCTGTTGCAGCACTGTCCTCCTATGCTACACTTCAACGCCAAGCTGCAGGTGTGTGACTCTCCTGCAAACGCCAACTGTGTCCAGAGAACCACAGCTGCCCCCGTCTCCAGCACCACTACTGCTGCTTCAATCTCCAATGTGACATCAGCTGTTCCTGTCTCCAACATAACTACAGCTGCCCCAAATACCAATATTACAACAGCTGTTCCAATCCACAATGCGACCGCAGCTGTTATTTCTCCAGCGTGACCACATCTTTTCTGTAACCTCAGCTGCATCCAGCTGGTCCATGCTACACATACCCAGTGTTCAGGGTAACCACGCCCGGACCAGACTTTAGAGTACGATGAGTCACTATCAAGATGGTTCCTAATGTGTCATGCATTAACTCTGCAATGAACTTTTTGAAGACAAGCTTTGCCTTTTCCATGCATTCCTTTCGCGATTCTTATGCTCAGCATACATAACTGCGGAAAATACAGTATATGAAGAAATCAACTTTAAAACTTTACAATATTGGCCTTAAACAAAAGCAAAAAATAATTAATATTATGATAGACCTTGGGCCACACAAATAACGATGACAAGTTCAGCTACTTAAACAGATCAACGAAAGAAAAAGAAAATAAGTTATAAGATAAGCATGAAATCGAATTTAATAAAAATTAATCTGTAAAAGACGGGCATGTGGCTAGGTGGTTGGGCACAAAGCTCAACTCCCACGATGAGAATAAAATAATGAACTAAAACATGCAGATCAGTATTATGACTCACAATCCATGAGTTTATAAATGCAAGTTCCTAAATCGAAAAATTGATTAAGATCTATATTTCACAGCTACCGACTCAAATATGTATAATTTAAGAATATTTTGTGAACCATCATTGAATTCCCAACCAACACTAGTAAAAGAAGGTTCGTATATACAACTTTTATATTTTCTGATCCTTGACAAGCCTCGCCACACTCTGTACATATTTTCACACAACATAAAACCCTTTTTCCAGAAACTGTAGTGTAGCGTTTCATGCCACCGATTCCTGTGCTGCACTCACCATCAGAAGACCTGGGGACCGGTTGTCCTTTCGCTAATAAATTCTTGACTAATTTTGTTCTGCAATCATGAACTTGTAATTATCACTTTATTTTGCTTTTCATTACGTTGTCAATCTGGCATTCAACAGTTTTAATCCTTATTTGTTAATTATTTATTTATTTTGCTTTTAACCCAAACGGCTCGTATGGCAAATATACATGCCGTGCCCAATGTAATATGTCTGTTTACACACAGATGGCTCTACAAGTGTTTAGTCACCAAGGAGTCAGTTATTAGTCCTACCTATCTCACCTGTTTACCCTTTTCCTCAAATTTTGGAAAGGGTCTTTTGCATTATTTTATTGTCTTAAATGTTATCGGGATTTAAATAACAATTTAATAATCATAGCATCAATAACAATGAAGTGAAGTGTAGCATAGGAGGACAGTGCTGCAACAGGGCCGTCCCGTATCAGCTGCACATGTAGAAGGAGCCGCAGTCGACGGGGTTGGGCAGCAGCAGAGGGTACTCTCCCGGCGTGTAGGGGCACTGAGCGGCCACCTGAGGAGGGGCCGTGACGGCGGCTGGGAGGCCGTGACTCACTCCTGCGACGATCAGCAGCAACAGAGACGCGACCAAGCTGGCGGAGACGAAAAAAAGTTCTGTCATTGTGCCTTACAGGATACGATACCATAAGATAATGTGTGATGAATATGACATATTAATTTCTAAAGCGATTACGATGCATTTATAAATCAAAACCGCTTACACACCTGATGAACTGCATATCTGAAAGTTTCTCACAGATAACAAAAGTAGACGACTGAGAGCCTGACGTTAGGAAAACTTTGTTGTGTTGCTAAAAGTTCTTCTCGAATGCGTTTGTCGGTCGAGCGTCTTACCTTTTAAGAATGAGGAGTGACGTCAAAATACAGACGTCAAGGAACATCGAGTAATTCCCTATAGTACGTTTCGATGACGTCTCAATGAGATAAGATTCCTTAATCCTCTCAGCGGACCTGTCTCTGGAAAAGCTGATAAGCCCCGATGGAGAGATAGGGAGAGGATGGAATTTGATGTGGATTGCATCAAATTTTTGATTTAAGGACAGTTTTTTTTTTTTTTTTTTTTTTTTTAGTTAACATTTGTGTTGTAGATATTAGTTCAGTGTTGCGAGGAATGTTAATGGCGTTGATGGGTTGAGTGCAAATACTGACAAAATAAAAAATTATTAATGAGAATGATAACAATAGTAAGTTCAGTAATAACGCTAATGGCAAAATAAGATAAGCAATGTCTATCGAAACAAACGCACAAACAAACACACAAGCTTCATAAGAACTTATACTTATGACTTGATAATAGGGCTTATTTGTAGGGTTATATGGGCAAGTGAGAATGCTCATACCTGAACAGTCATTCCATCCTAAGTATTAGGTACATTTCATCACTCATGGAGTTAATTGTTCTATCTACAGAAAGTATATCTGCTATAGCGATCTTAGTGATTATTGATAACTCTAATAGTACTATGTCTCTAATCGTTAATGCTTTACTTACAAGTCATGGTTAGGATTTAAAACTAAGTCTAGTTCACGTATCCTGATCGACCCACGCGTTGCTGACAAAATGTGGCCGGGCTTTACATATTCTCTGACTCTTGATATGCTGTCTCATTTATCCTACGTTTCCGATCAGATTTGTCCCTAATAAAGCAAGAAAATGTTTGCAAATGGTCAAGTTTCATACTGCGTTTGTGTTTCATCGTTAGTTATATCTCTACTGTATTATCCATTTTATCCAGATTTCTTACGAGGGTATTGTAGCCTCTGTTCAGTAATATAAACTTTCATTAATCACTTTACTATTTTTTAAATATTTTCCCCAACGAAAAATCTTTTCATCTTTCAGTTTTATTCTTTGTCTGTTAAGTGGTGGCCATTGTTTTTTGTTGCCTTTGGAATTCACGGTCAAAATTATGATACTAAATAATACAATGATCACTTACACACATAAATACATATACACGCATTCATATACATATATAAATCGATCAATCCATCCGGATATCTATCTGTCTGTCTATGGAACTGTCTACTGTCGGTCTATACATATCACAGACGATTTTGTTTCCTGCTCTTCCCTTCTTTATTTTGTTTACAATTTGGTCTCATGATTCCTTATCTCCACACTGTGCTTATCAGCTGCTTCCGGGGAGAACCTGGTTCGATGGAGGGATGCCTTGGCTTTTTCTTGATTTCCTTTGACGGCGATACAAGATTAGGAAACGGATTAAAGGGATTATTCAGAGTTCGTCGATGGCTGTGCTTTGACGTCATTCTTCCAACTTATAAGGCGAAACTCTTGTCCTGACAAGTCACTCTAAAAGAGGATCTCACAGAACACCAAATATCTCAATCGTGTGTCTACAATAATTTGAAAATGTTCGATATTAAGTTTCACAGGTGTGTAAATGGCTTAAATGTGTCTATTGTGTGTGTATTTATATAGGATACACTACAAACACAAAAACAATGAGTCTTTACGAACAAGATTGTACAACTGACTGTTCACTCAGGCAAATTAATCAATTCTTCTTCATCTCCGCCAGCTTGGTCGCGTCTCTGTCGCTGCTGGTCGTCGCAGGAGTGAGTCACGGCCTCCCAGCCGCCGTCACGGCCCCTCCTCAGGTGGCCGCTCAGTGCCCCTACACGCCGGGGCCGATCCCTATGCTGCTGCCCAACCCCGTCGACTGCGGCTCCTTCTACATGTGCAGCTGGTACGGGACGGCCCTGTTGCAGCACTGTCCGTCTGTGCTGCACTTCAACGTCAAGCTGCAGGTGTGTGACTCTCCTGCAAACGCCAACTGTGTCCAGAGAACCACAGCCGCTCCTGTTTCTATCACCACCACTGCTGTGTCAATATCTAATATGACTTCAGCTGTTCCAGTCTCCAACGTAACTACAGTTGTCCCAACCTCCAATATAACTACAGCTTCTCCAATCAGCACTGTAACCACACCTGTTACTATCGCCAATGCGACCACTGCTGTCCCTTCTCCTTTGTGACCGCAGCGGTTTCAGTGTAACCGCAGCTGCATCCAGTTGTTCTAGTCTCCTGTATCTCCAGTTGCTCCAGTATCCAGAGTAACTCAAAGGGACGATAACAATTGTCATCAAAATGTTTCTTCGTATATCATATTTTATTTCGGAATAAACTTAAAAAAAAAAAAAAGAAAAAAAATTGGACGTTCATTTCCTGATTCTTCTTGATTTACAAAACTCAAAAAATAAATCTTATAAACTTTACAAAACAATTGAAGTGAAGAAAGATTAAAGAACATTACACATGGACACTCGTACAATATAATGAAGAGAAAAATAAAGAAATAATTAACAAATAAGAATTAAAGCTGTTGAAAGCCATATTGACAACGTATTAAAGAGCAAAAGAAAGAGATAATTACAAGGTCATGATTGCTCTCACTGCAGAATAAGGTCAAGTCAAGAATTTACTGGCGTTAGGAAATCTGAAGACAACCGGTCCCCAGGTCTTCTGAAGGCGAGTGCACCACAGGACTAAGAGGCATGAAACACTGCACTCCATTTTCTGGAAAAAGGGTCGTATGTTGCGTGCAAATATGTGCACAGTGGGACGAGGCTTGTCAAGGATCAGAAAATATGCAAAGATGCATTTATGTACCTTCTTTTACTAGCGTTGGTTCGGGAATTCAAATGACTGCACTGATATTTCGTAAGTTTCAAATATTTGTGTCGGTAGCTGTGAACAATAGGTCTTAATCAATATTGCTCCTTTCAGGAATTTGCATTTATAACCCCATGGATTGTGAATCATAACAAGCAGTGTTCTGTATGCTACGTTGATCATTCCATTCTCCGTTGTGGGTACAGAGCTTCATGCCCAACTATCTAGTCACTTACCCGTCTTCTACAAATGTATGTATTCAATTCGATTTCATTCTTATTTTATCACTTATTTTCTTCTCTTTCTTTCGTCCTCCTGTTTTAAGGAGAGGCCATTATTTTTCTTTAGTTTTCTGTTGCCTTTGAAATTCACGGTCAATATTATATGATACTACATAATCCAATGGTTACATACACATATACACATGCGCGCACGGATGCATATATATGTATATATACACATAAACATACATATAAGTACATCTATCCATCTGGTTATCTATCTATCTGTCTGTCTATGGAACTGTCTACTGTCGCGTTTGTATGTGCCACACACGATTTTGCTTCCTGCTCTTCCTTTTGTTTTGTTTACAATTTGCTCTCATGAATCCTTATCTCCACACTGTGCTTATCAGCTGCTTCCGGGGAGAACCTGGTTCGATGGAGGGATGCCTTGGCTTTTTCTTGATTTCCTTTGACGGCGATACAAGATTAGGAAACGGATTAAAGGGATTATTCTGAGTATGTCGATGGCTGTGCTTTGACGTCATTCTTCCAACTTATAAGGCGAAACTATCGTCCAGACAAGTCACTCGAAAAGAGGATCTTAAAGAACACGAAACGTCTCATTCATCTGTCGACATTTTTAGTTTTGGAGTCTTCGATATGAAGTTTCACAGGTGTGTAATCACTTTTGTCGCATGTAAGTGCTATTTTTCCTGTAATATTTATATACAAGATGTATTACAAACACAAATACACAGTGAGTCATCAAGAACAAGGTTTTACAACTGAATGTTCAGTCAGGCAAATTATCCCATTCTGGTTCGTCTCTATCAGCTTGGTCGCGTCTCTGTCGCTGCTGGTCGTCGCAGGAGTGAGTCACGGCCTCCCAGCCGCCGTCACGGCCCCTCCTCAGGTGGCCGCTCAGTGCCCCTACACGCCGGGGCCGATCCCTCTGCTGGAAACAGGAGCAGCTGTGGTTCTCTGGACACAGTTGGCGTTTGCAGGAGAGTCACACACCTGCAGCTTGGCGTTGAAGTGTAGCATAGGAGGACAGTGCTGCAACAGGGCCGTCCCGTACCAGCTGCACATGTAGAAGGAGCCGCAGTCGACGGGGTTGGGCAGCAGCAGAGGGTACTCTCCCGGCGTGTAGGGGCACTGAGCGGCCACCTGAGGAGGGGCCGGGACGGCGGCTGGGAGTGCGTGACTCACTCCTGCGACGATCAGCAGCGACAGAGACGCGACCAAGCTGGCGGAGACGAAAAAAAGTTCTGTCATTCTGCCTTACAGGATACGATACCATAAGATAATGTGTGATGAATATGACATATTAATTTCTAAAGCGATTACGATGCATTTATAAATCAAAACCGCTTACACACCTGATGAACTGCATATCTGAAAGTTTCTCACAGATAACAAAAGTAGACGACTGAGAGCCTGACGTTAGGAAAACTTTGTTGTGTTGCTAAAAGTTCTTCTCGAATGCGTTTGTCGGTCGAGAGTCTTACCTTTTAAGAATGAGGAGTGACGTCAAAATACAGACGTCAAGGAACATCGAGTAATTCCCTATAGTACGTTTCGATGACGTCTCAATGAGTTAAGATTCCTTAATCGGACCTGTCTCTGGAAAAGCTGATAAGCCCCGATGGAGAGATAGGGAGAGGATGGAATTTGATGTGGATTGCATCAAATTTTTGATTTAAGGACAGTTTTTTTTTTGTGTGTTTTTTTCTATTTTTGAGTTAACGACATTTGTGTTGTAGATATTAGTTCAGTATTGCGAGGAATGTTAATGGCGTTGATGGATTAAGTGCAAATACTGACAAAATAAAAAGATATTAATGAGAATGATAACAATAGTAAGTTCAGTAATAACGCTAATGACAAAATAAGATAAGTAATGTCTATCGAAACAAACACACAATCTTCATAAGAACTTATACTTATGACTTGATAACAGGGCTTATTTGTAGGGTTATATGGGCAAGTGAGAATGGTCATCACCCACTACGGAATCCTGAACAGTCATTCCATCCTAAGTATTATGTACATTTCATCACTCATGGAGTTAATTGTTCTATCTACAGAAAGTATATCTCCTATAGCGATCTTGGTGATTATTGATAACTCTAATAGTACTATGTTTCTAATCGTTAATGCTTTACTTACAAGTCATGGTTAGGATTTAAAACTAAGTCTAGTTCACGTATCCTGATCGACCCACGCGTTGCTGACAAAATGTGGCCGGGCTTTACATATTCTCTGACTCTTGATATGCTGTCTCATTTATCCTACGTTTCTGATCAGATTCGTCCCTAATAAAGCAAGAAAATGTTTGCAAATGATCAAGTTTCATACTGCGTTTGTGTTTCATCGTTAGTTATATCTCTACTGTATTATCCATTTTATCCAGATTTCTTAAGAGGGTATTGTAGCCTCTGTTCAGTAATATAAACTTTCATTAATCACTTTACTATTTTTTCATATTTTCCCCAACTAAAAATCTTTTCATCCTTCAATCTTATTCTTTATCTGTTAAGTGGCCATTGTTTTTTGTTGCCTTTGGAATTCACGGTCAAAATTATGATACTAAATAATACAATGATCACTTACACACATAAATACATATACACGCATTCATATACATATATAAATCAATCTATCCATCCGGATATCTATCTGTCTGTCTATGGAACTGTCTACTGTCGGTCTATACGTATCACATACGATTTTGTTTCCTGCTCTTCCCCTCTTTGTTTTGTTTACAATTTGGTCTCATGATTCCTTATCTCCACACTGTGCTTATCAGCTGCTTCCGGGGAGAACCTGATTCGATGGAGGGATGCCTTGGCTTTTTCTTGATTTCCTTTGACGGCGATACAAGATTAGGAAACGGGTTAAAGGGATTATCTTGAGTTCCTCGATGCTCTGACGTCATTCTTCTACCTTATAAGGCGAAACTATCGTCCAGACAAGTCACTCGAAAAGAGGATCTCACAGAACACCAAATATCTCAATCTTGTGTCTACATTAATTTGAAAATGTTCGATATTAAGTTTCACAGGTGTGTAAATGGCTTAAATGTGTCTATTGTGTGCGTATTTATATAGGATACATTACAAACACAAAAACAATGAGTCTTTCCGAACAAGATTGTACAACTGACTGTTCACTCAGGCAAATTAATCAATTCTTCTTCGTCTCCGTCAGCTTGGTCGCGTCTCTGTCGCTGCTGGTCGTCGCAGGAGTGAGTCACGGCCTCCCAGCCGCCGTCACGGCCCCTCCTCAGGTGGCCGCTCAGTGCCCCTACACGCCGGGGCCGATCCCTCTGCTGCTGCCCAACCCCGTCGACTGCGGCTCCTTCTACATGTGCAGCTGGTACGGGACGGCCCTGAATCATCCATACACACATACCCTACCCT
>NC_061839.1:831636-836636 GCF_019202785.1 Penaeus chinensis | reverse complement strand
AAAAAGTTTCACATTGTCCGGAAGACCGTCGACACTAATGCCTTCTTCCTTAAGAATATCCCTCATTTTCTTCGAGTTCATTAGCAATTCTTTAACGGTTTCTTGTCTGTTCTCTGAATTTTTGTTATGCTTTCTCTCTTTCCTTTTTTGCTTCTTCCTTTTCTTCCTCGTTCCCAAGACGTAATCCTTTATCGTTTTGAAGACTTCCTTTTTCTTTATCATCGTCTTGAGGTCGGAGAGCTTGACGTCGTCTGGAAGGCCCTCGACGCTGATTCCTTCTTCCCTCTTTAACAAGTCTGTCATTTCTTTCGATTTCATCAATGTTTCTTTCACACTCGTTCGTTTGTTTTTCCTCGACTTCTTTCCTTGTCTCTTTCTTTTTCTCTTTCTGTTTTTCTTGTTTTTCCTCTCCGTTTCCAATTTCCTTGTTTCCAAGACGTATTCCTTTACGATCCTGAAGATTTCCTTCTTCTTTATCATCGTCTTCAGGTCTGGGAGTCGAGTGCTGTCTTGAAGGCCCTCGACACTGATTGCTTCTTCCCTTTTCAGCAAGTTTGTCATTCCCTTCGATTTCATAAGGATTTCCTTCACGCTCGTTCGCTTATTCTTCTTTTCGTCTTTCTTCCTCGTTCCCAAGACGTAATCTTTTATCGTTTTGAAGACTTCCTTTTTCTTTATCATCGTCTTGAGGTCGGAGAGCTTGACGTCGTCTGGAAGGCCCTCGACGCTGATTCCTTCTTCCCTCTTTAACAAGTCTGTCATTGTCTTCGAGTTTAACAACATTTCCTTCACACTCGTTTGTTTGTTTTTCCTATTCTTCTTCCCCTTTCTTTTTCTATTCTTCTTCCCCTTTCTTTTTCTATTCTTCTTCTTACCCTTTCCTTTCCCTTTCTCTTTATTTTTCTTCTTCTTCAGCTTCATCAAGATCGAACTGACTTTCTTCCAAATCTTCTTGTTCTTGATCATTTTCCGGAGGTCGTCGAAGCGGAGGTCGAAGGGACTTCCCGTGAGCTCGACCTCCGCCTTGAGCAGGAGTTTGATCAGCTTCTTGTTCGTCGTGAGCATCAGCCACAGCTCCAACCCCTGCGGCTTGTCCATTCGCCTCTGCCACCCGCTGCTCACCCTCTTGGGGACGAGTTCCTGGCGGATCTCCTTCCAAAGCTTCTTGTTATTCACCATTTTCCGGAGTTTGGACAGTCTGATGTCGGCGGTGAGGTCCCTCCACGATACCCCCGCTTCTTTCAAGAGCTTTTGGACTTTGCTGTTGTTTCTGATCAGGCGCAGGAGGTCCTCGCCCTTCGGTTTCTTGATCTTCTCCAGGTCGTCGATTTCGTTGCGGGATTTCTTGTTCTTCCTTCGCTTTTTCTTGTTTTTGTTCTTGTTCCTCCCTTCACCCTTAGATTCCTTTCCTTTCTTGTTTCCCTTGGCTCCTTTCGCCTTCCCGTTCTTTCCGTTCTTTCCGGCTCCTTTCTTCCTCCCGTCCTTGTCCTTCCTCCTCTTCTTGCGCCTCTCCTTTCTCTTCTCCCTCCTCTCTTCCTTCCTCTTGGCCTTCCCCATGAGCGGCTTCTTGCCCATCCTGGCGGTGGCGTCGTCGAAATCCACGAAGGACGCGGGGATGGGTCCCACGGCCCCCTCAGGACACTCCTCGTAGTACTGGTACTCCCCGTCCGCGAAGGTGTAACACGGCGACCCCGCGAAGTCCTCGTACACGTAGTACTCTTCGGGTAAATAGGCGTAGTACAGGAGGTCGTCGGGGCACTCGTCGTACACCACAGGCTCCTCTTCTACGATAACGACGCACCGACGCCCTTCGAACTTGTCCGGGTCGTAGTCATAGCCGGAGTCGTCGTTGTAGTAGTCGTAGTAGTCATCCTCGCTCCCGTAGTCGTCATAGTAGTAATCATCATAGTTCTCACTATCGCTGCTGTTCCCATCGCTGTCGTAAGTGTCCTCGTAGTAGTCGCCATAGTAGTCGTAGTAGTTGTCTCCCTCGCCGTCCCCGTAGTCATAGTAATCGTAATACTCCTCATTCTCCAACTGGTCGCCGTACAGGTCATAATATTCGTCCACACTAATGGCGTAATCCACGTCCTGAGGGCAAACTTCGCTGTATTCCCAATAGTAATCTGTATTCACGAAGAAGCAGGGATCGTCCTCGCCAATTCCTCCTCCTCCATCTCCTCCACCTCCACCTCCACCTCCACCTCCACCTCCACCTCCACCTCCTCCGTCATCAGTTCCTCCATTCTCGAACTCTTCGAGGGTCATGTACATCGGGTTGTTGACGTCATCAGGACAGTCCTCGTGGTAATAGTAGTAATATTCTCCCTCTTCGACGCACGGGTTGAGAGATCCACTTCCTCCCCCCCCTCCACTATCTCCTCCTCCTCCTCCTCCTCCACCTCCTCCTCCTCCACCTCCTCCACCTCCAGAGTCGAGGCTCATGATCGAGTCGAAGTTGACGTTTGAATTGTCCTGCTTCGGGTCGAATTCGATGACGAATGCCGAGCCTCCTAAAAGGATAAATGAATGAATAAGTGAAATGGGAAATAAGTGTTGTTTTGTACTATTTGATGGTGCCTTTTTTTGTGTCTGCCCGTCTGCCTGTCTGTCTCTGTCTCTCTCTTTTTCTTTTTCTTTCTTTTTATTTTTCTTTGTCTCTCCCTCCCTCTCTCTCTTTCTCTCTATCTTTCTCTCTCCTCTCTCTATCTTTCTCTCTCCTCTCTCTCTCTCTCTCTCTCTCTCTCTCTCTCTCTCTCTCTCTCTCTCTCTCTCTCTCTCTCTCTCTCTCTCTCTCTCTCTCCCCTCTCTCTCTCTCTCTCTCTCTCTCTCTCTCTCTCTCTCTCTCTCTCTCTCTCTCTCTCTCTCTCTCGTTCTCTCTCTCTCGTTCTCTCTCTCTCGTTCTCTCTCTCTCTCTCTCTCTCTCTCTCTCTCTCTCTCTCTCTCTCTCTCTCTCTCTCTCTCTCTCTCTCTCGCTCGCTCTCACTCTCTCTCTCTCTCTCTCTCTTCTCTCTCTCTCTCTCTCTCTCTCTCTCTCTCTCTCTCTCGCTCTTTCTCTCTCTCTCGCTCTCTCTCTCTCTCTCTTGCTCTCTCTCTCTCGCTCTCTCTCTTGCTCTCTCTCTCTCCCTTTTCCACTCTCTCTCTCTCTCTCTCTCTCTCTCTCTCTCTCTCTCTCTCTCTCGCTCGCTCTCACTCACTCACTCTCTCTCTCTCTCTCTCTCTCTCTCTCTCTCTCTCTCTCTCTCTCTCTCTCTCTCTCTTTCTTTCTCTCTCTCTCTCTCTCTCTCTCTCTCTCTCTCTCTCTCTCTCTCTCTCTCTCTCTCTCGCTCTTTCTCTCTCTCTCGCTCTCTCTCTCTCTCTCGCGCTCTCTCTCTCTCCCTCTCTCTCTCTCTCTCTCTCTCTCTCTCTCTCTCTCTCTCTCTCTCTCTCTCTCTCTCTCTCTCTCTCTCTCTCTCTCTCTCTCTCTCACCGTCTCATTTTTTAATTTTATTTTCATTTTTTGAGTTAGCGAGATGTTCTTTCTGTCTCAATAGATTATTGAAAGCAATGGAGGCAAATGTCTACTTTAAAGACGAGTTGATCGATTATCAGCAAAGGTCAGACAGTCAGTGTCTTATTGGCCATCATAATTTCACACGGCTGCATACACACGCGACGCACACGCACGCTTACACAAATACACACACACACACACACACATAATAACACACACACATAATAACTCACACACAAACGCACAATAACACACACACACACCTACCCACCCACCCAAACACACAAACACACACACAGGCACACACACACACACACAAACACACACACACTCACCTACCCACCCACCCAAACACACACACACCCTACCCCCCCACACACACACACTCACCTACCCCCCTACCCCTACACACCCCCACACCCCCACACCCCCCCTACACACCCCCACACCCCCACCCCCCACCCCCCACACCCCCCACACCCCCACCCCCACCCCCCCCCACACCCCCACAGCCCCTCCACGCACCTCGTCCCCCCGTGCACTGGCTGTGCTGCACGGTGGCCAGTGAGTCCAGCTCTCCCCCGTTCGCGGCGAAGAGGTCACGCAGCTTCTCCAGAGTCTGTTGGAGATGGAGATGGTGATGTTGGTGGTGATGGGGATGGTGGTGATGGTGGTGATGTAGGTGATGGTGATGTTGGTGATAATGGGGATTGTGGTGATGGTGATGATGTTGGTGATGGTGATGCTGGTGATGGAGATGGTGGTGATGGTGATGGAATGGTGGGTTTGTTGGAGATGGTGATGGTGGTGATGAGTATGGTGATGGAATGGTGAGTTTGTTGGAGATGGTGATGGTGGTGATGGGGATGGTGATGGAATGGTGGGTCTGTTGGAGATGGAGATGGTGATGGAATGGTGGGTTTGTTGGAGATGGGGATGGAGATGGTGATGTTGCTGATGGAGATGGTAATGGTGATGGAATGGTGAGTCTGTTGGAGATGGAGATGGTGATAGGGATGGTGGTGGCGAATCTGTTGACGAGGGAAATGATGGTGATATTGGTGTTGGAGAAAGAAAGGGTGATGATGGAATGGCGATAAAAACACGAAGATATAAATGATACGAGGGATTACGAACGTAATAATAAAGAAGAAGAAAAAAATCATTCTAAAAAGAAAATAAACACAAACAGACATTAAGGTGTAAGGTGTAAAAAAGAATTTAGAATTAAGACCTAAACTAAAATAGAAAATGTAAATAGACCTATGGCCATAAATAACAGGCAATTAAGAAAATTGAGACAACAAAATTAAATGAAAACATAACAAGCCTAAACAAATATCAGGACTAAAGATGAATGAACTATAAAAGATATTGTAATAATAATAATAATAAATATAAAAATACGAATAACAATATAATAATAATAATAATAACAAACACACTAATAATAATGATACAAATAAAAAAAATAATAATCACAACAGCTAAACAAAATTAAAACCCA
>NC_061839.1:825834-828334 GCF_019202785.1 Penaeus chinensis | reverse complement strand
TACATTGCTCAACCTTCGCTTTCGTCTCCCTTATCAGAAAAAAAATCTTATCAATCTTTTCTCTCAAAGATAATAAAATAATTATTGTCTGCGTGCCTTTGAGAGTCATATAACTATTGGTAAGGTGACCTTGGGAATTCATTGCGCTTCAAACCACCCCATTACAACATCCCATGAAGCACCTTGTTCTAAAACTCGTTCTTTATTACAAACCACCTTATTACAAGCCCATTTTACAGCCGAGTTTGAAGTGGAATAAAGAAAAGAAAAGAAAAATGACAATAGTAGCAAGTAAAAATCGTGAGAACATTATTAATCATAATAACGAAAGTAATAACAGTAATGTTAACAACTATATGAAAGTAATGGTTGTTTTAATCATGATAATATTATACATATAATAATATGATATAATAATAATAATGCTGATAACAATAATAATAATAATAATTATCATTATTATTATTAAACTATCATTCCTATTATCTTTATTATCATCATTACTGAAATTATTAGAACAATAACAACAATAACAATACTACTACTACCACTACTACTACTAATAATAATCATAACAATAACAAAACAAGACTGCTAATATTTCTAACAATAACAAAACAACAACAACAATAATAATAAAAAACTATAACAATAATGATAACAAAACAGACAAGAGGAAAAATACAAAATTTCAAAACAACACAACAACCTCTTCACGAGACCCTGCTTTCATGCTCCTTAATCTCGCGTAGCAACATCTCTGTATTACACACACACGCATGCATACATAAATACGCACACACACACTCATTGACACACATACAATTATCCCCAGGCTCTCTTCGACACACATACATACATATTCACACATACTTTTACCAAACACATACGCACTGATGAAAACACACACACCCCATACACATACACACATATATAAACACACACACATACACACATATACAAACACACACACATACACACATATACAAACACACACATATCCACAAACATACACACACCTCTAAAACAAACTTATGATCACTCATATATATACTAGCAAACCACTAATTTATAAACGCACACTTATATTCTTTCACTTACAGAAAACGCATATACACATACTTATAACAATTCACTTATAAACACGTGCTTATAATCGTTTACTTATAAGCATAATTATAATCACTCACTTATAAACACACTTAACACTCTCATTCATCCTATCTCTCTTCTCCCTTCGTGCGCAGTCGCCACTTTCCAAGCAAGAAAAACTAAAAACACTTTTTTTTTTTCCTTTTTTTAAGAAGTAAAGGCATCATGGTATTGGAATCTGCAGTAAATTGTCCAAATAAATTTATGTCCAGTAATATTAAAACTTTCTTCTTTCTCTTTTTCTCTTTTCCCTCTCTTAAATGGAAGCTCTGATACATTGATTCACAAGAAAGTCCTCAGTAAAACCTTTGAAAGAACTGGAAAGTTAGATATACGGATGTAGGATTTGTGTGATTGGATGTATGAATGTTAGATTTATTAAATGTAATGTTGGTTATGGGTGTATAGTGTGTGTGGAGGGGGGGTGGGGTGAATGTAATATATATAGTGATGTGGCGAGAGTGGAGTTGTATGTCTATATGTTAATATATGTCTGCATATTTGTATATATATGTATGTATATAAATACATGAAAATATATTTTATATACACATATAATACATGTATAAATGTAAATGTATATAAATACGCACACACATATAAATATATGTATATGTGCCTGTGTGTGTGTGTGTGTGCATATATATATGTATATATATGCACACCCAGTCCAGTCTGTTGTACTACACATTGCCAACGACCTTTGCATTCCCAGAGCCGACCAGGGACAACCTACTTCCGGTCTGGCTGAGTGCACATCCTCTTGTTCTTATTCGGACAATTTTTTTAAAAGTATTTAACGATTTAAAATGTCATATGGGCTTTTTATTATATTTTCACTTTAATATTTGATTTTTTTTTTCCCCACGTAGAATTCGTACTGAGAATGTAATCCAAGTAGGTTTTATCTTGACGACACGTGAATTGGAAACGTGAAGGGGTACCGACGTATATATTCTTTGTATTGTTTACTTTTTTTTTTCTCTCTCTCTCTTATTTTTTCCTTTTTTCTAATCCGAAAACTCTTCGTTACTTTTATCTATAATTCGCCGTGACAATCATAACAAATCAGAAATCATTATTTTTATGGCCATTTTTATAACGTTGTATTGTAATAGTTTTCTGTAAAATATTTACGTCACAAATCAAATCATTAATCACGTATGTAATGAGGAATATTAATAAATCTCGAAAAAAAAACAAACTTATAAATGTACAAATTTCCAGATTTATGGGAGAGCAGAAAAATAACAAACTTTTTACACGTAATTCTAATTGGATCTTGGCCACGGGGGATACAGAGGACTATATTATTATTTACTGTTGAAAGTTTTTTCATTTTGACTCA
>NC_061839.1:815834-823334 GCF_019202785.1 Penaeus chinensis | reverse complement strand
AGTGGGGTGTGTGTGTGGGTGGGGTGTTTGTATGTGTGTGTGTGTTTCTGTTTGTGTGGGGGGGGAGGGGTGTTTGTATGTGTGTTTGTGTTTGTTTGTATGTGTGTGGAGGTTGTTTGTTTTTTGGGCTTGTGGGGAGATAGGATATGAATGGGGGGGTTAGATAAGTTGACAGGTAAGTATATAGCTAAGTAGGGAGGGAGGGGAAGGTAATTAAGGAGGTTGGTAAATATAATAGAAATATATATATAGATACATATACAGATATATAATTACTTGTAAAATAAAACGCGAGCACAAAATTTTAATGAAAAAGAAGAAAAAAAGGGAAAGAATTAAAATAAAATATATAATAATTATAATAAAATAATAATAATAAAAATTTAATAATAAAAATTTAAATAATAATATCTTATTAAATTAATTGGGTCTAAATTCATGTCAAATTGTATACGAAATCATAAATCTCAATTTATTTCTCCTCGAGAGGAGAGAGAGGAGAGAGAGAAGAGGAAAAGGAGTGGGAGAGGAAAAGGAAATAGAGAGGGAGATGGCAGAGGAGAGAGAGAGATGAGAAGATGGAGGAGGCAAAACGAGAGAGAGAGGAGAGGTTGAAGGGGCCAAAATAAATGGATTTTTTTTGGTTGTGCTTTCTGGGGGGGGAAATTTTTTCTTCCATTAATTTTCCCCTTTTTGTGCAGGAATGGCCGGGTTGCCATCCAGCGGGCGGCGAAGGGAGGTGTCAGCAAGATTGCCTAGGCGGATCGTCCCCCTCTGCCAAACCCCCAGCACAGAGGAGAGAGAAGGAGAGAGAGGAGAGAGAGAGAGAGAGAGAGTGAGAGGAGGATGAGAGGGAGAGAGAGGAGTGAGAGCGCACGAGGAGAGAGAAGGAGAGGGGGGGGGGAAAGGGAGAGTGACGAGAGAGTGAGAGTGGGGGGGGAGGGGATGGAGTGAGAGAGAGGAGAGAGAGAAGAGCGGAAAAGAGAGAGGAGAGAGGAGGAGAGGGAGAGGAGGGGGGGGGAGGGAAAGGGGGGGAGGGAGGGTGAGGGAGGGGGGGGTATGGGGGGGGTATATTAAGGGGGGGGAGGGGGGGTAGGGGGTTTTAGGGGGGGAGGGAGGTAGAGTTGGGAGAGGGAGGAACGATGAAGAGAGGGAGGAGGGGAGAGAAGTGAGGAGGAAGGAGAGAAGAGACGAGAGATAAGGATTACGATGAGAGAGGATGAGAGATAAGAGAAGAAAGAGAGAGAGGGAGAGTTAGAGGGGGGGATGAAGGGGAGGGGAGAGAAAGGAGACGAGGAAGGAGAGAGAGAGGAGAGAGAGATGAGGGGAGAAGAGTCGAGATGAGAGAGGAGAGGGAAGGATGCGAGAGAGAGGGGATTTAAGAGTTGAGAGAAGGGAATAGAGAGAGAGAGTCGTGAGAGAAAAGAGAATGGAGTGGGAGAGAGAGAGGAGAGAGGAGAGAGAGAGGAGGAGAGGGGAGAGGGGGGGAGGGAGGGGGGGGGGGGGGGGGAGAGGGAGGGGGAGGGGGAGGGGGAGGGGAGAGGGGAGGGAAGAGGGAGTAGTGAGAGAAGGAGAAGAGGAGAGTGGAGAGAGAAGGAAGAGAGAGAGAGAGAGAGAGACTAATAGATTTATCGAGTGGAGAGGGAGGAAGAGGGGATGGGGAGAGAATGAGGGAAGAGAAAAAAGAAAAGGAGAAGGGGAAGGAGGGAGGGAGAGAGAGAGAGAGGGAGAGGGGAGAAGAGGAGAGAGAGAGGGCGAAAAAAGATTTAATATTGGAGAGGAGGGCTTTAGATATATCGGATGAGGAGAGTAGAGAGAGAGAGAGAAAGGGGGAGAGAGAGAGAGAGAAGGAGAGAGATAAAAAAGAAGAGAGAGAATGTTTGGAGGATGGAGAGGGGGTTTGGGGGAGAAGAGGAAAAAAAAGGGAAAGGAAAGAGGGAGAAAGGGGAACCAGAGGGGAGGGGAGAAATAGAGGAGAAGAGAGAGATTTGAGAGGGAGAGAGGAGGGTGGGGAAGAGGGAGAGAGAGAGAGAGGGCCCAAATAGATATTTTTTTGAGAGAGAGAGCTATTTGATATATCGAGAGAGGAGGGACGGGGAGAGAGAGAAAGAGGAGGAGAGAGAGGAAAAGGGGGAGAGTGAGGAGAGAGGAGGGGAGGAGAGAGAAGAAAAAGAGGAGATATTTTTTTATTTTATTTTATAACATTTTATTTAAAAAAAACGGGCGTGCAAACCTGCAGAACCCCAGGGTAAAGATGCCAAACATTTATCCATACTGGTGCTTTCTGATGTGTATAGAGGGCAATCTCAGTCAAAAAATCTTTTATATAAATTTGGTTTTGAAGGGTTTCTTTGTACTATTATCGCTGTTTTAAAATTCACTGGCTGTTAAAAAAGAAAAAAAAATCTCCCAGGGTGCTTTGTCACGATTAAAAAATCAACCCACTTGCGATGGGAATAAAGTTTCTTTTGAAATTTGCCAAGAGGAAATTCGAAATTTTTTGTCTGTCATAGTATGTTTTATCCGTTTTTTTTTTGAACGGGGCATTTGTTTTGGCTTCCTGAGGAAAACACAAATCAGATTTTCAGAGGGAAGATACGGGGAGGGGGAGTTGCTTGCGTGCGTATTGTTGTGTTGATGTTCCAGGTAATACATTTCAAAGATGTTCCTTGGAGCTTTGGGATTTTCTTGCCCAAATTCCAAGGCCCACTACGATTAGGGCTGTTGTTGTTGAGGGGACGAAGAACTTCCTTTCCTGAGTTGAGGATTGCGGAAATCCTTTTGGGTTTGCTGATCATGATCTTTTTGCTTTCCAACCCGCCCAGTAGCATTTGTAGCCAGAGCCTTTTTTTTGCGTAGACTCTGTTTGTCTTGCGCAGTTGGGGCTGAGCTGCCAAAATGGTTGCTGCAATTGCTGCTGAGCTGGAGCTGAGCTGGTTGCGCTTAGGTGCTAGGGGGTTGCAGCTTGCTGGTGTGAAACTTGCGGGGTGCTTTAGTTTGACGGAGTTTGTTTCCCGTTGGTGCTTTGGGGTCCTGCCATGCCCAAAGTTTTCAGGGGCTACGCTGGGCGACCTTGGGTGGGGGGGAACGCCCCCAAAATCAAACAAAAGCGCCGGGACTTGGGGGGGGGGGGGGGGGTGGGGAAACTTTTGTGTGTGTGTGGGGGTGGGTGGGTTTCCTGCTTTTTACTTTTGTTTTTTCCCGTGGTAATAGCGCACAATGGAGAACTGCATTATGCTCTGTCGGCAATTAAAGCGTTTTTCCCAAAGGGGCATTTTTCCCCCTTTGGAAATCTTTTCTGCGCTTTTGAACTTTGCGTGAGGGAAGAGTAGAGTAACCCCATCGCGGTGCGTTTCGGGACTAGGCCGGGTTCCGTGGCCCCCTTTAAGCAATTAGGAGTTTAAACGGGGGTCAGGATTTGTTGGGGCACACCTAAGGTTGCTGCCCCTCAACCTTTTATAGTTTTGGGGTTTTCCCCCCTTTTACGTCTTTATGACTCTCTGGGTCATATTTTTTATTTTCCTTCATTGGCTTTTTTGCATGGGTTTATACGTTCATTGTACAGTCATTTCTCTGTTCGATTTCCCTTGGGACATTTGGGAAAACATGACGTTCGAATTTTCCCTTCCCAAAAACCTTTCAGCACTTCACAATGCGCCATAAGCAAGAATTTGTTTGTTCTTGCAAACTGACATAAAACGGTATTTCTCCCCAATTTTCAGTTCAAAATTTATCCGTGTGTTTTTTGGAAGGGTCCATTTTTAGGGCCTGAGAGGGCCCAAACGATACTTACCCAGTCTTAGTGCGAAGTTTGTTCGTTCTTAAAATGCGCGCTCAGGTGTCCGGGAGGCGTAACCCTCACAGAAGCTGCCTCTTTGCATTTTTCCTCAGCTTTTTGGGCCCCTTTCCATCCTCCTCACTGAGGACATCATATCTCCCCTCGGTTTCCATTTGTTGGTTTGTCCCACCATTCCCATTCGTTGGGGCGTGGCCGAACTGATGGCCTGTGTCCTTTGAAAATAAAACAGCTGACTCACGGGTCGCCTACGGTAGCCTCGGACGTGGGAGTTTGCCTTAGGAGCTTTCGCTTTTAACTTCAGTATTTGTTCTTTGTATCACTTTAGAACTTTTGTGAGCATTATCACATTCCACTGGATCAAAATATGCCATTGAAGGTCTGGGGAATTCTGATCGTAGAGGTATCACAGCCCCTTTAAGGACAGCGTCACTTGGTACGAGATGACGGAGAGAGAGAAGAGGTGTGAGAGAGAGGGAGACGAGGCGGTGAGTGAAGTAGTGATGGGGGAGATGAGAGAGGAGAGAGAAGTGAGTGATCCGTACGGAGAGGGACGTGAGAGAGAGGTCGAGAGAGGAGGATAGGTGAGTGTGAGTGAGAGGTTGAGATGAGAGGGTGAGAGGATGACGGAGTTCGGGTGCGAGTTGACGAGAAGCGAAGAGAGAGAGGGGGTGAGAGGTGAGGGGAGGAGCAGTAGGGAGAGGGGGAGAGAGATGAATGTGGTTGACGAGTGATCTGTAGAGAGAGAGCAAGAAGGATGATGAGATGTGAGGAGAGAGAGGGGTGAAGGAGAGGATTAGCTTATGGAGAGAGAGGAGAGCGCGGGAAGAGAGACGTGGGTGGTAGTGAGGAGAGAGGGTGGGGTGGGAGTGTGAGGGGGATGTTGTGAGTGATGCGATGGCGAATTGTGTGAGAGTGTTGAGAGTGGGAGGGGGTGGTAGGATCTGTGGGTATGGAGGTAGTGTGGGCTGGGGTATCTGAGTCTCAGTCGTGGAGTGTGTGTGGGATGAGGTAGTGTGTGTGTCTGTAGTTTCTGTTATGTTTGTTGTAGTGTGTGTGTTTGGGGGTATTATGGTGTTTTGTGGGTGTTTGTGTGTTGTGTGTAGGTATAAGCACGTAGTTGAGTAGGGAACTTGGCTGGTTGGGGGGGTATGGGGGGGTGGAGGTACTAGAGGGTAAAAGGGTGGGACCTGGGGAAAAAGCCGGGGGGGGTTCAATCTTGAACGAGTGTCGTGAATTATGGGGTATAAATTGTTTTTTTCCTGTCGAGTGGTGATGCGAGCACTCTTGCAACTGAAGAGGACCGCTTGATGTGCAACCTTCGGCTTTTGCTTTTGTGCCGTGTTTGCTTGTGTGTGTGGTGGTTGGGCTTCGTGTGTGTTTGTGTTGGTGTTTGTGCTGTGTTTGTGTGTTTGTATCACCCGTGTGTTTGTGTGTGTGAGTGTGTGTGTTGCTGGTCGTGGGTGGGAGAGGAAGTAGTGAGTGAGAGAGACGTGAGTGGGGAGATCGGGGAGAGGGGGGGGGGTGTTGAGGGTGCGGGAGTGAGGGATGGGGAGTGGTGTCGGGTGAGGGGAGGGGGAAGTGCTGGGAGGTAGGCGCGAGGTAGGGGAGGTGAGGGGAGGGCATCACCATAACAACACACAGAAGGATACCCGCTCTGAACACATGGGGGTGGTCGGGGTGGGTGGGTTTGGCTGGTAGGTGATGCGTGTTGGTGGGTGGGTGGTTGTGGTGGAGGTTGGGGGTGGTGGTGGGTGATGCGTGGAGTTGGGTTGTTGTGCGAGTGGAGGTGAGTGAGAGGGGGAGGTGTGGGAGGGATAATTGGTGGGGTGGGTGGTGGCGAAGGGGGGTGAGGGGGTGTGTGTGTGGTGGGGGTGGGAAGGATAGGGGGTGAGCGGGGGAGAGGATGGAGGGGATAAGTAGAAAAGAGATAAGGAGAGTGAGTGTCGTGGGTGGGTGAGAGATAGGTGGTGTCTTTCAGGTTTATCGAGGGGGAGATAGCGTGTGTGAGGGGTATACAGGGTATGGTGTATGGGGTCTGGTATGGCGGGGGGGGGGGGGGGGGGGGGGCGTGTGGGGTGGGGGGGGGGGCGCTGGTGGGGTGGGGGGGAGGGGGCTGGGGGTGGGGGGGAGGGGGGGGGGGTGGGGTGGGTCATGTTGGGGGGGGTTCATGTAGGGTGGGGGGGTTACTCAGGGTCTTTTTAATCGTCTTTAATTTGGTTGTGGTTTAGTTACCGTGTACAGAGAGGGAAGGAGGGGTTTTATTTGTATGACGGCAGAAACAGCGGGGTTGGTTTGGAGGTTGATGTTAGTTTTTAGTTTTGGGGGATGGGGGGGGTGGGGGGGGGGGGGGGCTGGGGGCGGGAGAGAATATGTGGATTGTATGAGTGGGGTAGATGGGTGGTTGGGTGTTTGTATGTGTGGGTGGGTGGGTGGGTGGGTGGGTGGTTGGGTGGGTGGGTGGGTGGGTGGGTGGGTTGGGTGGGTGGGGGGGTGGGTGGGTTGGGCTGGGTAGGTTGTAGCGTTCTGGGTGGTTGGGTGGGTGGTGGATGGTGGTGGGATTTGTGGGTGGTCTGTGGGTGGGTGGGTGTGTGGTTGGTGGGTGGAAAGGGGGTGTTTGGAGTCGTTGGTGTGTAGGGGGTGGGGGTGTGGGGGTGGTTGTAGGTGGGTGTAGATGGGGTTGGGTTGTGGGATGGATATGGGATATGTGTGAGTGTGTGTGTGATGGGTGGGTGTGTGTGTGTGGAGGTGGGGGGTAGTGGGGTAGGTAGGTGGGAGAATTGGTGGGATTTTAATCAAAGGAGTGATTGGGGAAGGGGGAGCGGTTTTTGAGTTCTGTGAGGATAGGGGGGGAGGAGGGAGAGGTAGTGGGAAGTTTTATACAGAGGCGTAGGGTGTAAAAGGTTGTGAAAGGTTGTGAAGGGTTGGTGTTGGGGTGGGGATTGGTGGTGGGCTGGTGTGATAGGAAAAAGTATCAAAAAAGTGTGAGAAGATTTTAAAACTAAAAAAAAAAAAAAAAGAAGGAAAATACAAAAAAACAAGATAAGAAAAGACCAAGAATAAAGAACATAAAAAAAAACTTGTGAGGGAGCAGCGAAGGGATTAAACGGGGTGGTGAAGGTGTGGCGAAGGGCTGTGGGGATGGGAGGAGGAGGTGGAGAAAACAGGAAGGGTGCCGAGGACTGGAGGGGGGTAGTAGGGTGGTGAGAACGAAGGGTATAAGGGATGAGGAATAAGGGCGATAGGGTGATAGGGAATAGCAAGGGTGTAGTGAAAGACGGTAGGGATGAGGCGAAAGGGAGGAAAAAAATTTGTTAAGGTGAAGGGCATGAAAGGTGTAGAGAAAGATGTAGGGATGCGGGGGAGAAAGAGGGGAAGGAAGAAAGGGAAGTGGAGTTTCGTTATGCACGAAAGATAAGCGAAGGCGTATTAGAAGGGAAAAGGGCGAGTGTAAATGGTGTAGAAGGATGTGGGGAGCGTGGAGGGGGGGGGGAGAAGAGGAGGGACGGATGAGAAAGAGAATGTAGGGAAACCCTCCCCCACTCCCTTCTCCTCCCTCCTCCACCAACCCTTCCCCTCTCCTCCCTCTCCACCACCCCCTCCCCTTTCCCTCTCCTCTCCTCCCTCTCCACCACCCCTTCCCCTCTCCTCTCCTCCCTCTCCACCACCCCTTCCCCTCTCTTCCTCCCTCTCCACCACCCCTT
>NC_061839.1:805834-810834 GCF_019202785.1 Penaeus chinensis | reverse complement strand
TATATAATTATCATTATCATTATTATCATTAATTTTATTATTATTATTATTATTATTATTATTATTATTATTATTATTATCATTTTTGTCATTATCATCGTCATCATCATCATTATTAAGCTACCGTTATTATTTCTTATGATTTCCATTATCACTATCACGATTCTTATGATTATTGCAAATATCATTAAGGTTGTCATAATATCTCGTCATTATCACAAGAACGGTGCTCGTTAATACCCTTATGATAATTACTCTAACTATCACTATTACGTAATTACAAGCAATACATAACCTACCTTATTCATATCGAAATTCTTGACGACGGACATCCCAGGGCACTGTCCGGTCTCGAACTTGAACGTCGAAACGCAGCGAAGCCAGGTGATCACCAGCCCCACCCCCAGCACTAAGCCAGGAGACCCCATCATTCTTCTTCTGCTGCTGCTCACAAACCCCATAATTCGTGGCCGCTTCCATTTGAGAACCTCGATGCAGATCTCGCGGAATGAATGCGACTCTCACGTCTGCTTCGTCGTCCTCTGCATGATTTAGAAGTTAAGGAAGATGCAGGGACGTGCACGCGACATGATGGCCGGGGCAGAAGCGTGTGACTGATTTTGACTCATTCGTTGTTCCTGGTTTGGGGTTCCCGGCTCTCTCTCTCTCTCTCTTTTCCAGAACTTCCGGTCATTCATGGCTACAGACGGATGTAGAGTCACTTTACATTTTATTTTAGGTGCGCAGTACATTGTACATGCAGTTTGCCATTCATGTCGTTGGTTTTAGGAATCATTATTATTTGTATAGGTATTGTTATTATTATTATTGCCATTATCATTATTATATTCTAATGTAGTTGTAGTGAAATATGATATTTTACTGCTATTTGGATATCAACTGATTATGGTACTTATAACAATACTGTTAATAATAGTGGTCATAAAAGTAACGTTAACTATAGATTACCTTTGTTAACTTGAATCATAAAAAAATAACAACTACATTAGTAAGTACTGTTGTTAAAAATAGTAACAACAGTAGATGCAGTAATAGTAATATCACTATTTGCACAGTAGTGTATATGAAAGCCGACAGAACATCACTTCTGGGTCAGAAAAAATAAAGAAATTAACATGAGTTTTTGTTTCTTTTTCTTTCTTTTTTTTATGAAATTGTCGGGTTTATTCTGTTTGCCGATATACATTATATCGCAAGTTAAGGGAGAGGAAACGTACCAGTTCGATTTTTTTTCACCCACATATACCTACACAAACATAATTGTACATGTATATATATATATATATATATATATATATACACACACACACACACACACACACACACACACACACACATATATATATATATATATATATATATGTTTGTAAAATATGTATGTATATGTGTATATATATGTATATATATATATGTATACATATGTATATATATGTATGTATATGTATATGTATATGCATATATATATATATATATATATTTATATATATATAAATTGGACGTCCTTCTTGTGCGAATTCCCACTGAACTACATAGTATATTTTTCCAAAGTAACTTTGAACAAAACACTGTACGGTTAATTGTATGTAATTTAGTTATTTTTTTTCTAACTTCACTGAGATGAATAGGAATAAGTGTGTGTGAGAGAAAGAAGAGGAGAGGAGGAGGGCAAGAGGAAGAAGAAGAGGAAGAAAGGGGAAGAAAAATAAGAGAAGGGGATGAGGAAGAGGAAAGAGAAATAAAAACAAATTAAATGTAAACGTATATTTGAATTAACTTATAGTGACTGATGAGATAATATAAAGCCATGATAAGAATTAAAAGAAACTCGAGATGTTTCGGATTGATATTAGGAGTATCATCAGACAATAAAGAGAGATTATGTTATTATTTTCTGTTTTCTATTTTTTTATTATTTTTTTTTTTTGGCTGTGTTACACTCTTCGTTATATTTTTTCTCCTTGGCCATATTTGCATTTTTTTTTTTTCATTAATACAAGTAGCTTAATAGTTTTTTTCTTCTTGCCTTTTTATTATTACTTTCAGCTTATATTATCATTTTCATTGTTTTATCGTTCTTAATTCCGTTTGGCTTTTATTTGTTTGTTTCTCTCTCTTATTCACAGATCTTTCTTGTATCTTTATTATCATTTTTTTCTCGTGTTTCTGTTTCATTTCTTCGAGGAAAATACCATCGAGAAATAAGACTAATATTAATAATATAAACATAATTTTGTTCTAAACGGTTATATCAATAGAGAAAGGAAAAATATCACTGACACATTGATAAAGACACTAACATTAGATAACAATAATTATAACTGTTTATTATTTTTCTTAAGTTATTGCATGCTTCAAAATGCAACAAAATCCTTTAATATAGTTTATTACTCATCTTTATATCTTTCTTTTTAGATAATAATTAGCATATTCGGATTAAAGTCTTAAGCTAAATCGAAGTACAATGTAATTGCACAGAAATTATGATTTATGCGGCAATATCTCTTGCAATTTGTGCAGATGTTTCAACTTTAAGAATTTTAATCTTACAGACACACAGAAAGAATGTAGCAATAGAAAAAAAAAAAAAGGTTACAAGCAAAATACACACGCTGAAATTCATACACGATTTTGAATTCACACTTATTACTATGTATTTTAAGAATCTTACAAGCAGCTTAACTAACTGCTGGTCTACATGAATTTCCAAACAGATATGCAAATAAACGTCATATACGTAAAAATAGAAAAGCTAATATTCAGCACGTGAAAATGGAGACTTTATTTTCAGAATAATCAGCACTGTGTGTCTCCACTGCCCCTACATACTAA
This sequence comes from Penaeus chinensis, assembly GCF_019202785.1. Taxonomy (NCBI): domain Eukaryota; kingdom Metazoa; phylum Arthropoda; class Malacostraca; order Decapoda; family Penaeidae; genus Penaeus; species Penaeus chinensis. The sequence continues at coordinate 807,984 of NC_061839.1, read as the reverse complement.
AGTTTGTACATTATCATAATCATCAAAAGTTCAGAATCTTTATTTGCAACTCATTTGCATTTACCGTGTTCACTATCAGTGAACTTTTGCAATCACCATAATTATTCTGTCAGTAAATAAAATCTGTCAGATAAACTATTTTCTCTGTTGTTGTTAATGTTTTGATTATTAGTAATTGTTCATCATTGTTTGTAAAATAGAATCGTAGAAAGTTCTTGATATTTGGATTTTCTATACTAAAGAACTTTTCATAATTTGGTTATCAGTAATGTTATATATTAATTTTCAATATAATAACAATTAGTATTATGACCGTTCGACATTACAGAGAGTAATATTTAGAATCTTTGCCAATGTTGAACCTATTTACTTCATTTGAATCCACGTTATCCCAATATTGCATAAGTCATTACAATATGTTATACATTTCATACTACAATTTCCCAGCTTAAAACCTATAATTGTATAATCATCGCGAAACTGATCCACTTCCCAATCAATATGATCTAAGAATAAGAAACAAGTAAAACCAATACGCAATTGTAATCTAGGAGATTCTACACCTAAACAGAGCCTCTTATAGAGAGCGTGCGACTGAAAGGGAGAAAGAGGCGAGAAGCACAGAAAAAGAAAAGGTAAAGTAAATTAATAGATTACTAAATATACTCTTAAGTGGAAATAGCGAAAGAAAAAGTAAGAAACAATAATATTCTTTACACACACACACACACACACACACACACACACACACACACACACACATATATATATATATATATATATATATATATATATATATATATATGTATGTGTATATATATATATATATATATATATATATATATATATGTGTGTGTGTGCGTGTGTGTGTGTGTGTGTGTGTGAAGAATATTATTGTTTCTTACTTTTTCTTTCGCTATTTCCACTTAAGAGTATATTTAGTAATCTATTAATTTACTATTCCTTTTCTTTTTCTGTGCTTCTCGCCTCTTTCTCCCTTTCACTCGCACGCTCTCTATAAGAAACTCTGTTTAGGTGTAGAATCTCCTATGAGGGACTGGTGGGTAGTGATGACAGAGTGACACGGCCTGTTATGGTGAAAGAGTAGAACACATATAAAAAAACACGGGGTAATGTAGACAGGGTATATAACTGAATGGAAGCGGGGCTGGCTCAGCCCAGGGGGGGAAGCCAGGGGCAGGTGTTCGTCAGGGAATGGCGACTGGAGGCGTTCAGACCGGGTTAGCCTAGATCACCCGTAATGGTCATCTTAGCTTTCGCGCCAAGCTACGTGGATCCTAGCTTGGCTTGGGGGAAGGGGGGGAAAGGCCACCGTTTTGGAACCTAATGTCTCTCTCTCTCTCTCTCTCTCTCTCTCTCTCTCTCTCTCTCTCTCTCTCTCTCTCTCTCTCTCTCTCTCTCTCTCTCTCTCTCGCTCTCTCTCTCTCTCTCTCTCTCTCTCGCTCTCTCTCTCTCTCTCTCTCTCTCTCTCTCTCTCTCTCTCTCTCTGTATTTCCACTACCACTATCAATGAATTTCAATGAGTATAATCTTTCAGACAGATATTTCTTCTGCTATTGTTAATGTTGTAACAATTAGCAATAGTTCGTTATTACAATTGGTATCGTAGAATAAAAAAAAAATGTTTTTGATACTGAACGCTTTTACATCACTTTGGGATGCTCATCAGTAAAGTTATATATTAGTTTTAGTTGCTTATCATTATATAATCGATTAGTATAGAACTATTTATATCTTCAAAACTTAATCGTTAATATGTAGAAACATTTCAAACAGGTAAAGTGTATCCCCATTCATCATTGCTATTACAACATCTATTTATTCTACATTTCAAACATATTTCTCGAACCACAATTCCCAACTTAAAGCCTCTATTTACTTTATCATTTGTCAAAGTGATCCATTACCCCATCATAATGATCTAAGACTAAAAAGTAAGGAAAAACATTACGCTATCGTAAGCTGTTATATATTGGCAGTAGGTATATACTTATATTACTATTATTATTGACATTGCGATTATAATATTGTTATTCGATAAGTAACAGCAATAAGAAGATAATTGATAATTGCGAGTTACAAACAGACATGATAAAGCCTTTCCGAAAAAATTGTTAAATAATGTCATC
>NC_061839.1:795834-798334 GCF_019202785.1 Penaeus chinensis | reverse complement strand
CATTAATTTTTACTTTGCATGCGACAAACTACAAAGTAGAATCAATAGTCACTTCAGCAAAAGGGAGGCTTTGGTGGATGTACATGGCGACTCCGCCTCAACCCCTAACCCTTACGATCCTTCCGACATAAATGGTAGTTCCTCAGCGAAACGACCTCGTCAGAGAAGAGGTGTGATAAATGCGTTTCTTGGAGAACTAAAATATCGGGAGCATAGGACGAGGCTAATAATTTAAGGTCATTTACTTTAGATCTAAGACTTCGACAGTTCCATTGTATAATGGTTGACGCGAAGATTACGTTTTATGGGATTTGGAAGTGCCTTGTTAGCCATTTTTAATTTTCTTTTTATGGGAGGGAGGCGCCTCCTCTCCCTCGCTTCCCGGGGACCTCTCACGGGATGGTTTGGAGACAGAACCCTCCATGTCCTGCACCTCCTGGCAAGTGAGACGACTGACAGATTGTGATCTGCTTCTCTCTCGAGAAACCGATCGCGAGCCAAGCGAAGTCCTCATAGGAGTACCCCGGACGGGGAGGTGCACTCCGGGCTGTGATTCGGTATCAGCTTCCTTAAGATGTTTATGCTGGGTTAATGCAGCCATTTGATCGACCATTTCGTCAATTGATATACTTTAATATTTAATTATTTAACAGTTTGTATAAGTTCAGCAATTTCTTTATCCTTAGCCGCAAGCTGTCAACTGACATTACTTGCACTAGGGGTGATGTTAGTTACTGCTGCAGCATAGGAAGTATCGGGTTTGTGTGTCAAACTTTCCACTTTCCTCTTAGCTTAATTGTAACTAACTGACTGATGGGGACCTCCACAGTTAGCACATTTGGAAATTTGGCTAGTACATGTGATGGTGTCATGGGCTTCAGCACATTTACGGCAAACAAATTTATTTGAATCTTTGTCAGTACATCTTAATGAGGTATGTCCGAATTTTTGGCATCTATTACAATGTATTGGCTTTTGGACATAAGGTCTTTCTTGAACACCAGTTTTCGTTCGCACATTCCCATCCTTCTTGGTCATACAATGAACGTCCTTCATGCTCTCGAGAATTTTACTTTCTTCCATCGTCCTCAAATCCCTGTGAAAGATTACTCCCTTACAGGTATTTAGGCCAATAGGAATAGTTACTCTAACTCGGAGATCATGAATTTGCGTCAGCTCAAGTAAATCCTTAATCTGGGAGTTATATTGTACTTTAACAAGGAGGCTTCCATCTCACAATTTTTTGACAAAATCAAAATCGCCGTCCACTTGACCATCAAGGACCTTTTTGATGATAAAGGGGTTCACGTTCAAAAGCGACTGATTTTCATTCACGCATTTTACATTCGCGAACCTTGCATTCTCGGTGGGGATTTTGAAAAGTGGTCGTCTCGTTTTGTCATTAGTGGGGGTTCCGTTCATGGTCGAACTTGTCAAAGAGTGGTCATGAGTTGCCCCTCCTTCTTGAGGAGTAGAAGGGGTAGCCGGGGTATTATCCATCCTGGGTATCGGACCAGGTCCGACCCCTTGTCTCAAAGACGTTGTCCTGAAGGGATTTAAAAACTCTTAACTTTTGTTATCAACCTAACAGCAATAGCTAAGAGAGTAAAGCAGTTTTCCGTCCTCCACCCCCCCCCCCCCCCCAGTGGAAGCTTGGTTGCGTTCTCCAGTACCACAGAGGGATCGAGTTATGTGTGGGACACTTCCTTACCGCCGAACTTGCCTAGGCGAAGGACGGTAATTCAATGCCTACCCCCCAAACGAATACGAGAGTTCACGAGGAACTCCGGTAGGCTGAAAATAATTCAAAATATAAGAAAAAGTGCGCCCAAATGACGCCCCACACTACTGGGCCTCCCTACCCAGGGGTCAAAGCCACAAGGGCTACCCTAGCGTAGAAGAGAGCTGCGGGTCTGAGGTGGGGTGGTGACTACGCCTACTGTAGCCTCGTGTCACCTGCAAGAACAAGTGCACTGAAGGTGCTGGCAAAGCACTATAAAGTGCAAAAAGAGTCTGTAATTACAGGTTTAACTATACTTCAAATTATTTTAAAACTTAGAAGCAACAATGTCAAGCGACACGAGAGGCCCCGGTCTCCAGGGTAGCTCTTGTGGCACAAGACTTATTTTTTGTTACTGCTGTGTTAAGGACAAGGTGTTCAGAGGACAGCGAACGACCGATATGCGGCAGCGTCGATACGAGTCCGTCCGACGCTCTGTCCTGCCGTTAATTCCTGGATCCTTTATCTTCCATTTCGGGGGTTGAGGCGGCAGCCACCAAGGAGGGGGTTTAGGAGCAAAGCCTCTGGCATTAGATAATATAGTGATTGATTCTGTGTATTATTCATATTTTAGCCCGCGATTTCCTTGGTAACCTTCCATGCTCTTCCCTGTTCTCGGGGTCAATTTGGGGGAGGGAGGAGGGGGGGTTCTGCGGCATAATTTCGATATATTTGGATAGTGGAAAGTGAGAGGAATCAATCGACAACTAAATCCGACAC
>NC_061839.1:783334-793334 GCF_019202785.1 Penaeus chinensis | reverse complement strand
TTTATGATTGATTACGTAACATATTCATATTTCTGCATAAAAAATATAATCAGTAGAAATTAGATTATGATAACACACTGCGGCAATTCTCTCTTTCTCCACTCCCTCTCCCGTCTCTCCTTTCTCTGCTTTCTTGTCTCTTTTTACCCAGCCCCGCGTCTTCGATGAAAATGCAGTTTTACTTTCACTGGAAAATGGAGTTTAATCAAATCTAAGATTAAGAATTCGTAATATAATTTCCTTTTTTTTTTACTTTGTTTACTTTTTTTTTTTTTTTTTTTTGTTCTTTTAAGTCATTCCTTCTACTTCTTCATTGTTTCTTAGTTTTAACCTTGGGTATCATTTATGGGGTATGAAAAGGAAACGTTCCACTTACCTTTTGTATTTCGTTGCTTTCTTCTTTCAATTTTCTCTTTTTTCCTTTTTCTAGTTGTTTACGTAAAATATTGATTTCTTAGCATAAAAAATCATAAATAGTGGAAGTTAAATTATGATAATAAAACACTCCTGGGACCAAAAGGCGCAAAGTTTCCATGGGCGGACCTGTCACAAGGAGGCCCTTATTTTAGGTCGCTTACTGCTGGAAGAGAAGGCTCTCAGAACTTCCTCATCCTAGCAGTGTAGTAGAATCTACCATAGATTGTTTCTAAATAGATTTAATTATTTCGTTTACTTATTTCTGTTTTTCTAATAAATATATTGTTTTATTCATACTTCTATCAGTTTCTCTCCACTATAATATATCACTGGGGATGTACATGTAAAGGTTTGGGCTTGAGTAATTCATGGTTGAGTATTCAGGTGGTGGCGGTTACCAAGAGTTATGATTTAACTTTGTTTATTGCAAATAGAATAGAGTTAACTAAGAAGTTGATTTTAACATTAGACGTGTGGACCACAAGTTGGGGAACACAATTCTTCTAACCTTTGTTTTTCTACCTTTATTTTCTATTTCTTTCTTTCTTCCCTCACTTCTTTAACTTCTGCCCTCCTCTCTCTTTTCGTCTCTCTTCCTTTTCCCCAAGCCATTCTTACTTCCCTCTCTCCCTTTTCTTTCTTCCCTTGCCTCTCCTCTCCCTCTTTCACTTATACACTGTATCTCACCTGTCTTAACCCATTTAGATTCTATCATAATTATTATATTTCAATTCCGTACACAATGTGTGCACAAAAATAATTTTGTAGCCAATATGAGTAACAAAAAAAAGGAGTCATGCATTGAAACCAACCCTTTCTAATTTTATATTCAAATGTACTGATGTCTTGATTTTTCTTACTTTTAGTAATCAAGAAATTGGGCAGTGATATTTGCAATATAAAAATGACATCAGAACAGTTTATTTCCACGGTCATATTTAGTTTTCTATTTCACTTTTGGGTAATTTTACACGAGCCACCAAGAGTTATGATTTAACTTTGTTTATTGCAAATAGAATCGAGTTAATTCTAAAGAGATTAGATTCTAATTGATTTTTAATAAAAAAAAAAAAAAACATTAGACGTGTTGACTACAAGTTGGGGAACACAGTTCTTCTAACCTTTGTTTTTCTACCTTTATTTTCTTTTTCTTTCTTGCATCCCTCACTTCTTTAATTTCTGCCCTTCTCTCTCTTTTCGTTTCTTTTCCTTTTCCCTGAGTCATTCTTACTTCCCTCGCCTCTCCTCTCCCTCTTCACTTATAAACTGCATTTCACCTGTCTTAATTTGTATCATTTCCAGCAAAATTAAAATATTTCAATTCCTTATACAATGTGTGTACAAAAATATCCTATCACCAGATAAATACAGGTTCTACATAATTTATAAGGATAAGGATTAGTCCTATATGCAAAGCTCAGCTTCGCCCGGGTTATGCCAATGAGGGGAGCCCGACCCGTGTCAACTAATGTCGACTCGCTAACGTGTGTCAGCTGGTGCTGACTCGGCTTAGTCTTTACCCGCCTTGGTATCCAGCCACAGTAGTAACCTAAAGGCGACCATAGTAACTTCTAGCACCTGGGAGGGGCGCGAACAGTCGACCTCTCGGATGAGAGGACGTATCGATATCATTGAACTAAGCCGAGACTTGACAAGTATATATTTTCAAATTTCATATTCAAATGTACTGATGACTTAATTTTTCTCCTTTTAGTAATGATCAAGAAAATGACAATGGTATTAACAATATCAAAATGAAATCAGAACAGTCCATTTCCACTGTCATATTCAGTTTTCACTTTTGGATAATTTTACACACTATGTTTTATTTATACTTCTATCAGTTACTCCATATAGATCATATCATATGTTAATGTTTGGATTTGATTAATTAGACCTTTTTTTCAAATAGGATTGATTTTATTTTTGATGATCAAAAAGAATATACATGTTGACCCCAAGTTGGGCAACACAATTCTTCTCACTTTTTTTTTCTACCTTTATTTTTCTTTCTTTCTTGCTCCCCTCACTTTCTTCTTTGCCTGCAGCCCTCCGCTCTCTTTTCGCCTCTTTTCCTTTTTCCCTAGCCTTTCTTACTTGTTATCTCTCTCCTTACTTCTTCCTTCCCTTTTTCCCCTTTCTTCCCTTGTCCCTCCTCTCCCTCTTCACCTATACACTGCATTTCACATGTATGCCTTCATTTCGTTCTTTTTCTTTGTCTCTATTTATATTCCTAGCAAAATTATGATAACTCAATAGTTTACACGAACGTGTTCACGAATATTCGTCATGTTAGAAAGTAAAGACTACAACTTCAGTAAGTTCTAATAGTATATTGAAATGTGATGATAACTTGAGTTTCTTTACTTTTAGCAATGATCAAGAAAAGCACTAATGATATTTATAATATAAAAAAAAAATGACATCGGAATAGTTTGTTTCTATTGTCATATTTATTTTTTGTTTCACTCTTAGGTAATTTTACATAATAACTTTATTTAGTCGATCGCGACGATTTCGGTAACGGTGGATTTCCCTCACGCTCTATAAGATATGAAGGAAATATGCCGCGGGACACAAACTTTCATATTCTTGGCCCCGATATCAGGGGAGGCCATGAAAGGTGCCAGGGTAACTGCGGGGTAAATTATGAATAATTTACTGATTTCGGTTTAACGTCACGAAACTCCTTTTTTTCAAAGGCTAGGACGGGCCTGTCCAGTGAAAGGACAGGCAGGAATTGGCAAGGTGGAGATGAATATACTAATAGTATAATATATGGAAGACAACGAATCCTCCACGTATTCAAACCAGAGTACAGCGAACGACCGATATGCGGGAGCGTCGATGTGAGTCCGTCCGACGCTTTGTCCTGCCGTTAATTCCTGGATCCTTTGTCTTCCATTTCGGGATGTCTGATAAGTTGGGATGTCTATGTAGGGAGGACGTTTTGTTGGGATGGGGTAGGAGGATTGGGTGTAGGGAGAATATGAGTAGGAGGAGGATGGATATCGGCAGTCACTTTGAGTGTGGAGGGAGCGGGAGTTGTAGAATTTGAAGGTGGATGAGTATTAGTTTGGGACTCGATTATGTAGTTCTGGATATCTTCAAGAGTTTCTGTAGTGGAGTTGGTTGGGGAGTTTTGTGAGATAAAGGTTTTCTTGTGAGGGGGGGAAGAGAAGTCTGGTGTCTGAAAAATAGGGGCAAAGGAAGGTGGAGGTGATTGTGAGGTAGGGGAAGAGGGGGTGGAACGTTTATTCTGTCTGCTGCGGGTAGTGCGGGGAGGGAGAGGGGAAGGTGTTGGGGCTGTAGTAGAGATTGGGGTGTCTGGATTTAGGATGGCAAGAGAATTTGATTGGATAGAGATTGGAGTGTCTGGGTTTAGGATGGCAAAAGAATTTGACTGGGGAAGGTAGGAGGTAGAAGAGGGGAAGTTAGATGCAGGGGGGTTGGGTTTAGGAGAGGGTGTAGGAGCTTGGGAGGTAGCGACATTACTGGAGTAGGGGGTAAGAGAAAAGCCTCGTCGATGTGCTTCCTGTCTGGCTTCACGTAGAGTGAGTCCAAGTCTGAATCTGAGAGTTGCTACCTCAGACTCAAATTTGTAGGTGGGGCAGCGTTTATAAAATACATTATGGGGGCCGCCACAGTTTGCACATGTGCGTGATTGTGCAGAGCAGTTTGATCGAGTATAGCCAGGTTGGGCACATAGCGGGCATCTGGCTGTAGAATGACAGTGTTTGGCTGGGTGTCCTAAACGCCAACAATTTTGGCATTGACGAGGTGGAGGTTGGTATGGTCGGACAGGTAGGGATTCCCCACCTATGTAAACATTAAAGGGAAGGTCATGTCTGCGGAAAGTAATTTTGGCAATGTTGATGGATTTCTTACGATTTCCTCTGGGAGGAATGGAGTAGCATTGTACATATGTTGCATCATAGTCTGTGAGACAAGCGAGTAAGTCCTCTCCACAATCTGACCATTCTTTGTCATAGATTGGGCAATCTGTTGGGGAGATAGAGACAGTTCCAGTACAAGTATTGAGGGTTGGATGAGGTTCTGTAGGGATAGGATTACCACATAGATCAGTTAGTTTTGTTAATGCTATAGCTTCGTTTTCAGTTGTTACTGTGACGAGACGAGAATGGTCGGGTCGGCTACGGAAAGAGACTTTGCCTACTTGTTTTTGGAGGCATTGTTGGAAGAGGAGGGTGTTTTGAGAGTAGGGAGCTGTGGGAGGGATCACGAAAAATCGGTCCCATTTGGCTGGGCTAAATAGAATATTTAGGATTCTTGTAGAGGTGGGGGTAGTAGAAGTGCGGGGACGTGTGGAGGAGGGAGTAGTGTTGAGGGGGGTAGTGTTAATACATATATATACATACATATATATACATACATATATATACATACATATATATACATACACATATTTGTATATACATATATGTATATACGTATATGTATATAATTTATATATATATATATATATATATATATATATATATATATATATATATATATATCTGTGTGTGTGTGTGTGTGTGTGTGTGTGTGTGTGTGTGTGTGTGTGTGTGTGTGTGTGTGTGTGTGTGTGTGTGTGTGTGTGTGTGTGTGTGAGAGAGAGAGAGAGAAGCTACTAATATAAATCAATAACTTATATAAATCTATAAAGAGCATCCTTATTCATTGTAAACCCATTTCATAACTGTAAGGAGGAAGTTAAAAGATGTTATTTTTTTAAATGTATTTAAGTGATTGTGAATCAGGTACAAAATATAAACATTACATTCGTGAACTATGTCATGACAACATCCTACATAAACAGACACTGATATGCATTGTTTAAAAAAAAAAAAAAAAAAAAAAAAAAAAAAAAAAAAAAGTTTATAAACCCATCTACTCTAACCATTAATAACGACAGCTACCACTCTTACCTGGTCCTCTAAGGGGTATTTGAGCATGAGGGATGTGTGTTTCTTATTATCCTGAGGATTCTGAAAGGCCTTGTCTTTAGGTGAAACATGTTTCCACACCTATTTTTGCATGCTTACGTTATTTTTCCATAGCAATGAATATCTTTTGACTACAAGACTGGAAATTACTTTCTATGGAGTGTTTTTATTTCTTTTCTTTTTTTTTCCTGCAGGCTAGGAGTAGGAGGCGAGGCAGCATTAAGGTATGATCAACTGGGTGGTTTACTTTGACATATGGTTGCTGTAACTGATTCAAACTGTGAGGCTGAATGCAAAGGAGTATCGGTACATAATCCCGGTTCCTGGAGAGACGAAAGATGTCCCAGCAGCCTCTTCATGCTTCCTTGCAATCTCTCGCAATTTAAGCTTTACTCAATGCCTCAACATATACAGTACTTTACTCGACATTCCATAAAATAAGAACAATCAATAAAAGTTTGGGCTGCCAATACAATGGGTAAGCTTTGCTGTTTCTGGTTTGTGAAATCTTAATATTTCCATACAGCTAAAGGCAAGGCACACTATACATTACAGTATACTCAGTATATCCCATTTCCTGCAAAGTTTCACTGCATTTGCAATACTATATCTTCATGCTAAACTTTCATTACATATCTGATGATTGTCATGCTGATGAAGCAACTGATATTGCAAATCACATACTAAGTCCTACCACTGGGTCCACTCAGGAGTTATCTTACTATTCTAATTTATATTTACCATTTATTCTGTGAAATCACACCTTTTTCATTCTGCTCGTATTATGCAAGGTTTCACATAACTGGAGTTTTACATAATTATTCATTATATATAAATAAATAAACAAATAAATAATATATACATACATATTTACATACATATACATTTATACATATATATAGATATATATGTATACACATATATATAGATATATATGTATACACATATATATAGATATATATGTATACACATATATATTGATATATATGTATACACATATATTTAGATATATATGTATACACATATATATATATATATATATATATATATATATATGTATACACATATATATATATATATATATATATATATATATATATATATGTGTATACATATATATATATATATATATATATATATATATATATATGTGTATACATATATATATATATATATATATATATATGTATACACATATATATATATATATATATATATATATACACACATACACATATATACAATATATATACATATATGTACATATACATATATATAAATATACATAAATATACATATACATACATGTACTTTTTTTTTCTCTCTTATTCACTTATTTATTGATTTGTTCATTTATCTTTTTTAATGAAAATTAAACGTACTTTTGCTGCTAAACTAGAATAAGTAACAAAGGCTTCTGCTGACCTATTACAATCGCAAATGAAATCTTCTTAAGACCTCATTACACAAAAGTGAATGTGTTACACCACTTATTCAACCCAATCAGCACGGACGGCAAGAATACATGCCATGTCCACTGTAATGCCAGTTCATCTATTGTCTCTACAAACAGATGGCTCTACAAGTGTTTAGTCACCAAAAAGTCAGTTATTAGTCCTACCAATCTCACTTGTTAACCCTTTTCCTTGATTTTTGGAAAGCTTCATTTATATTTCATTATTGTCTTTAATGTTATTAATATCATAATAACAATCAAATAATCATAATATCAAATAGAATAATAACAGTATCAATATTACTAGTATTAGAAAGAAAAACACATTTTCCTGCAAATTTAAGGAATGAGGAAATCAGGCATAGTCACAAGGGCCTACTGATAGACTCCTTGGCGGCTGAGCACATGTGGAGCCATCTGTATGTAATAAGATTCACCAAAAACTACAGGGGACAGTACATAAATCCATAGTTATTGTGTCAATAATACTCATTATTCTACTGCATAGTTCAAGAGCCATAATGTAGGTTACTTGACATCGTAACACAGCTGCTATACTACTTATCAGTGTGATATTATATTTTTGACAAGGCTTATATATAAATGGTCCTCAATCATCACTAAGCATATTTTTTATCACACATATAGAAAAAAAACTATGTATTCATTCATAATAAATACATTTCATTACAAATTTTATTGCATGATCAAATCTCCTCTGACATTTCATGCAACATGCAATTAAACATATGAAGTGACAAAATATAAAATCTACAGCATATTGTTGCTAATTCATTAAAGAATGTCTAGAACTAATAATATAGTAGCTCTATTTCCATAAATATATTATAATTGCTACTTTACCATATAGTGACTGGCAGGCCTTTTAACACTTTATTCTATTAAAGTGGTCCACAATTGGTGATAATAATTTGCTTTCCAAGACACTAAAGAGAAGAAAAGAGATTAGCTCACGATACAATCACTTTCTTACAATTTATCTTACTCATTTTTTTTAGAAAGCTTTGACTTTGGCCATGAGTTTTAGAAATAAGCCACAGATGGGTGATATACAAGAAAATGTTTATATCAAAACCAAAGGATATCTAGGAATATGTTGTTGTACATTTGAAACACAATGTTTAAAAAATTCAAAGCTTTCACAGAAGGGAATTTTTGTCATTTATTTTTTCACTGTAAAAATAAAATACATTTTGGAAATATCTGACTTTTGGAGTTGTATAATTAATTACCAAGCTATGATGAAACAAATTCTGAAAAAATAAATGCTCTACAAGTACACACAGCTTGTACACCAACATACACCAAAGCATTTTTAAATAAGAATAAGAAATTTAAGAAATTATTTTTTTACAGTGCATCACTATAATCACATTTCAACAAATAATTCACACATCATCTCACATCCATGTTAAAAATTTAGTTTGAGAATCATTTGTAATTTACTATTAGTAATGAACAGTACTCTCAACTACAGTTTTCAAATATCTGCCTATTTGACTCCATATCACAGTCACACAGCAGCAAATCCAATACATTACAAACAGTGGCATGGCAACTGGGTGGAATGGCAAGGTCTTAATCCCCTATTACTTTAAAACTGAAATGGGCAGGGAGGACTTTCTCTTACACAAATATCCAATTTGGAAAGATTACAGCCTTTGGCATTTTGAGGTTTTTGTTTTTATTTTTCACTCTCCCCTTCCACCTGTAAAACTCTGACTACATTACCAATTGCACTTTGAAAAAATGCTGGTCCGACGTTCATCTATATCCTTCTAGGAACTCAGTCGTGTTACTTGGAGCAGGTCCTGTAATCTGGCAGATCCATCTTCTGTACTCTGAAGAGACACAAAACAGGATTACTATAAAGATGTTCTGACAAATAGGCATTGTCCTTTATATGCAAGAAAAAACAACAAACTCATAATTTCCCAATTCTATGATAATACAAACACAACAGAATATCAATAAAAACCATACTTTCAGATCTGAATTTTGATCTTTACCAAATCTAACAATACACAATACATAACACTAATGCAGAAGACTAATATATAATAATAATAATAATAATAATAATAATAATAATAATAATACATAAGATTATTGCATGACTAATGTCCTACTTCCATTTTTTAACTTTACAGTGCTTGCAAAACCAAGACAATTTCTGAATAAACCACACTTTGAATTCTGAATTTCATTTATTTCTGAGCCTAACAATCTGCAATATAATATTCTCTTGTGATGCTAAGAAACATGTTATCACGAAGGTGAGTAACCATCTCAACCCAGTCGGCACAGATGGCAAGAATACATGCCATGCCCACTGTAATACAAATTCATTTATCATATTTACACATAGATGGCTCTACAAGTGCTTAGTCACCAAGGAGTTAGTTATTACTCCTACCTATCTCACCTGTTTACCCTTTTCCTTGATTTTTAGAAAGTTTCTTTTATATTATTTCATGGTCTTTAATGTTACCAAAATTTTAATAACAATTTAATAATCGTAATAGCAATAAGAATAATAGTAGTATTGATATCAGAAATACTGGAAAGAAAAACACATTTTCCCACAATTTCAAGGAATGGGGATATCAGGAGCAGTCACTAGGGCCTACTGATAGACTCCTTGCCGGCTGAGCACATGTGGGGCCATCTGTATGTAACAAAATTTACAAATAACTACAGGAGACAGTGCATAAATCTCCAGTCTTTAGGTTAATATTCCATTCTGCACTCTCAGTACAGTATCAAAAAAGTTACACAACCTATTCAATGCTTTCTCATAAAATCAACTTTGTCTTAGATGATTTTGTAAACCAATAACTTATTTTAGGCTGTGATGCTAATTAGAATAAGTATATTAAATGCATGTACGATTCTAAAAAAAACAACAAAAATAAAAAATAAAAACATAACTTCCAGTGGATGTATCAGGGCCAAACTAACCTTTTTGGCCTCTAACATGGCATCCTTAAATGACAAAAAGTCCGAGAAAGTTAACAGTAGATCGAAAACCTCTCCATCAATGGTTTCACTCTTGCTTATCAACTCCTGGAAGGCGTTCATGTTAAACCCCTTTTCTCTGCTCGACAACTCTCTCTCAATGTGGCCTTCAATCAACTTTGTCTGTCGGAAAGAGAGA
>NC_061839.1:748334-775834 GCF_019202785.1 Penaeus chinensis | reverse complement strand
GAGTAAGCAAATTGATCTGGTTGTTGTCTATATTATCATAAATTTCATTTGTGACTTTTAGTAATGCCGTTTCGGTTGATAATTTATTCCTAAAACCGTGTTGCGTGTTAGATATAAGGTTATTCACTTCTAAAAATGTTAATTAGTTTGCAACTATTTTCTCGAGAACTTTAGATATCACTGGTAGTATAGTGATGAGTCGATAATTATTAATTTCGTCTCTGTCATCGGATTTGAAAATAGCAGTTATGATGCCGTGTTTCCAAAGTGATGGATAAACACCGGTGACTATAGATGTATTGATAATTACTGTCAGATAGTGTGCAATTGCTGGTAAATTATCGTTTATGAAACGATGTGCAATTCCATCTGCTCCCACGGAATATATCTCTTTTAAGTATCTTATTGTTAGGATGATTGTCTCTACTACTGGTTGCGGTCTGAAAAAGTTGTAGTGTTCGTATCGTTTATGTTGTGTTGATATGTGGGGGCGGTTGTCTGTTCAAAAGTGCGTCTACCTACTTCTGGAAAGAAGTTATGAAAGTGTTCTATATTATTTATGGAATTTTGGGAAGTGTCTGTGTTTTGTTTCTTCTTAGGCACTAATGACATTGGCTATAATATGTTGGCAGAGTAACTGAGGATCGTAATGCGTTAGGTCGCGAGAGGTTTTATTGACTGGGTTTCGCTTTGCTTTTTCTATATTTAGGGTCATGGTTATAAGCTCGTGATCAGCAATGTAGCATGTGACCGCGTCTGCGTGTAGTGTAATATTGGGTCTGTTTGTTATTATAATGTCTAATATGAATGAGGTGTTTTCTGTAATCCTTGTAGGCTTCTTTATAAGTTGTTTTAATTTGTTTTTGTTAATTATCCCATTTAACTTTGCATTTGGTTTATTTAGATCGTCATTTAAATCACCTTAAGATGAAAAGTGGTTTTCTCTTTATTGACATTTCTCTGAGAATATTTTCTTGGTAGTCAAATGATTCTGTGGTGGCATGAGGGTGTCTGTAGATTGTGCCGACGATGAAGGAAGGATACGTACTACTTTGTACGGTTACCCAGATGCCCTCTATTGCTGTATGATTTACAGTTGCAGAGATCTTATTTGATTTAAGGGTATCGCTTACATATATGCATCACATTTGTAAACATGAAAGTTTGGGATGCTGATGAAACTGCTTGATATTTCTTGGTGAAGCCAAGTTTCACTTATACACAAAATATCAATATTCTTCTCCTTAATTATCAATATGATTTCTTCGAAATGACCGAGGAGGGACTGTGCATTGCTGTTCTATTCTGATGGTTTTTAATGTTTTGACCGCCGGAATTGCAGAGGTAGATGTGGGGTAGAGGTAGATGTGGTTCTGCCGGGGGGAGGGGATACGAAGGGGAAGGATTGGTAGGCAGATTGATCGTGGGCAGGGGTTGGGAGATCAGATATTGCGTGATGGGATGGGGTCGAGGATGTTGTGAAGAATGCTTTCTTTCCGCATTGCTGCAGCTGAGAAGGCATTGCACCTTGGTTAATTAAACTGTTGATTGCAGATTGTTCGGAGAACATTCCGATCAGCAAATCAATTTTATTTTCAATTAGTTCTTGATTGACAAAGGGGGATTCGTGTTGTGTTTGTGTATTTTGGTGTTTTGGCAGCTTTCACCTGCGCTGCCAAGGGGCCCGTATCCTGGGGCGGAGGTCCCATTACCCTGGGAAGGGGGCACAAAACCTTGGGCCAAGGGTCCTCCTTCACTCTGGGGATTAGAGCTCGGGTAACTGTCCGAGGAAGTACCGGGGAAGCTCCCTGGCTGGCCCCCTGTGACCCGGGGAGGGTAGTCAGATTTCCCTCTGATTCTGCTGGACCATGAGATGCCATGGTTTGCTGAGCTGTTAGTCAGATATATACCTATACAATTGTGTATGTATGTGTGTGTGTATATATATATATATATATATATATATATATGCACACACATATGTGTATATACATGTGTGTGCGTGTGTGTGAATGCACACACACACATGCACGGATTTTCTTACCTAGTTGAGATAGTGATGCCAGCCTTGTAGTTCAGTCCGTGCAAAGGCTATGAGAGCCCACCCTATACAAAACAATCCACTGCCTTGTGGTATCTATAATATGAAGAGGCTTAGGGAGTCAACCCTGAGGGAAAATCCGGGGCCAGAGTCCGTTCGTTGTGGCTTGCGACCTCCTTAACGCAACTCCTACGACGCCGCTGGTGCCAAATCGTATCGGTCTTTGCCGTTCCTTTGGATCCACCAGCTGCGTGGAGAGAGGGGGCCTGGTACATGGACAACAGTTTGCTCCTCACATTCTTTTGCCCAGGCGTTGACTCTACCTATACGGGAATGGGTAAAGATAATAATGCCATAGTCGACATCGACTGCAGATGGCCGTCGATATATATGTGTGTGTGTGTGTAGATATATACATATAGATACATATATAAACATAATATACATACATATACATATATATGTACATATATATATACATATATGATGTGTGTGCGTGTGTGTGTGTATGTGCATGCGTGTGTGTATTTACATATGTGTGTGTGTGTGTTTATATATATATATATATGTGTGTATATGTATGTGTATGTGTGTATATGTTCATACATATATGTAATATATATATATAAATATATATATATATATATTATCTGCATATGTGTATGTATGTGTGTATGTATATATATATATATATATGATTCTATAAGCATACTTAGAAAATTCTGCAACACGAACGCATTGCGCAACGAATCATGTCTGGCATATATGTCTTTGGAAAACCACGGACCACCTAACATTCATACTATTGGACCAAACATATGAATACACCACAGAGACCCCAGCAACCGAGCCTATTTCACATGCACGCTACTTACACAGACCATATAGCAATTCTTAATAATAATAATAATAATGATAATGATAACAAGCACTGGTTGTTAACCAAGCACCAGTTATATTTCCTTAACTACGCGTGGCGAAAATAACAATGAACAAGGAAGTGAAGATGACTGTTGAAATGAAGGCAGCTGATTAGTGTAATGAGGGAGTGTGAGGGATTGTGAAGAAGGGGGGAAGGGGAAGAGGGAGGGGGGGAGGAGAGGAGAGAACGAGGGAGAGACTTGGGTAACAGGAAGACAAAAATTAAACTTCACAGGGGAGGGAAGTTAGATGTGGTAATAGGAGGGAGGGGAGGGGGAGGGGGAGGGGAGGGGGGGGGGGGAGGGGAGGGGAGGGGAGGGGGGGGAGGGAGGGAAATTCAAGGAAGAACACTAAAGGACATGATGCTGGGAGGGACTCAAAGGAGTTATTTAAAGTAGATGCTGTATGTGTATGTGCGTGCATAGGTGCGTGTGTGTGTGTGCGTGCAAAGGTGCGTGTGTGTGTGTGCGTGCGTGTGTGTGTGTGTGTGTGTGTGTGTGTGTGTGTGTGTGTGTGTGTGTGTGTGTGTGTGTGTGTGTGTGCATCTGAATGACAAGAGATAATGCACCCGGTATAGCCAGGACAAGTGTTGTTATTGCCTGAGAGGCCACTCTGCTACAACACCCTGCCAGCAACAGCCAGCACTCCATGGAGGTGAGGTTAACAGCTCCAACGCAGCATAAGTGCATTTTTACTAAACACAAACACATTGCATGTTTGTAAAGAATAATGTATGCGAGTAGTATCACGTAACTATTTAACATAATTGAAGTAAAGGCAAGACTTGAACTAACAAACAAAAGTACAAAATAGTATCCATGGTAAAAATAAATAAATAAATAAATAATGCTAGAAAATAAACATCAGAGGGTAACTTAACAATATTTTATTTTTAGATAATAAATTTTGAAGATAATTATAATGATAATGGTGATAACAGCAACAAAGATAATTACTATTGCTGCTGCTATTGATAATACCAGTATTAATACAGCGAATAATAACAATAATGGTGGTCCCAATGATAAAAAAAAATATAATAATGATATTGATAATAATAATAATATCAATATAAGAGAAGGGAAAAATACTGTCACTTAGTATCTTGCCTCACAATCTATGCCTATGTTTATAATTTTAATCTCCTGACAATATTTACTCATATTTTAATAAGGAAAAATATAAAAAATAATGAAATTAAAAGGAATTCACGATCAAGGTTAATCGAAGTAGGGTCGCAATGAATGCATTTACAGGTAATGAAATAAACATATTATTTTTGCTGTTTTCACATTCATCACTGTCATTATTACTATCCATTTCTCAGCTGCTATCCTTGTTAATATCCCCATTATCACATATATCATAATTTAACACACAGGATGAGAAAAAAAAAAGAAATTACTAGGTGGCCAAAACCGGATTTGCGAGTAATGTTAATGCAACATATGAAGGAATTGCAAATAATTTTAATTAATCAGCACGATGTTCTTCCATACGATGACGTCAAGCTATTTTTGTTGTTTTTGTTGTTGTAAACATGTGAATAAACTAAAATGAAATTAATAAATAACAAGCGAATTGGCTCTTTATCCAAATTTTCGCCGTCAATGCAAACAACAATTTTGAATTGTCTGCTATGATGTGTGCCTCATATAAAAAAAGAAAAGTATTAATCTTAATAAATAATTTAGTGGAAGACTAATGCATATTGGAATCTGTATTATCTTACAGCTCGTGTATTGAATTACTGCATTTCAATTCTGCCAGACACGCCATCGGCATTGCAAAACTGTTATATAACAGAGCGCTGCCCTCGTTTTTTTTTACACATAAGATTATCAATTTTTCAATATGCATGTGTCTCTGCCATTTCAGAAGACGATTGCATTTAATCTAAAAAAATTATCACCACAATGGAAAATAATTTAACCTCATTTGACTCAGCCAAGTACCTCCATCGTCCGCGGTTCAAGGTTAAAAGCGCGATCTTGGCAGTGTCGTTATTTATTGATAATTTCCTACTTACTTAAGCATTCCAAGAAGAGGTGCCAGTCTCACAGCTGCAAAGGAAAGAGTTTTAATTAAAAAAAAAAAAAAAAAAAAAAAGTTTACACGTTTCATGTTGCAAGCTCACGGTATAATCACCAACATGCAAAATATTCAATGCAAAAAAATAGGAAATTCTGATTTGTTTGTAGTTTCATGCATCTGTCATCAATCCATTCCCCAAATCGATACATAAATATCCCTCAAACATAGAACACGAAATTGCTGTGAAATATACAAGTTACAGATACATATTTTCGCACAAGGGAGAGTGAGAGAGAAAGAGGAAGAGAGAGAGAGAGAGAGAGAGAGAGAGAGAGAGAGAGAGAGAGAGAGAGAGAGAGAGAGAGAGAGAGAGAGAGAGAGAGAGAGGCAGAGATAAAGAAAGAAAGAGGCAGAGAGAAAGAAAGAAAGAGGCAGAGAGAAAGAAAGAAAGAGGCAGAAAGAAAGAACGAACGAACGAAAGAGAGAGAGAAGAGACGCAAAGCAAAAGTCTTCCCACACCAAGCAGAAGCAACTACCACTAAAGGTTCATGACTGGGATATTAAATGTCACTCTCAACAACCGAGGCGGGAACACCTGGAGGAGATGACTTCCTATTACAGGCCTCATGAGTCGAGGATATACGTGGAGAGAGAGAGAGAGAGAGACAGACAGACAGACAGACACAGATAGAGAGAGAGAGAGAGAGAGAGAGAGAGAGAGAGAGAGAGAGAGAGAGAGAGAGAGAGAGAGAGAGAGACAGAGAGAGAGAGAGAGAGAGAGTGAGAGAGAGGGAGAGTCGAGAGAGCCAGACAGCCAGACAGACAGACATAGAAAAAGAGAGAGAGAGAGACAGCCAGACAGACAGACAGACAGAGAAAGAGAGAGAGAGAGAGAGAGATAGACACAGACAGACAGACAGATAGACACAGACAGACAGACAGACACTGAGGCAGAGAAAGAAAGAATGAGAGAGAGAGAGAGAAACAGACATATAGACATACACAGACACAGAGAAAGAGAGAGAGGGGGGAGGGAGGGCTGGGGAAACATACAGAGAGAGTAAGGGAGAGAGACAAGCAGACAGGGAAAGAGGGGCGGTCAATGAGGCTGACAGATTGGTAACTGGATGGATGTATTCAACGGCCACGATGTGTCCATATGTAATATATATATATATATATATATATATATATATATATATGTGTGTGTGTGTGTGTGTGTGTGTGTGTGTGTGTGTGTGTGTGTGTGTGTGTGTGTGTATGTATATATATATGATTTAATGATTTGATTGAATTGTTTATCCTATCATATTCAATCTATATCATAGTAAATCATGTAAATTTTATTACATCTATTGCCGAACATTCCATCTTGTTTACGGTGAATTATGTGTCTTCACACATAGCCTGTTAATGAAGAGATAAATGCACACACACGCACACACACACAGACACACACACACACACACACACACACACACACACATATCTCTACGTTTGATATAAATAAATTCCAGTTATAACCATGTTTATGGCTATAATTTTCAGGAAAATGTGCCGATGGGTTTATTTTCATTTTATATTAAGCTGCTGCCTATTTTTTTTTTTTTTTTTTTTTTTTTTTTTATTAACACCTTGATGATTATAAAGAATAATAATGATATACGATTCCACGGGGTAAAAGGGTACTGAATTGTCGTTTTGAGTAATCACCATAACTATATTGGGAACTATGCATAAATATTCTATGTATCTGATCACGTGCATTCAGAACTACTCTATGGAACATCGACTAAAGCATGACATGGAGGATAAAGTGAAATAAATATTTAAACATAAACTGTGTCTATCCTGCATTGGACTTCCACTTTTGCAATGTGGAAACTGCGCCATCCAACCAGTTGCCAATTTAGGACACGTATTTCTGCAAATTCAACATCCTCACCGTTAATGTCTCTACCCAAAACGATGCAACATCAGCGCCAATAACGAAAAGACCATCTATAACGAAAGGCAGTTTAATGAAATGAAACCGAATTAACCCTAGGGAAAATGTAATATAATTGTACGCTCGGAAACCCTTAACGCGACCGGGGGTTCAGCTGGATCACATGTCTCACTTAGGGATTTAAACTGGAGGAAGGCACGCACGTACAATATCGCTCTACCCTTGTCCCTTATTTTTATCCACACATTCAAAATATCTCCGGTTCTTTGTGTCTAGTGCTACCTTTTGGTGGGTGAATTTTGCATATTCCGGTGAGTAGAGTCTTATTTATTAATAAGTTCTTGGGGATTTACTTAGGACTGTGGGGAGAACAAGTGTGCAAATTCCAAATTTTCGTTGATGGTTATATTTCTTAAAGGATTTTATATATCGTCTACGCTTTTTTAATTACATTACATGATCTCCTATCAGGCTAATACACTTAACACTACATTTATACTGATACTAAAACGCTAATTACAACGGAAGTGAATGTAAAAGACGAAAAATTTAACGACAGAAAAGCGAGTCGATGAGTAAGGACAGGTTATAGCGAGACTCCAAATGACCCAGAGTTTTCGAGGGAGAAAATCGATAACATCTGTGTCAATTACAGAGCTGGTGGAGTGTGTGTGGATTAATTCAGCACACGTGTTTGTTTGTTTATTTGTTTGGGTTAATGTTGCCGAGGGTGACAGAGAGAGAGAGAGAGAGAGAGAGAGAGAGAGAGGGGGGGGGATGGGCATCGCCATCATAGAGCATAATAGTCATAAACAATACAGGTACTGCTGCCCCGGCCTCGTATTTACCGTGAAGTGACGAAAATATCCGAAAATATCCACCGCACCCACACACGGCCAGAGTTCTAAACGCCACGCTTTCTCCAAGGGAAAAAATATTAAGGGAAAGTTGGGTCTGGATTTTGGGTTCGCATGCAGAGGATACCCTGTTTTTTGGGACTTCGCCTCTGGAGGTACGTCGCTCTCGGTAACAAATGCTCAAATACCCATACCGTAACCAACAAATTCACACAGTCGCACATCATTTAGCATGTATACACAACCATACCTCTACAGACTTGATAACATACATAAACACGTAAATATACATATACGTACAAACTATGAGGTTCATATAGCCTGTTCGCAATATGAACATCCGTTTTTTTGTTTTTTTTTCTAGTCCACCAAAGTGGCAAAGGTCAACACAGCAAAATGCCTGTCATATCTGTTATAACGCAGTTATGGAAAGTACAATCTTAAAAACTTGTGAAAATAAACGCATTTATTGTAAATAGTTCGGAACAAGGTAGTGAATGAGAGGCAGTGCGAGTACGGCCGGACGTGCACTTATACGTATACGCACGTGTACGAGGAGGCTTGACAACGGAGGGTAATTGTTACCGAGAGCGACGCACCACCAGACTAATTCCCAAAACCAGGTATCATGCGAACCGATAAATCCAAACCAAACCTTTCCTACATTCTATTTATATCCTAGACCCTGGTGGGGCCTCCCTGTGCCCCCTCTTTATTAGCACTTCGTACTAACTTAAAGAAAATCCGACATTACGAACTCAGGCTGTGGGAGGAGGGTGTTGTGGACTTGGCCTGATCGGTGATATGCAACGGATATTTTCGTTTCTTCGCGGTAAATGTGAGGCAGATGTAGCTGTATCGGTGTTTATTTCCCTTTTTTCCTCTTTGTTCTCTAAGATTAAAGTGTCCATTTCCCTCTTTCTGCGCGCTTGTAAAGACAAATAAGCAATTGTACATTCTAACAAGGTAGAGATTAGCCGAACTGGGATACCCATTGTCCAGGTAATCTATCGCTCCAAGTGGTTTCTTGCCGAAAGAGGTATGGGAGGCTGGTCTTTGACGGAGCTTTTTCTTTTATTTCCTTTATTTTACATTACTTATATGTATGTTTCTCTCCCATTAAGACTTCCAAGATGCTGTGGCAGCCGAAGGGATGTTGTTGCTTCACACGAAGAACCGGAAGTCTCATTCTGGCTTCGCTCTCGGTCGTAAGTAAAGACGGACCTTGTGTTAATTCTGTGCTAATTACGTACGTACCAATATATGAATATTGATAAGGAAGGGTTGTGCAGCTTTGCTAGTGTTGGGAGGAGGAGGAGGCCTGATATTCTTATCGTTTTGTAATTTTCTGATATGTAAACTTGCTTTTCTGTAGGTAGTCTTGTAAGTGTGATAATGTTGGTAGAAAATGCTTATTCCGTAAAATTAGTTTTCCTTTTTGTTCTTATTTAGATTTCCGGCATTTTTGGCATCCTGAACCTCGTCAACATATACGCAAATCATGACCAGAATGTGGACAGCGAAGTACTGAAGTTCTGCCGGGAGAACTTGCAAGCCGAGGACATGGGTGCCTGCAGAGACAGCGCGAAACACATAGGTGAGTGAAAGGGATATGGCAATGCTGTTTATGTACCCTTAACGAAACCACACCTGTTCATCTTTTTCGGTTTTCATTTTTTACGTTCTGCAGTGGCTGAGTTTATTATCTATGGGTTCCAGTTCACGTTTTAGTGTAATTTTATTATCTTGCTTATCATTAGTTATTAGTCATTATCAAAATCTACTGTGTCCTATAATATTGTTTTGATTATGCATGTTCTAAATTTATTTATGATCTACAGTCATGTTAGGCGGGGCAACACTGATGCTGATCTACGTCATCCAGGTGATCATCAGCTCGCTTCTCATCCACGGCATCTCAAAGGTATGCCGTTTTATTATTATTTGTTTTTATTTGGCCATTCTTTACAGCACAGACGCACTCGCCAGAGATAGTTCCCAACTCCGTTACGAAAGCTATTCAACAGTCATAAGTTGCTGTGACTGGGTGTGTCCCAACGCCCTCCCGGCAAACTGTATTTTCACTCGAGTATGCGCAGCAAGTTAGAGCAGAAACTCGGGACCACGGAATGGACCTTGGCTGTGGGCGGCGCCTTCCGTGGTCTTTTCCCTTATTTGTGGCGTTACCACTCGTATCTGCAGATTGTCTTGTGCCGACGACTGCAATTTTTGCTCTCCCAAGATCATCTTCAATATGCCCTAGCTTAGTACGTCAATACCGTAAAGATTAACAATTTTCTGTTCCTGTAGTTATAGAAATACCTTTACGTTTATTCGTTGGTGAACAATTATTATTTGATAGGAAAAACATTTTCAGCGTGCAATTTTAGTAACAAAGGTGTGAAAATAAAAAAGAAAACGCATAGATTGTGAAATCATAAGCACGATGAGTTTTTTTCAAATATACCCTTCGTTATATACTCACTGCCATGTTTCTCCCCAGAATGACGCCTGCCTCATGGTGCCCTACATGATCCTCCGTCTCGTTTACATCGTCCTGGCGACCACGGGCGGCGCCGCGCTCTGCATAGGTCTCATCGTCGTCGGCGATTTCAGCTCCATGTCCATCCTGGCTGCCATAGCCTTTGGGTACATTTTCCTGGAGACCTATTTCCTGCTGGTGATTCGTGCGCATTATCTGCAGGTACGAGAATATAAGCATTTTTCGCCCACCGTTTGAAGGCTGTTGTGCAGTTTTTGACATGTAATAAGGTTGGCGAGCTTAATGCTGGGTAGTAATAGATGTATATTCTTTATCTTGTTTCTTGTAAATGGTCTTTTTTTATCTTTTAGTGTTCGAAGTAGCAGGGGCAATGTTCTTTCATATAATGTGCTATATAACCTTACTTTTCCTATAAAAATAACTAATGGAATTGCTACCTTTGAGAGGAGTTAACTTAGGGAGTGAATATTAATTAGCCTTTAAGTTGAATTTCTTTCTGTAGTAAATTGCATGGTTAATAACTTTCATATTAATTCTTAAGTTACCAAATGTGTTAGAAAAATGTTTATATGCAATTGATTTGTCAATATACAATAAAAAAAAATCTAAGTATATGCTTTACTAATTTGTGTTTTCCTAACACTGCTTTTCACTTTTCTCGTTCGTTGCTCTGCCTTGGGGATTCGAGAATAACCTGCTGTATTGTTGTAAATTAACAAATGTTTGACGTGACTATTTTTGCACTAATAATAATAGTAATAGTAGTAATAATAGTAATAGTAATGGTAATACTAGTAATAGTAATAATAGTAATAGTAATAATAAATAATAATAATAATAGTAGTGGTAGTAATATTAATAATAGTAGTATTATTGATAATGGCAATAGCGATAATAATAATAGTAATATTACAAAACAGAAATGCTTATAATTGTGGCAACCCACCTATCGTATTGTTTTTCACGTACAAAAACTCTAACAATATCACACGCGTTTCGCACTCCCTTGTTCATATTTACACGCACAAGATCGCATGTATCATTAAAACCAAAACATCCATGCATGCATACACGCATGACCCCCCCCCCCCCACACACACACAGGTTCATTCATATCCCCTCAATTCCTCCTGACGCAAACATATGCACATGCATATATTCCTCCACACACGTGTATGCGTACATATATACCCCCCCCCCCCCCCCGCCGCACATGCATACGTACGTAACCCCCCCACATAAATAACCCCACAACAAATAACCCCACAACAAATAACCTACACAAACAACGAACATAACTCGTACATGCCCCCACCTGCCCTACATGCATAACCCTTTCCCAAGACACATCCACACACAAGCAAGAACACCTATCTATACTCACTCATGCACTTGAGTATAAACCTCACTTATCTTCCCCCCCCCCCCCTCTCTCTCTCTCTCTCTCTCTCTCTCTCTCTCTCTCTCTCTCTCTCTCTCTCTCTCTCTCTCTCTCTCTCTCTCTCTCTCTCTCTCTCTCTCTTCTCTCTCTCTCTCTCTCTTCCTCTCTCTCTCTCTCTTTCCTCTCTCTCTCTCTCTTTCCTCTCTCTCTCTCTCTTTCCTCTCTCTCTCTCTTTCCTCTCTCTCTCTCTCTTTCCTCTCTCTCTCTCTCTTTCCTCTCTCTCTCTCTCTTTCCTCTCTCTCTCTCTCTTTTCCTCTCTCTCTCTCTCTCTTTCCTCTCTCTCTCTCTCTCTTTCCTCTCTCTCTCTCTCTCTTTCCTCTCTCTCTCTCTCTCTCTTTCCTCTCTCTCTCTCTCTCTCTTTCCTCTCTCTCTCTCTCTCTCTTTCCTCTCTCTCTCTCTCTCTCTTTCCTCTCTCTCTCTCTCTCTCTTTCCTCTCTCTCTCTCTCTCTCTTTCCTCTCTCTCTCTCTCTCTCTTTCCTCTCTCTCTCTCTCTCTCTTTCCTCTCTCTCTCTCTCTCTCTTTCCTCTCTCTCTCTCTCTCTCTTTCCTCTCTCTCTCTCTCTCTCTTTCCTCTCTCTCTCTCTCTCTCTTTCCTCTCTCTCTCTCTCTCTCTTTCCTCTCTCTCTCTCTCTCTCTTTCCTCTCTCTCTCTCTCTCTCTTTCCTCTCTCTCTCTCTCTCTCTTTCCTCTCTCTCTCTCTCTCTCTTTCCTCTCTCTCTCTCTCTCTCTTTCCTCTCTCTCTCTCTCTCTCTTTCCTCTCTCTCTCTCTCTCTCTTTCCTCTCTCTCTCTCTCTCTCTTTCCTCTCTCTCTCTCTCTCTCTTTCCTCTCTCTCTCTCTCTCTCTTTCCTCTCTCTCTCTCTCTCTCTTTCCTCTCTCTCTCTCTCTCTCTTTCCTCTCTCTCTCTCTCTCTCTTTCCTCTCTCTCTCTCTCTCTCTTTCCTCTCTCTCTCTCTCTCTCTTTCCTCTCTCTCTCTCTCTCTCTTTCCTCTCTCTCTCTCTCTCTCTTTCCTCTCTCTCTCTCTCTCTCTTTCCTCTCTCTCTCTCTCTCTCTTTCCTCTCTCTCTCTCTCTTCCTCTCTCTCTCTCTCTCTCTTCTCTCTCTCTCTCTCTCTCTTTCCTCTCTCTCTCTCTCTCTCTTTCCTCTCTCTCTCTCTCTCTCTTTCCTCTCTCTCTCTCTCTCTCTTTCCTCTCTCTCTCTCTCTCTCTTTCCTCTCTCTCTCTCTCTCTCTTTCCTCTCTCTCTCTCTCTCTCTTTCCTCTCTCTCTCTCTCTCTCTTTCCTCTCTCTCTCTCTCTCTCTTTCCTCTCTCTCTCTCTCTCTCTTTCCTCTCTCTCTCTCTCTCTCTTTCCTCTCTCTCTCTCTCTCTCTCTTTCCTCTCTCTCTCTCTCTCTCTTTCCTCTCTCTCTCTCTCTCTCTTTCCTCTCTCTCTCTCTCTCTCTTTCCTCTCTCTCTCTCTCTCTCTTTCCTCTCTCTCTCTCTCTCTCTTTCCTCTCTCTCTCTCTCTCTCTTTCCTCTCTCTCTCTCTCTCTCTTTCCTCTCTCTCTCTCTCTCTTTCCTCTCTCTCTCTCTCTCTCTCTCTCTCTCTCTCTCTCTCTTTCCTCTCTCTCTCTCTCTCTCTTTCCTCTCTCTCTCTCTCTCTCTTTCCTCTCTCTCTCTCTCTCTCTTTCCTCTCTCTCTCTCTCTCTCTTTCCTCTCTCTCTCTCTCTCTCTTTCCTCTCTCTCTCTCTCTCTCTCTTTCCTCTCTCTCTCTCTCTCTCTTTCCTCTCTCTCTCTCTCTCTCTTTCCTCTCTCTCTCTCTCTCTCTCTTTCCTCTCTCTCTCTCTCTCTCTCTTTCCTCTCTCTCTCTCTCTCTCTCTTTCCTCTCTCTCTCTCTCTCTCTCTTTCCTCTCTCTCTCTCTCTCTCTTTCCTCTCTCTCTCTCTCTCTCTTTCCTCTCTCTCTCTCTCTCTCTTTCCTCTCTCTCTCTCTCTCTCTTTCCTCTCTCTCTCTCTCTTCCTCTCTCTCTCTCTCTCTCTCTTTCCTCTCTCTCTCTCTCTCTCTCTTTCCTCTCTCTCTCTCTCTCTCTCTCTCTCTCTCTCTCTCTCTCTCTCTCTCTTTCCTCTCTCTCTCTCTCTCTCTCTTTCCTCTCTCTCTCTCTCTCTCTTTCCTCTCTCTCTCTCTCTCTCTCTCTCTTTCCTCTCTCTCTCTCTCTCTCTCGTTCCTCTCTCTCTCTCTCTCTCTCGTTCCTCTCTCTCTCTCTCTCTTTCCTCTCTCTCTCTCTCTCTCTCTTTCCTCTCTCTCTCTCTCTCTCTCTTTCCTCTCTCTCTCTCTCTCTCTCTTTCCTCTCTCTCTCTCTCTCTCTCGTTCCTCTCTCTCTCTCTCTCTCGTTCCTCTCTCTCTCTCTCTCTCGTTCCTCTCTCTCTCTCTCTCTCGTTCCTCTCTCTCTCTCTCTCTCTTTTCTCTTTCCTCTCTTCTCTCTCTCTCTCTCGTATATACAATACAACACGCACGTTCGCATACACAAGCATAAACATCGCATATCCACACACACAATGCATCTAAGCAATTTGACTGAATGTTGCCTGAGAATACGCGAACGATACTGGGAAATAATAATTTTAACTATAAAGATCATAATGTTTCCAAGACCAAGGATCCAGAATCGCATGTGCTACTGCAGTGTACAAAGGCGGAGTTATTGAAGTAAATAACACAAAACTAAACATCGAAAGACGTGTACCTTCTTTGAAAATATAGCACTATGGCGCCCTATTCATGTACACGGAAACCGACACAATTTGACATGCGAACTTCCAATCAGTCAAATATATGTACTACAGAATACAGGATCCTATAGCTCTGTAGACAGATGCAGGTCACGTGCGTATAGACCCTTCCTTTCCCAATCCCTTGCACATTGTCGTAGGAGACGGAGACTGAGGCCTAAATGTAGTGGATCACCCCTGCCCTAGACCTCAGGCCTCGCCTCAATCATTTTGCATGGTCTTTTCTTCTCTCCCTTTCCTTTCCCAGTCATGAAGATTTTGTACCCTTATTAGGGGCATTAAGGCTTGCCCCCTTCAGCAACTAGTCTATCTTAAATTGATTTCTCTGATTTCCGGATCTCCTCGATGCTTGCTGTCATTTTTGTCCATTCTGAATCATCCACCCGGGTCATTACTCAACTTTTAGGATACACCCCTTCGTCTCTCCCAAATTCCCTCCATCTCCTACGGCACAAGTCTTTATTGTCTGCCCCCTCTTCTCGTAATATTACTATTCATCTTAGTTGTCCTCCTCCCTTATTAGTATTCTTCATCTTTATTGTCGTCCTTCCCACTACCCCATTTTCCTCCCGCCCTCCTCGTCCTTCCACCACTGCAAACCTTTTGAATACTCTTTTGGGCCAGCCAAGTGGGATCGATTCTTTGATTCCCCCTGCAGCCCCTTACACTGACTGTCAATGTCTAAAAAAAAAAAAAAAAAAAAAAAAAAAATAGGAAAAGCTTCCTTTCGCAGTCGTTCCTATCGTTCACAATTACAGCCGAGTCCCAAGCTTCTGCACTATCTACCCTGAATTACCTCACTGGCAAACTTATTCCTACCCAGCCTCGTTCATCCCTTAATACTTGTACCGGAACTGTTTCCGTCTCTCCGACTGATTGTCCTGTCTGCGACATGGACTGGTCAGACACTGAAAACGACCTGCTCGCCTACCTCGTCGACCAAGATGCATAGGCTTTACAGTGCCCCCAGAGGCCAGCGTAAGTTCTACACCAATATTGCCAAGATTAGCTTCCGTAGACGTGACCTCCCCATGAAGTTTATATTGGTGGAGTGTCCTGCTCTGTCCGATCATATCGACCCCTTCTCCGTCAATGTCAGAAATACTAGTGTCTTGGCCATCCAGCCCAACACTGCTCAGTCACGCACATGTGCCAATTGTGGTGGCTCCCATAATTTGTTATAGGAGCTGCTCTGCCTACAAGCTTGAGGTAGCAATTTTCATTCAAACTAGGCCTCCCTCTAAGCGAGGCCAGACAAGAAACACCAGAGGTTTTTTCTACCTATTCTAATATTGACATTTGTTCTGCTCCCATCCTTCTCGGCACAGTATTTTATCATGATGCTATATGGCCCTTGATATCTAGTATATTTATTTGTTTTAACCATTCTGTGAATCCACAAACATCGCCTTATGAACTAAAAAGCTTCCTCACCTGGGGGCGAAGCATACGCCGCAAGTGACCTTAGTGTTGACGCGGCAGAACATTTTCAATAAATAAAACAATGCACAGATCCACGTCTGTACGCCAACATCTCCTAGATGCGTGTCACACAGATCCACATCTATAGACGGATGCGTGTCACAAATACAGACCTAGATCTTAGATGAGCACACGTCTGTTGTGCGCAGGATAAATGCCCCCCCCCCCCCCCCACTCGCGCGCACGTGTCTATTGACAGATGCAGGTCACACGACATGCACGTGTGGTCGACAGATGCAGGAGGGACAAACGCGCCCGTTCGTCCGTCGACAGATTCAGGCCACTCGCATTGAACCACATCAGTGAACTTGAACAGTCTCATCCCTTAACCTGTTCAGCCTCTCCAGTCCCTTGCACGTTGTTCTTGTTGGAGGAGGAGGAGACTGAAGCCCAATGTAGGTGATCATCCCGATCTTTGACCTCAGCCCTCGCCTCAACTAATTTTGCATGCTTTTCTCCCCCTTTTTCCTTTTCCCGCTTCTTAACAAGTCATCTACTGAAAAAAAATCAGCCGCATCAACATCAAAGGTCGTTACCAGCGTATTCAAATTGCAGCGATTGGGTAGAGCTTGATTAAGTATTGGGGCGAAAAGGGTAAATATGAGTTAACGATTAGGAGAAGTGGACCTAATCGTTAACTCATATTTACCCTTTTCGCCCCCCAATACTTAATCAAGCTCTACCCAATCGCTGCAATTTGAATACGCTGGTAACGACCTTTGATGTTGATGCGGCTGATTTTTTTTCAGTAGATGACTTGTTCAGGTTGCAGGGAAGCTGTTGCAGTTTTCATCACCCTCCACCCACATTTTTCTCAGTTTTAAATTTCCACGCCAGTCTATTTGATGTTAGCTATCCAGTTCTTTTGTGGCCTCCGTGTCTCCATCTGCCATGCCTTCTAGCATTGTTTTTGGCAAACTCCTGCTGTCGTGTTATTTCCCCTTACCAATGAAGCTTTTCTTTTGCACAAACTCAAATAGTCGGCAGATATTTTTGATATTGTGTTGTAGTCAAAACTGGCGATCATCTTTTCCAATTCTTTAAGTAATGTTGTCTTGATTTGAAACCCTTACACACTTTAAATATTAAAAATTTCAACAGCACTGACTTGTACACATACTACATAAGCTTAAGAGAACATGTTCCCAAATTGTTTTTGCAAAGGTATATTACATTCTATTAACCATTTTTTTTTCCAGATGAGAAAAGAGAGCGGATACGACCACGTGGAACTGGAAGAGGAATGTCCCGCAACTCCAAAGCGCGTCGGCAAACGCGCAGACTAAAGCTCTCGAGACTAATCAGTGTTTTTTTTTAATTTTTTGAAGTTTAATCTTTTTTTAGTGTACTGATGCATTCTTGTTTTGCAGTGTCGTGCTATATATTGCTGCGCCTTTTGATGAGATTGTTATATATAAAATAAAGCCATGTAGCTTGTATGCGTTGCAGAAGCTACGCCATACCTTTTACACATAAATAAAACTTGTATTTAATTTGTTTCTTTATTACTGCAACATCGTTTTACCACTACTGAGGGTGCGGAGTGTAAAGTTACTAGTACATATACTGTCCATTATAAACTGGTTACACAGGCACTTGCATCACCGAGGTCAATCAGGGATGTCCGTTATTTTCAACTAATTATTTATACATTCATATTTGATATAAAATCCGAAAGGCAAGGAATGGGGGTAAATAGGTGAGATTACCTTAAGCTAATGGGGGGGGGGGGGGGGGAAGCGTGCATGATCGGTGGGCACAAATAAGAATAACTTCACTAGCGGACAAACTGCTTGGTAAACGTCACCTTTAGTTGCCCGTTGACCATGCCTGCCTGTATGAATATGCCCCCAATCCCTTGCTCGTTGTCGTGGCCCAGTGTAGGGTATCACCCCTACCTTGGTCCTCAGCCCTAGCTTTTAACTAGTTTTGTATGATCTTTTATGGTTTCCTCTTCCTTTTATTCATCCTATTCTAGCAACTTGGTCTAATCGTAACTAATTTTTACCCCTTTTCGCCACAATACTTTATCATAGTACTAAATTACCTTTCATGTCTGGCAACCCCCCCAATCCTTTGCCCGTTGTTGTCGTGGGGGGGCTTAGGAGACGGAGACTGAGACCCAATGATGGGGAACTCCTCAACCTTGGGACTCAGCCCTAGCTTTTAACTAATTTTGCATGGTTTTTTTTTTCCCACTCATACTTTTTGTTTGTTTCTTCACCAATCCCTTCTACTATCCACCTCCTAAGGTGTGAGAGCTGTGCTGAAAGGATGAAAGGCTGACTTTATGTCAGTCCTAAATGGCCTGAGGGAACCATGGGCACGGTATGCCCCTGCCATACCTGGCCCTTACCCCTCAAGGGGACCCTGAGGGGTGGACTATTTTTTTTCCCCCAACATACTCCAGGCTTATCATGGCCTATAATGTAGACGTAACCCCACTCTTAGGAGCAATGAGGCTTGCCCCTTTATCAAATAGCCCCAATCCCAGCTCTCCTTTGACCACGGCTCCGAACACTGCAACAACTCCATCATCAATGCATACTTGTACAGTATCAACCCTAATCAACAACCAACCCCCAGGAGACATTTCTACTCTCCCAACATGATCAACTTCAACACCTTTACTCCCACAACCTTCATCATCAACCACCCCATCTCCCCTTATTACTACTTTACAACCTTATTGCCCACCTCCCCATAACACTACCCCCCTCAACACTACCCCCCTCAACACTACTCCCTCCTTCACACGTCCCCGCACTTCTACTACCCCCACCTCTACAAGAATCCTAAATACTCTATTTAGCCCAGCCAAATGGGACCGATTTTTCGTGATCCCTCCCACAGCTCCCTACTCTCAAAACACCCTCCTCTTCCAACAATGCCTCCAAAAACAAGTAGGCAAAGTCTCTTTCCGTAGCCGACCCGACTACCGTCTCGTCACAGTAACAACTGAAAACCAAGCTATAACTTGTACCGGAACTGTTTCTCCCCCCAACAGATTGCCCAATCTATGACAAAGAATGGTCAGATTGTGAAGAGGACTTACTCGCTTGTCTCACAGACTATGATGCAACATATGTACAATGCTACTCCATTCCTCCCAGAGGAAATCGTAAGAAATCCATCAACATTGCCAAAATTACTTTCCGTAGACATGACCTAGGTGGGGAATCCCTACCTGTCCGACCATACCAACCTCCTCCTCGTCAAGGCCAAAATTGTTGGCGTTTAGGACACCCAGCCAAACACTGTCATTCTACAGCCAGATGCCCGCTATGTGCCCAACCTGGCCATACTCGATCAAACTGCTCTGCACAATCACGCACATGTGCAAACTGTGACGGTCCCCATAATGTATTTTATAAAGGCTGCCCCACCTACAAATTTGAGTGAGGTAGCAACTCTCAGATTCAGACTTGGACTCACTCTACGTGAAGCCAGACAGGAAGCACATCGACGAGGCTTTTCTCTTACCCCCTACTCCAGTAATGTCGCTTACTCTGCCAATCCCCCTACCTCCCAAGCTCCTACACCCTCTCCTAAACCCAACCCCCCTCCATCTAACTTCCCCTCTTATACCTCCCCCAGTCAAATTCTTCTGCCATCCTAAATCCAGACACCCCAATCTCTACTACAGCCCCAACACCTTCCCCTCTCCCTCCCCGCAGCAGACAGAATAATCGTTCCACCCCCTCTTCCCCTACCCCACAATCACCTCCACCTTCCTTTGCCCCCTATTCTTCAGACACCAGACTTCTCTCCCCCCCCCCCTCACAAGAAAACCTTTATCTCACAAAACTCCCCAACCAACTCCACTACAGAAACTCTTGAAGATATCCAGAACTACATAATCGAGTCCCAAACTAATACTCATCCACCTTCAAATTCTACAACTCCCGCTCCCTCCACACAAAGTAACTGCCGATATCCATCCTCCTCCTACTCATATTCTCCCTACACCCAATCCTCCTACCCCATCCCAACAAAACCCATTCCCCCCGACTCCAGCCCCACCTATATTAACCCTCCCACCATCCCCTCTATCCCTTCCACTCCCTCCTGGATACACACGTGAATCCCTCATGTCCCAAGTACCCTCTTCCCCAGACCCTCTAACTCCCGACACCCCTCCTGATACAACACCACCTCCCCAACCTCATTCTTTATCCCACCCTCTAGCACCTTCCTTCAAATTCTCCAACACGCACTGCAATCTTTGCCAGTAAATCAGCGAAAGTATAACTATCCTTCATTGGAACATTCGCGGTTTCCGAATGTTCCTCTTTCAGTCCCACATTCTCTTGTCATGCCCACGTCCTCTCTACATAGACATCCCAACTTATCAGACATCCTTACAGAATCTCACTTTCTGCTTTGACAACCTGTTTTCCTTCCTCAAATGCATATATATATCCTTCACTTGATCTAACCCTTTACATTACCTCATCCTACCCTAACCCATTCACTCACCAATTCCTTAACCCAGCTTTAACAGCTAATCACTATCCCAACAACCCTTCACTAACATTAACTATAGTGCTACATGACCTTAGATGTGTAGCAGATTTATTTAGCTTTTAACCATTAACCATCATATCTGGCATTTGTTTTGATCATTAACCATTTTGGTAAAACAAATCGCCTTTCTGAGCCTAAACACTTTGGGCATAGCTCCCAGGTATCACTTTTGAATACGCCGTTTGTCATAAGATGTTGACTCGGCAGTAAATTTTCAGAGGCCTGTCCATACACTATTTAACCAAGCTTTTGTAAGTGCCATCTTTGCACAATAGTCTGGACATTGCAGATACTTTGCACATCTCAACAATGAGGGTTAAGCTGCTGTATATACATTACCATTTTGATGCCTTTAAGGGCGTGCTAATTCTCATGCAAGCAGTGCATTAAATACGGCTTGCCCCTAGTTGATTTCATATTTCATTTCACAGGTAATGCTTTCAGGTAATGAAGGACTGTTCATTATAGGTCTGAGCCATCAACTTTCTTAAATGATTGACTTAGTGGAAACCGACAAATGCCAGTATTTATCATACCATTAGACATTTTTAAAGATTTTCAGGATAAGAGCATTAGCAGCAAATGATTAACAGTATACTTCAAAAGACAAAATGTGTGGTTAAAAATAAAAAATAAAATTCATAGTATAGTAAATTTATTAAGTTTAGGTTTGCTTCTGTGGTTGAAACCCGTGAGTTTTTAATGACTGAAGTGCTTTTGATACAGATTATTTATTCATTGAGAACGATGGCAAAGTCAGTCTTCCTGGTATCTGCATACAAACATACCTGAAAATAGAAAAATCTCTTCAGTAAAAAACATTTAACCACAGACATTTTTGGTGTTCAAAAAATATATCAGTTCTTCTTAGAGTATACATTCACAGCAATCATGAAAAGAAGTGGTCATCATGGTTATGGATCCAAAAAAATTGTACATCTGCTGAATATTTAGAGTTAACTTTGATTAGCAACTAAATCTATTTAATAAAATGAAAATTACTGAGTAGTATTAGTCAAACTATCCAGCATTTTAACCATACTTTACTGAGCAACAGGAATATTCAATACACACCTGATGTACAGTGTTGGTTTTGTTTCCTTGATAAAACAGCCACCAAGATAGACGAACTATCACAGGTATTGTACATCGTTCAGACTACTGGAGAGACACCAGCAAGGAGTGATCCTACCCTCCTGTAATGAGAAGAAAGCAATACAGAATATTTCTGGGATAACAAGCATCAAGCGATGGTTATACACTAAGATTAGTTCAATCATAAAATAGGCATTTTGATTTATGTAGAATTTTAAAGTGGGGGGAGGGGTCATTCATTCAAAGAGCTTGCCATATGAACCTCCCTCTCTACATTATCATTACATAATTTTAAAATTTTGTGGTGGATTATATGATCAAATATGTTCACACTTACTTATTGTCAGCTGTAATAAAAGATTTGCAAAGTAGATAATCATCCTGCCAATCTTTTCATCCATGTGATCTTGGACCTGGAAAAAGAAA
This sequence comes from Penaeus chinensis, assembly GCF_019202785.1. Classification (NCBI taxonomy): domain Eukaryota; kingdom Metazoa; phylum Arthropoda; class Malacostraca; order Decapoda; family Penaeidae; genus Penaeus; species Penaeus chinensis. Next base: position 753,799 of record NC_061839.1, on the reverse strand, counting down.
AAAAAGTTTGGATTATTTACTCCAATACTATTGATGAATGTCAAATCTATATAAAACATCAGTTCTTCTTAGAGTATACCACTCAGGGACTCGTGAAAAAAGGAGTCATCATATTTCTAGTACTTTGTATTAATTCCTTAATGTTACACATTAAACAAAAGAAAAAAAAAAAAAAAAAAAAAAAATTGCATCTCTTTTAAAGTAGTTCCATCCAGTGTTAACAGAGCTTATGCTTTTTCCCACCACATTTCCAATCAGAGCCAATCATGAATAACACCTTCCCTTTCAAGAAAATTCACAAGACCAGTGCACTCCAAATATATTACAAGACATTCCAGACCAGGAATAACATTTGAAGGAAAGTATAAACAATGGAGGGAACTACTTTCAAGAAGTTTTGTTTCTTTTTGGATTGATATATTCTAACTTAAGACATACCTTTGATGTGCTTGAAGCAAAAACTGGTTTCCAGCTCTCATTGCCAGGGAACATTCACATGCATATCAATATAGGTGAGCCTCTGTCCACTTGCCAACCTTCGTGCTTCAACTAGATCTATCCTCCAACCTGTTAAAAGTTGTAGATAAAAAATCTAAAAACAATTTTTAAAGGATGCAGAAAATATAGCATTTCAAATCAAAATACTAAATGTTAAACAGCAACAATTTTACCAGAAAGTGAATATATAAAAAATGCACATTTGAGAGATACTTACACTTGAATATGATCACAACAAATTGATGCATGTGGTCATTACTAACCCTTTTCTAGGATTCTGAAACTTGTACATTAAATCTGTTCTAAATTGATGCTCATACAGAAGCCTAAATCTTTGTTCATCATTTAAGAAAAGGCACACAAAGTACATATAAAAACCATTAGTTAAAAAGCTAGATTTGTATATTGTAAATCTACTTCCACTAACAAGTTACCAAAACCTATTAAAGAAATTTCTCCAAACTGGTGCCTCATTGAACTTAATATAGTTATCCAGTTATCTCATATCGACCAGGATGTAAAACACATTTATTTTTTTTTCCTTTAATCACTGCATTTACAAATAGGCTTCACGGAACTCGAAGGTCACCACCTTGCCAGTCAGTTTCTTGTAGACAGCAGCAAATGTTTCAACCTGAAATTATAATCCCATCATAAATATATATGTAAACAAATGTAATAGTTTGATTAAAATTCTCCAATTCAGTTCTTCTTAGAGATATACATTCAGGACTCATGAAAGAAGTGTCATCATAGATTAATCTTAAAAGGCTTATTAATTAATCAAACAAACAAAACAGGAATCCGATCTACAATACTTTTGATTCCTAAGACATTCAATATTGCAAAAGCTTCCCATTGAAAATGAACTCTCGCACGTTCACATACCTTGTGTTCAATGTTAGTTTGCTGGGCCTTATCCAGATGGACCTTGATGAGGCGGGTTCCATCCAGACGGATGCGAATCCTCTTGCCTACGATCTCAGCGGGGTAGACGAGATCCTCCAAAATAGCTTCATGGACAGCAGTAAGAGTACGGCTGTTGATAGAAAAAAAATTAAGATTAACTGTTGTGTTGGGTTAATTTTTTTGCTTTTCTTTGCAGATTTTATTTTTCAGTTCTTCTTAGAGGATACATAGCAATCAGTGTATCATGCTAAGAGTAAAGTCATCATGCTAAAAAATTAATATGGGGAGGGTCTCTTTAAAATACCAACAATTCCATGGAAAGAAAATAAATATATAAAGAAACTTCTTGGTTAAAAACCCTTACCTCCTGGGCCTCTTCTGCTTGGGAGGGTTCTTCATCTTACGTGAGGGCTTTGCCACAACACGGCGTTGGGCAATAACAACAACATGCTTTCCGCTGAATTTCTTTTCCAGCTCACGTACGAGACGCTGCTGAACTCGCTGGAATGCCTTCAACAGGGGAACTGGCACAAAGATAGCAATGCACTGAAAAGAGAAAGATCTTTTCAAATCAACGAGTAAGGTTACTTTCATACACATCTGCAACTCAGCTACGATTTGGAAAAAAAAATTACATTCAGAATGTATAAAACATAACTTCTTGCTATATTTCATCTTCAACCTACCTTTTTGTCACCAACATCAATTTGTGTGGCGCCGGTAATGGTAAGTTCACGGAGCTGAGCCTTCAGCTCCGAGTTCATCTCCAGGTCGAGCAGAGTCTGCCCGATGGAGGTTTCGAACTCATCGGGCTGATCAGCCGACTGCTTGGTGATTTTGCCGTTGCAAAACTGTGGCATCTGAAAAGGACATTCATATTTACTTTTTATGTACTACAAATTTCTACATTTATAACAATAATAATAAGTGAACAAGTAAATAAAACAAAAATATCCTGTCAATTCAGAGGAGAAGTGGAGAGATCAGAAACTTGTTCCTTGTGTAAAAACTATATAATTCCCTTAATAAAATGGAGGAAAGTATTTACACCACTAACCCAAAACAAATTCAAACCAGGAATTAATTTCCCCCCCCAATCTTTGCCTACCGTACTGTCACCATATTTCAACCACCATTTTACACAGCCAAATTTCACCCACTAATGATCAAAGTTTAGTTTCAAAGCTTTGCCAAGAACCAAGCAAAAATGGTCAATGTTGGGTGCTAAAGCTAAGGATTTCTATTATGCATTAAAGTACCAATGAGACACAAAAAGAGTTTTGTACTTCCCATTATCAAATTACTAACAATATATCCAAGGAGTCCCTTCTCTATTGTGTTTTCTGTGTATGCAAATGCCCTCATAGCAACTGTTTCCATGCAGGTAAATGATGCCAAACATCCAGGTATACAATGCTGAACAAAATGAAAAGCTTTTTCTTCTGTATGCATTAGCAACTTTTCCCATTCCTAAAGCCATAAAAAAGTGGGAGTTCTGAGATCAGCCTCTTAGCTCTGGTGTTTCAAGAAAGATTATGTAAGCAACAAATTTTGAATTAAAACTTTATAATAGAGATAAGGAAACCAGTACAGTGTAAAGAATGCTGGAAATCAAAGTTCAGTACATGAACCCAAGTTTAATTTCTATAGTGAAAGGAGGAGGGGGGGTTGGGGGGTGGGGAATTACGAACATTTAAAAAATGTTGAACTCGCTGCCTCTGTCCTTTACATACATAGGATCTAACTTGTTTTTTCACCTGGATTTCCCTATTTACGTAAAGATCACTGCCTCTGTGGGACTTGCATTTTGCTAGTGCCAACCTATCTAACCCATACTATGGTCCACTTAGATAAAAATGTATGAATGTAATGCAAGCACAGGCCTCTTGAGCTGCATTGGTGATACATATGTATCAATTTATATTAATTCACTGCTGATACAAATATGCTTTTCAATGTCCATTTGTTCACAATTTCTTTAGAGAGAAGTTTCATAAATGCTTAGTCACCATGAAGTCAGTTGCAAGACCTCCCTAAATTTACTTATTTAACCTATTCCTTGATTTTGTAAATAGTTTTCCTTTCTAATACTATTACAGTTCAATTTAACTGTATAGCTAGTTATGTTATATCAATAATACCAACAGTAAAAACTCCAAATTTTCAAGAAGAATGGTATAAACAGGTGAATTCAGGCATTCCTAGTAATTGAGACCTTGGTGACTAACCATTTTTGGAGCTACTGAAAAAAAAGGGGAGGACTGTAAAAGTAAATAAGAGGTTACAGATAATTAACCTTATAATCAACAAAAGTTAAGACAAGATAAATCTTGTAGAGGATCTGTACTTTTATGACTACTTGATTTTACAACTTTTATCCAATATGCATGAAGAGGAGGATCATAATGTATCAAGAAAAAAGGAAACCTTTACCAATATCTACTAAACATACATTACTTGAGTTACTTGTACTACACAACAGCTACATAAATAATAGTTCTTGATGCAGGCTTTACTAGGAGTGCTAAATACTACCCAAATTTTATATAATTGATGTAAGAATTTCAGCAATGGGGGATGACATGGTTGTGTTGAAAAGAATTACAAGTTTTTCAACTAGCTTTTTTAACCCCTTGATGACAGGTGAAGAAAATTAAACATCTACACTCTGGAGATCAATGGTAACATACCAACTTTGAGCATGGGAGTTTGGTACATCAAGCCAAATCACCAGCTCACAGCACTTTGGCATGCCGCTGCAGCGTACAGCCGCACACTACAGATTGAGCGGTTTGTTTTGACGCCTCACGGCAGGACACGGCAGGACCCGGCAGGACCCGTCAGGAAAGGGTTAATATAATACAAGATATGGTAAAGTTTAAAAAATAAGTAAGGTGTACTCTACTGGTCTGCCTCTCGATAACTGACCTCTAGATTATACAAACACACTCAAGAAACAACCACAATCTGCAAAGGTGGGCTCAGACAATCTGCCATTTCAGTATCGAACAAGATACCAGGCCGTAGTTCTAGTATCAACTTGTGCCTTTCTATTCTATCTTTAAGGCATATCAATTCTAACTATACATCTACAAAACAAAATATTTTTCTAGTTTTATATCTACTGAAACCAGATAACTACACACAACAGAGGGCCTGAGTGGTAATACCTGTAATCTTTCCTGAATGAATAGTAAATCATGCTTGGCACTGCAATGACGGTCATATAGCACCAAATGTAACTATAAATAAAAAATTTGATTTACTCTTTCCCGTTATCCACTCCAACCCACCTTGAGACCATTATTTCAGGGTTTTATTCTACAGCTGAATTGTCAGTGAAGTCTGACATGTATCATGTAGCTTATCAAAAATCCAGGGTGTATTTGTTACTGAGAGAAATGCACCCTCCAGTGACTGAGTCCCAAAACTAGGGTTTTGTGCAAACTATTTCTTACCTACAGGGGGGGGGGGGGGGGGGGGGGGGGGGGGGGGGGGGGGGGGGGGGGGCAAACTTTATTGGCACTTGCCAGCTTATACAAAACACGAGTTTGAGAACTTGTGGCTATGTAAGGGTGTTGTGGACACTAAGCAGTGATATGCAGAGGATATTTTCTTCATTTCATGCTAAATATGAGGCTGCAACAGCTGTACCTTTATGACTAATTCCTATTCTCTATAAGATGGCAGTGTCCATTTCCCTCTATCTCCGTGCCTCACTCTAGGTAACATTAACCAAATCTAGAATGAAGATAGTGGTTTATTTGCCTTTTCTGTAGACCCAAAGCCAATGAAGGCCACAGCAATTGCTTCACACTACACTATCAGGATAAGACAAAACTGAAGACATGATTTTCACATTTCATGTCTAATAGGATAAAGCATAGCTAATGTAACAAAAAAAACTTGCTCAAAACATACTAAGGTTAATCTTTACAGTATAGATGCAATAAACTGGGGCAGAGTGACAATGATATTCTTGTAGAGAACTTAAAGTTGCAGACACCAGTACAAGAACTAATCTGCAAACATGAACGGTAACACCACAATTAAATAAC
>NC_061839.1:735834-740834 GCF_019202785.1 Penaeus chinensis | reverse complement strand
ATCTGGCATGGTCACTGGGGTCTCTTACTCCTAGGTGGCTGAGTACTTGTGTAGCCATCTGTGTGTAACAAACTTCATGAAAACCTGCAGTAGACAGTGCATAAATCAACAGCCAGTTTTTAGTTTTTTTATATTTTGTATTCAAGACTAATGGGAGTATTAGGCAATATCATATGAAATTATGAAATTTTGCAGAGTTGATGAAGTGACAAGAAGACTGCTGTCCGTTGAATTCAGCAGCCATAAAGAGACTGTGAAAGTCCAGCAGCAGGAACTCTGTAAGAAAATCCAGCGACACCAACATGATACTGGTTCTATGGAAGTGGCAAGTACGTAACTCTAGAATTTTATAGTATAAAGGTGCTTGTGAATTTGAATAATCTTTTACCATCAGTAGTGAACCATTCTTCTTCTTCTTCTTCTTCTTCTGCAGTAGGCTGTTTATACTGTACTGTTTATAGCTATTATCAGCAATATCTTATCTATTCACAGCTTTATTAATTATCTGCAGAATAGTGTGTGTATTTGTTACTCAAGTATATTGTCAGCTCAATATTGACTACCTTGTTTTTACTTGGCTGAATGCAAATGTGAGGCAAACTCTTACTTTTGTGGGGATTGAGAAAACTGTACTAAGGAGTGCAATAGTAATATAGTGTATCTTTATGTATTTTGTGTAATTTAGTTTGAAAAATAATATTTACTGAAAATTTTTCTTCTAAAATCATAAATAAATAATATTGTATGTAATTAGTATTTTAATTAATTACTTGTTTTTCTTCCTGCTCTTTCAGTTGCAATGATGACTGTAAAAATTCGGAACCTTCAAAAGGAAGTGTTCAAATGCAAGAAGAATATCTTGCAGAGGTGTTACCTGCAGGAATTAATTGACCGCCGTAAAAAAACGCTGAAGCACTTGCGCAGAATGGACTACAAACGCTTTGAGTGGCTGATTGGGGAACTAAATATCATTTATCGGCCACACCCAAGGTATGGTGTATATTTATGCACCATATATTTATTTGTATATAATTTTATTCCAGCGTTTTTCATATTTTTTGCAGTGGTAAATGAATATAATTAAATAAGCTCTAATGCCAGTACACTACCATTATAATTTATTAATTGTGTTTACACACAGATGGCTCCACAAGTGTTTAGTTATGATGGAGTCCACTAAACCTACCTATCTTACCTGTTTATCCTTTTCCTTGATTTTTTAATTCTTTTTTATTGCTATTAATATTTAATATTAAAGTAACCCATAATAATTACATATTAATAGCATGAAAAAGAAAAACCCTGAAAAATCAGGTAAAGTTACACAGTCCTATTAATTGACTCCTTTATGGCTGAACACTTGTGGAGCCATCTGTGTGCTATAATATTCACAAAAAACTGCAGTGGGCTGTACATGTACCCATGGCTAAAGAATTCAGTTTATAGAATGATACAATTATATAGTTACTCTTGTTTAAAATGATGTCTTAGTTAATCTTTCTTATGAATTTTTAAGGTGTTGCTTCTACCTGTGATCATGAATAGACTTTTCTTCTTACTGCGAGAGATACTTTACCCATTTATTTTATTTGGGATCAGTGATAAATCCTAATTTGCATCTAATTTGAATATCAATAATATGGCCTTGCTTATCCTCCATAATATAACTACACAACTTCCATATAATGACCTTACTTTGTATAGTAACTCCACCTTCACAAACTTCCATTGCAGGTACTACCGATGGATCACAAGAAAGGCCTCACTGAAGAAGCTGGTCCGTATGCGCAAGAGAGAGATCATTCACAAGAAACTCAATGAATATAAGGAGAGTCTGGAGTGCCAAAAAGAGCCATTCCTCAAGGAGAAGGCAGAGACCTTGAAGTGGATTGCAGAGACTGAGAAAAGCCTCGGACTCCCTGTCAGTGTGACCCTACCTGAGGCGGCTTCGTCTTCTGCATAATGGGAACGGGGATGATGGCTTTTGGCTGAGGAAACCACTATACAAGAAATAGGTTTATTGAAAAATGAGATAACAGTTTTGAAAACCAGTCTGTATTTCATCCTCATGTCCGAAAGATGAAAATCATGTGGGCTGTAAAACTATCTCATCTTTCACTAAACTTTATTGGACAGCAATTTTTTCTACCTTCTTACTGGTATGGTGGAATGTGTTGTCAGTCAAGATGGTTTCTGTTGTATATTGTGTTATATAGTAAAATCTTTTTGTATAAAAATAATGATATGGAAACGAAAGAGTTCTCCTTAGGTAATAAAGTTCATATACACATGATTTTATTTTTTTTTTACCTCTTTTTGTCCAAAAAGGAAAATAATTAAAAGATGAAATTTTTTCCTTGTATTTTTATAAAAATTATAAAATGTACATACAGAATTTCAGTAATTACATTACTTCATTTTATCTGAACACAGCAACGTAAATTCTCTACAATTTACTAACTTTTTACAGTTAGGTACTAGCACAAACAGGTATGAATGAGTTAGTTAATAACTTCACATCATGACATGTAGTTGATGGGTTTAGATTTTATATTCATCAGGAAGACATCAAATACATCTGGTGCAAGAGATGCGTTTAATACACTTCCATATTAACTTCATTATCTGAAGATATAATGAAAATGCATTAAATAAATCTCTTGAGCTGCTTAGTTAGTCACCCTCAATCATACCTTCTTCTACATCTGTCACAATGAACTCTCTTCAGTTGGGTACTTCCCCTAAGTCAACATTATCTGCTGGAATATTATGGCACAGAAGACTCGTGCAGCACCTTAAAAGCCAAAGGCAGACAGACCCTTCACACGGGGGCGTTGCACAGAAGAATTTGCCTTGCGTGTCTCTTCTGCCTCGGCACCCTTTTCCTTGTCTTTCTCTTTGTCCTTGCGGCGGAAGCAGGAAGACAGGGTCAGAGATTCTTTGTGGAACCTCAAGGGAAGCACTCCCAGCTGGCCCCCGTATCTATTCTTCACAACCTGGAATTGTCAGTGTACAAAATTCATGGATATTGATTTGAACAATTTAACAAACCGGCATGTCATACTTCTTATTTGTCTTTTTTCAAATTATTTCCATATTTTCTTCCATTTTTAAAAATCAAATAGGAAGTATATCCCATTAAAAGAAAAACCTTAATACTCTAAATATATATACTAATAGCTCCTAATTTTCTATACAAAAAGCCAGTAAAGCCCATACAAACAAATGCCTCTTGAAGCAAAATAGTAACTCAGTTTACCTGCAACGCCTTCTTGCTTTGATTGATGGTTGAGCTGCTTTTCACCTGCAGAATGAGCACATTGTCTGCCTCTTGTGTTGCCTTGGCTCCACCAAATACACTGTTAATGCTCAGCATCTGACCATCGGGCACCTGTTACGAAGTAAATACATCTGAGTGGTTCTTACATTGCAAACTAATAGTTAAATAAAAAAAATAAAAAAAAAATATTTAGAAACAAATTCTCTTTTTTATGTATGGGGAGGAGAAATTGGTAGGTATATTAATGGAAAATAGAAAGCTTGTGCTGTGGCATGAAATTGTGGTTTAAAAGGATATAAGTAAAGGGAAATAATGCAGAAATCTTAACTCACTGGTGCTTTTCCACTGTCATTTTGTGAATTTTGTTTATACATATATGGCTCCACAAGTGCTTAGTCACCAAAGAGTCTTAGAAGGCCTAAATGACTTCATATGATTATCCTAAACTAGTGATTGACTCCTTCTGAAGCAATCTATGTTAAATTAAATGAATGAGCCTAAATAGTAGACTGGTAGACTGGTCATGTATGCACAAGCACTCCTGGCATCAACAGGTTAAGAGATACTTCAGTATTAAAGTTCAAACTTCACAATGCATTAACAAAACTAATAAAAGTAATATTAATTATCATCGATAATATGTAAAGATTACCTTTTGCAAACTTTCATGTCAGATAAAATTGTCAAATGGCGATCTTTACATAAATGCATTATTTAATAATAAAAACAATACAAATAAAACTTATTGTCATAATGGTAATCTTTAAATGGGTGCCTAAAATATTAATATTATTACTAAATTGTTATCATTATTACTATGCATTTATTTTTGTTAGCGTTTTGGTCGCAGATGGAATGAAATCATGAAACGGCTGTGGTGGACTGACTTGCAGATGGCACAGTATCATGACATTCCCTGTGCAAATGGCTCATCCGAGGGAGCTTGTCTCTTTACAATAGTAGTGCCATCTGTTGTTTGGAGTCTACTGGATACAGGCACTTAAAGTGAAAGGAAACCTTCTTCTTCTTCTTTTTTTTTAATTATAAAATACAGCTACTAGCTATTATGTGCCTTATGTTGTGCTTGAAGTACTGAATGAGCCGGATGCAAATGGGGAGGAAACTGCCAATGTGTACCAACAACCTGCAGTACTAGCCTCTTGTTAATTTTTATTACTGCAGTTTATGGGCTAATTTTGTTATTTGCATTACTTATTATAACTATGACAGCCTTACAAAAATCCCAAATTAGAAAGAAAGATTATTATTATTTTTATTTTTTTTAACCCTTTCAGTGCAGCAGCTGAAAAAAAGCGTACTTTCAGGGTGATCACCCCACGAGTTCCTTGCTTGTCATTGCTGTGGGGGGGGCTTAAGAGACAGAAACTGAGGCCCAATGTAGGGAATCAGCCCACCTTAGACCTCAGCCCTCGCCTTAACTATTTCTGCAGGGTCTTTTCTTCTCCCCCTTTCCTTTTCTTTCTCTTCGCCATCCCCTTCTTCTGTCCACTTATCCTAATCATTAACTAATTTTTACTTGTTACTTGGAATAGGTTTTTTCCATGGATCTTTTGATTCTACACTTGAATAATCATCCAAGCTATAATTATTTCACAAATACAGTAACTGTACTACACACTCCCAGCTCTCTATTCTCTGAGTAGTAATTCATATGACTCTTGTGCAACTAAAGAATGAAAAGACTCAAATTATGTTGGAT
>NC_061839.1:723334-730834 GCF_019202785.1 Penaeus chinensis | reverse complement strand
GTTATAAAAATTTACAATACAATCAAAAACATACACCAAAAGCCATTTAACAAGATGAAAAATGCAGTCATTACCGAATCAAGCTGCATGAAACACCTGCTTCAATAAGAGCCATGAGGAGTGTCCGAGGGGGTGCTTCTGATCCAAGCCATAGTATCACTTCTAGTTTATTGCTGCCGGATATATATTCCTGAAGAGCCTCGATATCTGCCCAGGGATAGAGAACCATATATAATAATATGTATATTGGTAGGTCCAATGATAATGTCCCAAGTTAAGCTTTTGATATTTAGAATTCAATTGTCTTTAAACATACATGGCTTCACAAGTACTTAGTCACATATAAGCCAATTCCTAAAACTAATTATTTCACTTGCTTACACTCTTTCATGTTTTTTGGAAATCTTTTCTTTTATCTCATATTACTATTGGTAATGTAAATAACATTATGCTAATTAAAATGTCTATAATAATAACAGCTTCAACACTGATAGCATGAGTAGGCACTTGTGGAGCCATCTACATGAAGGACATTTCACAAAACAAAACTATAGTGACCACTACATTTTCCTGGGGATATGGGTACAAGTTATAGAGCCACATACTTCCAGTTGGTAGAGAGACTGCAGGGACATCGTGCTCTGCCAGCTTCAAAACATCACAGCAGCTCGGGACTACAATAATGCGCTGATGCGTTTGCTTTGTTACCGATGCACCAAAAACACTTGCTTTTCCGGAAACATATCTCCGAATCACCTGGAAAGTTGATATTTTCAGATCATTTCAACTTCTGTAAAACAATCACCTATACAATAATATGAAATCTGCATATTTTGGAATGAAGTGACTAACAAATGAAGTAACTGCAATTTTACATAATCATTATCAACAACACTTGTATTGCAACACTTTCCTCCCTCCTTCTTCTAGAATGTACCACAAAACTCCTCTCTCCTTACGAGTGGGTGCTGGTGAAGAGTTGAGACGCTCTCGAAGCCAACAATCTCGCCATCACTAGTCTGCACTGGCACTACAATCCGGGCGCCTTCACTTGTCACTCTTGCGTCGTACTTGTTCAGTGTTTTTAAGCTGATATACTGTGTTGGGAGAGGTGGAGAAAGATTATTTACACTTTCATATTGATCTATTATCAGTACTACAACAACAACTACTACTACTACTGATAATAATATACATACCCATATATATATATATATATATATATATATATATATATATATATATATATATATATATATATATGAAAACATACACACAGAAATGGTACATTCCTACATACATACATACATATGTATGTATGTATACATATAATACACACACACACATACACATACACACACACACACACACACACACACACACACACACACACACACACACCCACACACCCACACACCCACACACACACACACACACACCCACAACCACAACCACACCCACACCCACACCCACACCCACACCCACAACCACACCCACACACATTTATGAAAATATTGGAGTGTTTTTATAGCATGTGGCATCATCTCTCACTTGGTTACAAAGTGTCTGAACCTGCCAAGCACCCCAGTAGCCATTGGCCGGGATTGCATCTTCTCTCTGTCCTGACTCCTGATCATGTATATATCATGCTATAACATGGCTAGACTTGTGCCACTGTGTAGTAGTTTGGGTGTTACTGCCACTCATTCCTGAGCTAACTGCAACAGTAGAGGGATGTCACTGACCACAAAGCTTAATGTATCTGGTAGGAGGAGTGATCCACTGTGGGAGCATTTTCTTCAAAGTCTGGGAAAGGATGGAGAGCTATATGCAAACAGTGTGAACTCGAGTTACAAGGAACAGTAGCAAGAATGAAATCTCAGAGAACGATTAGAATTATCGGAACAGGATGAGGATGATCCAGGTATGACTGAAAATCTGACTCCAAAGGTGCTTCAAAAAAGTGTTACAACTCCATCATTACAGAAAGATTGTCCAACTTCTGCCACAAGTTTTCCAAAGTGTAAAGCAACAACTTTGGACACAGTTGTTATAAAGACTAATTCTTATGAAAAAGCAAACCCTGATGAAGAAGTCGCTAAGATTGTCTATGCAACCAAATCTTCATTTAGACTGGTAGAACATCCTCAGTTTTGTAAAATGGTTGGGAAGATGAGGCCAGGCTACACTCCTCCTACAAGAAAAGCAATTGCAGACAAATTCCTACCCATGATATATGAAAAAAGAATATGCAAAGTATGCCACAAAGTTGAAGGATGAAACTGTATGCCTGTCTTTAGATGGATGTCTAACATTCACAATGAGCCTATTGTATGTGCTGCTGTGACAACCTCAAATGGACATATATATTTAGTGGATACAATAGACACAAGCGGCCAGCCTCATACAGTTGAATATCTAGAAGAGTTCTCAAAATCAGCAATTCAGTAGTGTAAAGAACTTGGTTGCCATGTTGGTAGTGCTGTGACAGATAACACAGCTAATGTAAAAAAAATGAAGAAACTGATAGAACAGGGAAATGAACTGAAGCTGGTGGCCTGTAGCTGTGCTGCACACATTCTGGCTCATGATCTGCAAATTGGCATTATTAAAGAGCATGTGGTGTACATGGTAAAATACTTTAGAAACAATCACTATGCTTCTGCAAGGTACTACCAGGAAGGTGGGCAACGTCTTCTTATGACCCAAGACACGAAGGAATACCATGTGTAACTGTCTGAAGATAAACATAAAGAACTGGCCAACTCTCATGAAAATTTGTGAAGTTGACAGGGAGCAGATTGATGTCAGAGTTAGAGAGGTGTCTAGCAGAGTGGTCAGCAGAGGACCTATTTGCATGACTAGAACCAATAGCTGTGGCTTTGGACAAAGTACAGTGATAAATGTACAACTGCTAAAGCAGTGAACACATGGAAAGAATTAATCACAACTTTATACAATGACAGAGATGTAGTAACTTCTGAAAAAAAAGAGGTTTGGCCAAGTCACAACACAAGCTCATCTTGTGAACCTGATTCATCCTTCCTTTCAATGAAAACTGTTTAGTGCAGAAGAGAATAATACAATGGACTATGCCAATGAAAAGTTCCCTCAATTGTCACAGTCACCATGAAAATTCAAGCCAAATTAACCCTTTTCATGCAATTAAGTTTATTGATTATATGACCAAGTGTATGTCAGCTGTTGAATGGTGGAGGTCACATTCAATTGTGTTAGACAGTGATGTAGTTTCTGCAGCACCACAACTACTGTTTGCAGTGGCATCTTTAGGGTATTGAAAAGAGTTTTTTTCAAGCTATGGTATTTTACAAAATTAAAAAACCTGCTGATGGTAGAAAAATCTTTAAAAAATCTTAAAAAAATTTAAATTGGCCAACCATGAAAGAAACACAGGCAAAAACAAACAAATCCAAAAACTCACACATACACACTTCCACAACCACATGATATCTGTTCCTCCACACCTTCTGCATATACCACAACAACAACCATACAGAAAACCATCTTTCAAAACCTTTTTGAAAACAAAGAATGACACACAACTAACCTTCAAAGGAGATTCTTGCAAGTTGATTTGTTCTGCTTCCGAAACAGGCAAGGTGGTTGACAGGAAAGCGTGAAGTTCCTCCGCTGTGAGACAATCTTCCGTGGTGTTCAGGAGATGCATCAGCTCCTCCCACGACCCAGCACGGCAGCACCAAGGGCAGACAAAGTAACCTGTGTGTTTGGTTTTCTCCATCATCTCACCACTCCATGTATGGAAATGTCTTGAAGACAATTCTGAACTAAACTTCAGTTCCTTTGAAATGGGGTTATAGCATGGGGCATTAAATCATAGCAATAATAATCTAAGTATCAGTGGATGGGCTCTTGCACTGAACTGTGCTGTGACATAAGAACTGTTGCTTTATTCTCACTAATCGTAAAAAAAAGAAGAAAGAAAGGAAAAAAAAAGATTAACCGCAAGGCATAGGCTGGTATGCTTGGTTTGGCATTCAGATTGGATGTTGCAATAGAAAAGAATGCATGTTTCAATGTTTTTAAGTAAAATGTTCAAAAGTTTCTGGCAGTGAATCATAATATGAACAAATCTAAATGCAGTTTACAAATAAAAGCATATTACATGAAGAACATCCAACATTTTTAGAAAATCTACAACAAAAACACATCTTGAGTGTTATAATGATCCTGCTCAAACTTATGTTTTCAAAAATGGGTTCAGACTGATCTTTCGGCACGCTCAGAAAAGGTGTAAAAAATTATAGATTATAATTATCTGAGTGCCTAAAATCCAAAATCCAGAATATTAGGTCTTGTGTGAAAAGTTGTACAAGCTACTTAGCTGAGACCAAATTATGGGTAATTTTTATTTGCACAAAATAATATGCTAACTATTTTATAATATCCTTACAATTCTTTTTTTAATCTGATAAGTTGAATGAATATATAATAATAATAATAAAAAAAGGTTAAATTGGATTAACAATTTCTGAGTTACGACTTTCTATTAATTTCCTTCATCTTTCATCTTTCACTTTTTCTTTCACTTCTCTCTTCCTAACATTACACTGACCTGAATTTTTATCCACAAAGACTTCCTGTGGACGAGCACTTTTATCTTCCTTTGAGCATGCTGGACACTGGACAGTGAAACTTGTAGCTGTCTCCTCGTATGCTATAAGATGTGAGGTGAGGAAGTCCACGATATCTTCCCCCATATCATTTCCTTCTTCTTCCTCCAGATCGTCGAGAAGGAAGTCATCCTCGAGACTGGCCACCTCGCTGATATTCCCTTGCAAATATTCAGGAATATCTCTTTTCTTGGATGATGTATGGATCCCTAACTGTAATGCTGCCTTTGTGTTTCTGGTTAGAATGCAATGGGGGATATTGAGAAGTAAAGATGGAGATCCTCTCAATGACTGAGATAAAGAGGGCACACATAATCTGCTGAGATAATGCCAGTTATGCAATGACTGTTGGCGTGACTGATACAGTCCATTTACCCGCAGAAGGGGATGTCCTTGTGGGACCTTTGTCACATTTTCTGAAGTGTAGAAGCTAGCCCTAAATTGTGCCAGAGAATTAGATCTTCCCTGGTGCTGCAGGAGATGTGCCAATGTGCACATTTTTCTATATGACAGTATATGTGAGGGCGAGTCATATTTGTTTTGAAAAATCTTGAATAACCACATCTAGACATCAGACCTCATGAGCTGTAAGGAAAAGGGAAATATGTTTTACTATTATATGTAGACACCTAATATGAAATACAGATCCTTGTTCACCACTCACCAATCGAAAGCCCACACACAGCTTATGCAATTAACATTGAATTCTTTATCTTATCAGTGCCGACGATCAATTAGTCAAAGCCATATTTTGCCTCACCTTTCAATAAAATCTGAATTAAAAATATAGCCACTCCACATAGACATACAATCTATGTTAAGTTGCACCTGGCTTAGAGGTGATGTAAAGTAAATCATTAATATTCCACACATTAAAGATTAATATCCTTATTTGTTGTGATACACAATATTAGACATAATTCAATATATCAATGAATATCTACAAGACTTCTAGTTAGATTACAGATTCAATTAACATTATGAATGAATTGAAATCTTGAAATTCTTAGGAACTCTATATAAGGTATAGCTTTAGATAGACCTAGGCCTGCTGATGACTGTGACATACACATACCCAGTGTTTTAATTCCTTATTTGAAAATTCTAATATTCAACATTATAATTCCATATATAAAGATATTGCTAGCAGTATATCTGTATCTGCTGGGTCAGGCCTATAGCTGTCATAATAAACCAACTCATCACACCAGGTGTGGCTATAGGTGTCGTGATGTGCTAGAGCATGGAAAGTTCCGCTACATGTAACGGACTCCTGGACGAAACAGCCAGAAGCCTCCAGAGTCTGTGACACCAAGAGATTTCTAATACCATCATTGAGGGAAAAAGTATGATCGCTCTAATTTATTGCCACAACCATCCATACTCTGTCTTCCTGAATACAGGGATAAATTTACTGAGAGGTGGAAAGCATAATGTGCAGTATGGGCAGTTTCTACATATTCTACTCTGTGCTTCTCACTCTAGGTTTATTCTAACTTTTTATCTTTTCCAAAAATCCCTTTCCTTAATCTTATAACCATTATCCTTCTTTTGTTTTCCTTCCAAGTAACCAATCATTAGTTTATTGGCCTTTATCAGAGCCCTGGTGATGCGGAGGCCAGTGGCTGATGAGCAGGAACCTTGTAAATATTTATCAAAATAAAGTCTTTAACTACTACAGAGCAATTATGTAGACTTCTCAATTATACAGAATTCCCCCAAAAATATAATGGATATGTACCAACACATCCCTAATATCACTCTTAATTATAAAGCAATCAATGACACCGAAACTTTTCAGAAACAATATTATGTAATAGAAGAAACAGACTGTCTATTTATAGCGCCCTGTCCCTCTGTGCTTTCTGTCCTTAATTGCACATCTCTCTGTCCACCAATCGCCTTTCAGAGATTATAACCAATTAATTAATCATTCTTATGTCATACAAAACAAATCTGAAATTCTTAAACTTCACTAAATCACTAAACTTAATCTCGAAATTCCCAACCGCAATCCCACAAAAATTCAAATTGTGTAAAAATCACAAAACTTATCAATCTTCCTTAAAAAACTCTCGTGTCAGTTGCAATAACACCCCCACAATAACCTTCACTGAAGTGTTCCTTCAGCCTCTATGCAAAATTAATCTCAAGAATCACCAATCCGGCGTAAATTGGTGATAAATATGAAAACACTCACACGAAACACATGTTCAAGTTCATTCCTTTTGTTTATGTCGATCAGCTGATGCCAGGCGTGCCAACCACTCGCTCGCTTGGCTAAATATCTTTTTTTATTGTTTGGTTTTATTGTTATTATTATTATTATTACTATCATTATTATCATTATCATTCTTATTATAATCATCATCATTATCAATGTTGTTATTATTACTATTATTATTATGCTTGTTATTATCATTACATTACAGTTGTTATTATTATTGTTATTTTTATTATCATTATTATTATTATTATAAACATTTTATTGTAATTGTTATTATCATTACATTATTATTGTTATTATTGTTATTATTATTATTATTATTATTATTATTATTATTATTATTATTATCATTATTAATATTATTTTTATTATTATTGTCAGTATTACTATTGTTACCATTATTGTTATTTGGTATTATTATCATTACCATTATTGCATCGCCACCATAATATTTAATACCGTTATTCGTCATCCATTTTTTCGCGGGAAAATCTGCGTTTGACTTCGCAGTTGGTACCGTGGGTGCAGACCTTAAATATGTTTGCATGAATAATCTTTATATAAAAAAAGTTCTCTATGTCTCTTTAATTATAATGTAACAAGTAATTTATAAAAAAAAAA
>NC_061839.1:715834-718334 GCF_019202785.1 Penaeus chinensis | reverse complement strand
CCGCTTCCAGACGTGGTGCACGGGCACCTCGTCCTCCTCGCGGGCGTGGGCCTCCGGCTGGTGTTCCTTCAGGAGGCCTCCTACGGGAGCCTGGGCGTGGCCGTCCTCCTGGCGGGCGTGTCCGTCCAGTGGGCCATCCTGTGCCAGGGATTCATGGCCGACGAGGAGTATATCTACCTGGATCTTAGGAGGTGAGGATGGCGGTGGTGGGGGGGGTGATGGGGGGATGGGGTGTGTGGGGGGTGAGGGGGGATGGGGTGGTGGGGGATGGGGTGGTGGGGGGGATGGGGTGGTGGGGTGGTGGGGTGATGGGGGGTGATGGGAGTGGGGTGGTGGGGGTGGGGATGGGGTGGGGTGGGGGGGGTGGGGGTGATGGGGGGTGATGGGGATGGGGGTTGGAGGGGTGGGGGGTGATGGGGGTGATGGGGATAGGGGTTGGTGGGGATGATGGGGGTGGTGGGGGTGGGGTGATGGGAATAGGGGGATGATGGTGGTGATGGGGGATGGGGGGTGATGGGGTGGGGTGGTGGTGGTGATGGTGGTGATGATTATGATGATGATGAAGATGATAAGGATGATGAAAAAAATAATAGTTATCATGGTACCAGCCTGAAAGCCTCAAAGCGTTATAATGATAATGATAACGATGCCAAAAAAAAAACTCTAGTAATAAACCATTCCCAGAACAACAAGTGAGAATAATAACGATATTAACAACGCAAGTAACAAATTTAACAACGGCATAACATGCACTTACCCCCCCCCCCCCCGCGCCCTTATTTTAGCCTCCTAGCAGCTGAGTCCAGTGGGCTGTCCGCGTGTGTGAGCCTCAGCGCGCTAGTGGGCGTGGTCTCCCCTCTCCAGATGCTCCTCCTCTCGCTTGTACACGCCCCCCTCCACGCGGCCAATCAGAAGCTGAGTGAACAAGTGCTTAAGGTGTGTATTTCGTGTTTTTTTTTTTTTTTTGTGGATTATTTTGGATGGGTTGGGTTAGAGAGAAAGAGAGAGAGAGAGCTAGAGAGAGAGAGAGAGAGAGAGAGAGAGAGAGAGAGAGAGAGAGAGAGAGAGAGAGAGAGAGAGAGAGAGAGAGAGAGAGCTAGAGGGAGAGAGAGAGAGAGAGAGAGAGAGAGAGATAGGGACAGAGAGAGAGAGTGAGAGAGAGTGAGAGAGAGAGAGAGAGAGAGAGAGAGAGAGAGAGAGAGAGAGAGAGAGAGAGAGAGAGAGAGAGAGAGAGAGAGAGAGAGAGAGAGAAAGTGTATGTGTCTTTGAGTGTGTGTCTGCATTTCCGCCCCCCTCCCCCTCCTTTACCCCCCCTCCCCCTCCTTTAACCCCCCCCCCCTCCACTCCCGCAGACCGTGGACCGCGGCGGGAGCGTTCGAATCCACGTGTTCGGCGCTGTCTTCGGCGTGGCGGCTCGAGTGGCGCTCACTTTCCGGGGTCCCTCCCCCTCTGCCCACCCCCCTTCCTCCAAAGGCAACCAGGTCATGGCAGTCATAGGTCAGTGTTGAGCTGCGTTTCGGTAGCATTTTTTTGTAATAATCTTCTTCCCACTCTTTCGCTTGTAAACATGTAATTCGGGTTATATAATAGTTCAGTTTATCGTGTTGATCCGGACTCTCGTTTCCCTCCAGGTTCCCTTCGCCTGTAACCAAGTAATTCCAGGTCATGTAGTAGCTCAGTGTATTGTGTAGATTTAGAAGATGTTGAGTATAAAAAAAAAAAAATTCTCTCCTTTATATTTTGTGTATGGAAATATAAAATTACGGCGGAATATATAAAACTGCATTATCATGATTTAAATCCTATTTCTTCTTCCTTTTGCTCATGAACAGTATTTCCGGGTCAGAGATCAGTACATCGTGTTGGTTTAGAAGATACTATTTTCTCTTCTTTTTTTTCCCTCCATATTTTCGTACTTTCTTCCTCAACCACATAATTCCGAGTGCACAAGTACTACACTATTTCCAGGTCAAGCTCCAGAGTTATGCGTCGATCACCTCCTTATTTCAAATCTTTATAATCCGCGTATATAATCGGTTCTCTCAAATTACATAACCTCTATCCAAATACCTCCCGTATGTCTTAAGTAATACCATTTTCCCCCCACGTCAACTGCATTTCATGTCCGTTAATCCGACCTGGAAATATTGTCTCCGCGGTCTCTTAAAAAGGCTTCGTACCCAAAAATAATTCGCTGTTAACCCTCAGGTGATGGAGCTGCTGTGGCGAGGAATGCGGAAAGGAAATAAAAGATGGGTATTTAGGTACGATGGAGGGGTATGGAGGGTTTCTGGAATTCGAGTTTTACAAAAGGGGGATTTTCTTTTTTCTTTTTTCTTTCTCCCTTTCTTCGCTGAGGGTTTGCCCCTCTCGCCTCGTCTCTCTTTCTGTCTTGTATCTGTCCATATGCCTGTCTCCCCTCCTCCCTCTCTTTCTCTCGTTCTCTGTCTTCCACTCCCTCTAATATATATATATATATATATATATATATATATATATA
>NC_061839.1:665834-693334 GCF_019202785.1 Penaeus chinensis | reverse complement strand
TAATTATAGAAATTATAGATAAACAATACGATGACAACATTAACATCAAATCGCCATCCAAATCATCATTAAAACTGTAATCAAATCAATTCTTATCAAGGAAAACAAACAAGGCGATTAAGAGATAAAGAGAAAAATAATATTATTGGTTATTTTTACATAGGCGCCAATGAATTAAGTCTCGCTAAGGAAATTAAGATGAAAAATGAATAATCAAAGAAATGACAAACTTTTATGAAGAAAGAGAATAATCGTTATAAAAAAAAAAAAAAAAAAAAATCTGTATATAAGTATTTAAGTTTATTTGTACACGTATGAAAAAATATGAATGAAATACTTTCGTGAATATTCAAGAAGCATATGTTGAGAAAATAAGAGAAAGAGATATGAAGAAGAAAATGAAGAATAATGACAAATTCTATTAATTATCAAAGAGTTGAGAATTTTATCTTTTATATCAGATAACGAGAGAAAGAGAGAGAAAGAACGAGAGAGGGAGAAAGAGAGAGAAAGTTAGAATCAAAAAGAGAGAGAAAGATAAAGAAAAAAATAGTGAATAAAAAAGAGAGAAAAAAGAAAAAGAACAAGACAGAGAGAGAGAGAGAGAGAGAGAGAGAGAGAGAGAGAGAGAGAGAGAGAGAGAGAGAGAGAGAGAGAGAGAGAGAGAGAGAGAGAGAGAGAGAGAGGGAAAGAGAGAGAGAGAGAGAGAGAGAGAGAGAGAGAGAGAGAGAGAGAGAGAGAGAGAGAGAGAGAGAGAGAGAGAGAGAGAGAGAGAGAGAGAGAGAGAGAGAGAGAGAGAGAGAGAGAGAGAGAGAGAGAGAGAGAGAGAGAGAAAGAGAGAGAGAGAGAGAGAGAGAAAGAGAGAGAGAGAGAGAGAGAGAGAGAGAGAGAGAGAGAGAGAGAGAGAGAGAGAGAGAGAGAGAGAGAGAGAGAGAGAGAGAGAGAGAGAGAGAGAAAGAGAGAGAGAGAGAGAGAGAGAGAGAGAGAGAGAAAGAGAGAGAGAGAGAGAGAGAGAGAGAGAGAGAGAGAGAGAGAGAGAGAGAGAGAGAGAGAGAGAGAGAGAGAGAAAGAGAGAGAGAGAGAGAGAGAGAGAGAGAGAGAGAGAGAGAGAGAGAGAGAGAGAGAGAGAGAGAGAGAGAAAGAGAGAGAGAGAAGGGAGGAGAAATCAGACACACGACTGCCAGTGCCAAGCCAGCCCGGGCCCTCCGCCACGAGAGCCAGCCATGACGTAATTCGCTAATCCTGAAAATACGCTGGGATGTTTACCTGCAGTGATCATAGGGTGTCAGCTGTGTCACGGTCGCTTCTGACACACGGGCTTCATTCAGGTGGGGAGGGGGGGGGGGAGGTGAGGGAAGGGAGAGGGAGGTGGGGGAAGGGAGAAGGAGGGAGAGGGATTTTTGGGAAGGTAGGGGATGGGGAAGGGAAGGGAGAGGGGAGATGAGAAAATGGAAATAGGAAGGAAATAGGGAGATAGGAGGAAGGGACAGGGGGAGATGGGGTGAGGAATGAAAGGTGAGAAAGAAGAAGAAAGAGGAGGGATAATGAAGGGAATGGAGGAAGAGGAGATAAGACAAAGGGGAAGGAGGAGGAGGAGAGAAGACAGAAGAGAAGGAGGAAGGAGGAGGAGGGGGAGAAGGTGTGGCGAATGGAGGAGATAAATTTTGAAAAGGTGAAATGGAGATAAAACAATAAGATGAGAAAAGTAAGAGAAAGTAAAAAGAGAAAGAGAGAGGGACAGAGAGGCGAGGAACGGTGCGAATGAGGAGAGGAGGGTGGGAGGGAGGAAAAGAAGGGAGGGAGGCGGAAGGCGAGGGGGTTGGGTGGGGGGGGGGGTAAATTCCTGCATGATGATTGTATAATGACACGATTCACGAGCATAACTACGGTGACTTGCGCTTGCCTGACCTTGACTCCGTACTGTGAATTCAAACGCACGACCGCCGTGCCTGCGTTAATTGGGGCTTGAGCCTCTCGGAGGTCGATGGGCGCGTTGGGGAAATATTGAAGGATTTTCGGAATTGGGAGGGAATATCACGGGGCATACATACACATATATATATATATATATATATATATATATATATATATATATATATATATACATATATATATATATATATGTATAAATGTATATATAAATATATATATATATATGTATACAAATACACATACACATACAGACGCATATGAGTATGCATATTATATAATATATATATTCATATATATACATATATATGTATATATATATATATATATATATATATATATATATATATATATATATATTTTTTTTTTTTTTTTTTTTTTTTTACAGCCATTCATTCCACTGCAGGACATAGGCCTCAATTCACTATTGAGAGGTCATATGGCAGTGTCACCCTTACCTGATTGGATTCCCTTCCTAATCAACCGCGGTTCGGCGCGCAAACACTTGTACCACGGCGGTGACTTCCCCTACGACACCTGCGTTTGACTTCTCAAGGCGATATGTCGTTTTCTCGGGCTCGAGCCAGCAGTCAGAGCGCAGGCGATTTCACGACTGCCGCGATGGGGAATTGAACTCGGGAACACAATATATATATATATATGTGTGTGTGTGTGTGTGTGTGTGTGTGTGTGTGTGTGTGTGTGTGTGTGTGTGTGTGTGTGTGTGTGTGTGTGTGTGTGTGCATATATTTACACCCACATACACACACACGCACGCACATACATATGTATATGTGTATGTGTGTGTATACATACATACATATATACATATATATATATACATATATACATGAATAGATAATATATTTGTCTATCTACCTGTCTTCATATTTATATCCTTGTTTCTTCTAAAGCATTTAGAATATATAACATACCAATGTCCCATAAATGCACTTACCATATATCATCCAAGCGAGACCTAAGCTCCATAATAATAACCGCAACAACATTAATAATGAAAATAATAATAACAACAATAATAATACTAGTGATAGTAACTAATGATAATAATAAATAATGATAATAACAATAATGATTAATAATAATAATAATAATAATAATAATAATTAATAACTATAATTAATAACAATAATAATAATAATACAATGATTAATAGTAATAATAATAATAATAATAATTAATAACAATAACGCTAATAAGAATGATAATAATGATGATAATAATAATAAGAAAATAATTATAACAGTAATGCTAATTAATAATAATAATAATAATAATAATAATAATAATAACAATCATGATAATGATAATAAGAATAGTAATAATGATAATAATAATAATGACAACAATAATAATAATAAAATAATAAACAGCTGTCCAGATTCAACAAGCAATTTGGTTTACTATTAAATCAAGAAGAAGAAGCAATTCTACACAGAAATACAACCCACATAATTTGGCCACAGAACAAGGCGGGGCTAAACCAAGGGTAAATTCCAAGGGTCCTGAATGAGAAAATCGATTAATTATATCTCCACCGTCATGAGCGAGCGTACGTAATATAGGTATATAGTATCAATCATGTATATACTCGTACATCACCGACATTACTGGTTATACATGGCATAGAATTTCACGACTTTTCCTATCTTCACCTTCTTCCTCTTTCTTCTTCTTCCTCTTCTTCTGATCATTATTTTTCTCTTCTTCTTCTTCTCCTTTCTCCTCCTCCTCCTCCTCTTCATTTTTCTTCTTCTTCCTCTTCCTCCTCTTTCTCCTCCTCTTCTTCTTCTTCTTCCTCTTCCTGCTCCTCCTCCTCCTCATTTCCTTCTACTTCCTCATTCTAGTAATATACAGGTCCTCCTGCTCCTACTCCTCCTCTTCTTCTTCCTTCTCCTCCTCTTCTTCCTCCTCCTCCCCCTCCTTCCTCCTTCCTTCCTCCTCACTCTAGTAATATACAGGTCCGATACACCCCTTTGTTGGAGTGAAGACAGACAACATAATTGGCATTGACCAAGCATTAAAAGAAGGTCAAAGCAAAGTGTGCGTTCTAAAGCAGTGGTTCCTACGAATTTTCGTTTCAGAGCGCCACTGTACTCTATAGTTTATCGTTATTGTTATTACTGCAAATTTTAGTACAGAGCCGGGAGCTGAAATGGTTACGCCTTTATGAGAAGGAGAAGTATCCTTTTTGTTGTCATTTTTATCATCATTATTTTTGTTTTTAGAGCTGTTCTTGATGATAAAGATGATGATAATAATACTATGGAAAATGGTTATGATAATGGTGATAATATTAATAATAATAACGATAATGGTGATAATATTAATAATAATAATGATAATGGTGATAATATTAATAATAATAAGGATAATGATAACAATAGTGATACATATACTGATATTAATGATCATAATGCTTATCAATCCTGATAATATCAATAACAATAATAACAATAACGATAACAATAATAATGGCGGCAATAATGATAATGATAATGATAATGATAACGATAACAATAATAATAATAATAACAATAGCAACAACAACAACAATAGTAATAATGATAGTAATAATAATAACGGTAACAACGATAAAAATGATGATGATGATGATGATGATAACAATTATGATGATCATATTTACAATAATGATAATAATAATAATAATGAAAACAACAATGATAATGATTATAATGAGGATACTAATACTAATGCAAATACTAATACTAATAAAAATAATACTAAAATGATAATGTTAATAATAATAGCGATAATGATAATCTTCTTCTTCTTCTTCCTCTTCTGTTTATTGTTTCTTCTTGCTGCTAATATCATCATTTTCTTTGTTATTTTTGTCCCCATTTACATACCCCCCTTCCCCCCCTCAAAAAAAGAAAGAAAGAAAAAAAAGTCGACCTACATAGCTACAGACTTTCTACCCAACGACGCACACACACGCACACACACGCACGCACACACACACACACACACACACACACACACACACACACACACACACACAAACAAACAAACACACACACATACAATCAAACTAACAAACACACACACACAAACAAACAAACAAACACACACACAATCAAGCAAACAAACAAACACACAAACAAACAAACAAACACACACACAATCAAACAAACAAACACACACACACACACACACAATCAAACAAACACACACACACATACACACACACACTAATTCACAGCAGTAAAAGAAAGAAAAGTTCACTAAGGAGATTTTCAATACGACTATTGCCCCTCTTTACACCACTGGCATGTTTACACTCACAGAAGAATGCACTTTTAA
Organism: Penaeus chinensis; assembly: GCF_019202785.1. Classification (NCBI taxonomy): domain Eukaryota; kingdom Metazoa; phylum Arthropoda; class Malacostraca; order Decapoda; family Penaeidae; genus Penaeus; species Penaeus chinensis. Next base: position 688,057 of record NC_061839.1, on the reverse strand, counting down.
TGGAAAAGCCGGTGAGATATATGATACAGTAAAGTTAAGGGGATTAGAAAGAGGCAGATTTTGATAGCTAAAGGATTATCAGGTTTTGAATAGTTAATGGTATTATCCATGAATTTGGTGGAGTGAAGTATGGGGTGGAGGGAGAAGGTGAGGAAGAGGGGATGAAGGTGAAGGAGGAGAGGGAGAGGAAGTGTGGTGATGAAAATAGGGAAGGTGAGGAAGAGGGAATAAAGGTGAAGAGGGAGAGGAAGTGTGGTGATGAAAATAGGGAAGGTGAGGAAGAGGGGATGAAGGTGAAGGAGGAGAGGGAGAGGAAGTGTGGTGATGAAAATAGGGAAGGTGAGGAAGAGGGAATAAAGGTGAAGAGGGAGAGGAAGTGTGGTGATGAAAATAGGGAAGGTGAGGAAGAGGGAATAAAGAGGATAATGTGAGGAAGAAGAAAAAGAAACGCGAGGAAGATGAAGAAGTGAGGGAGACGATGAGGAAGAAAGTGGAAGAAGATGAAGAAGGGAAATGAGGAAGGAGAAGAGGAAAAAGGTGAGGAAGATGAAAAATAGAAGTGAGGAAGAGAAAAAATGATGAAGATGACGAAGGAAAGCAAGGAAGATAAAGAGAAGGTGAGGAAGATGTAGTGATAAAAAATAAATAAGAAAACCCGAGGAAAAGAGGTGAGGGCGAAAGTGGAATAAAGAAAGTGAAGAAATATGATGAATAAGAAGATAAATTATGGAGGTGAGAAAAGTAATAAAAGTGAGATAAATAAAAAACAAATATGTAGAAACAATACAAGGAAGGAGAACGAAGAAAAGTGAAGAAAATGGAGTTCGGTAATCTAAGATAAAATCTGAATGTGAAGAAAGTGAATAAACATGATAAAGATGGAAGCAAATGGCGAAGGCGAAGAAAACAGATAATAAAGGAGAAGACAGAAGAAAGAATGTCAAGTGATGAAGGTGAAGAGAAGTTGAAGGGAAGCAAGAAATCATAAGAACAATAATGATAATAATAATAATAATAATAATGATAATAATAATAATAATGATGATAACAACAACAATAATAATGATAACAAAAACAATGTTAATAACAATAATAATAATAATAATAATAATAATAAGGAAGTAAAAAGGGCGAAGAAAAATCATGAACGTAAAGTGAGGAAGACGAAGACAAGTGATAAAGATGGGAGGAAGGAGAAGGTGAAGACAAGGAATGAAAATAAAGTAAAAGTGATGGGAGTGAAGTAAATTATGAAGGTGAAGTGAAGAAAGGGAAAAAAAGCGACGGATGAAGGTAAATGATAAAAGATAAACGGAGATAAAAGATAAATGAAGATAAATGAAGATAAAAGATAAATGAAGATAAAAGATAAACGAAGATAAAAGATAAACAGAGATAAAAGATAAACGAAGATAAAAGATAAATAGAGATAAAAGATAAACGAAGATAAAAGATAAACGAAAATAAAAGATAAATAGAGATAAAAGGTAAACGAAGATAAAAGATAAACAGAGATAAAAGATAAACGAAGATAAAAGATAAACGAAGATAAAAGATAAACGAAAATAAAAGATAAATAGAGATAAAAGATAAACGAAGATAAAAGATAAACAGAGATAAAAGATAAACGAAGATAAAAGATAAACGAAGATAAAAGATAAACAGAGATAAAAGATAAACGAAGATAAAAGATAAACGAAGATAAAAGATAAACGAAAATAAAAGATAAATAGATATAAAAGATAAACGAAAATAAAAGATAAATAGATATAAAAGATAAACGAAGATAAAAGATAAAAGCAGAAGAGGAGGAGGAGGAAGGAAGGAAGAGGAAAAAGATGAAAGAAGATGAAGACTTGTAAGAGAAGAAAGAAAAATGGAAAAGATAAATGGAAATAAATGGATAGCAAGCGAAGAATAAAAGAGTAGAAGAGACGAAATAGAAAACGAAACGAAGGAAAACAAACGCGCAAACAAAAAAAAAGGAAAAAAAAATAGAAAACTAACATAAGAAAACAAGAAAAACAGAAAAAAAGAGAGAAAACAGAAAGAAAGCGAATTAATAAGGAATTGAAAAATAAGAAAGAAAGTAGGAAAAATAGACAAAATACAAAAAGATCTTGAAAGATAATATACTTGATTAATAATAATAATAAAAAAAACAAAAACAAAAAAACAGATAAAAGGCAAGAGGGAGAAATAGTGATAAAGAAGGATTTGGAAGATTAGTTTAAAAAATACTAGCAAAATATGCAAGAGTTCGACAAATTATTGCTTTGTGGAAAGAATTATACGATGATTCATTCTCTCTCTTTCTCTTTCTCTTTCTCTCTCTCTCTCTCTCTCTCACCAAAAAATCGAAAATAATACAATTAAACGAAACAAAAGATAATGACAAGGAAAGAAGAGAAAGAATACATATAGATCAGAAAAAAATCCAGAGGAAAAAAAGCATAACACAAACAACGTCAACAACAAAAGATTTTCTTCTTATATCAGTAAAAGAAAATAGATAAATAATAATAATAATACCCCCTCCCCCCCAAAAAAAAAAAAAAAATCTCAAACAAGATTATGACGTGACTATAATATTCTTTACGTGAACATAAATGATTGATTTTACACGTATCATTTTTTTTTCTCTTTTTCTCTGTTTTTTTTTTTTTTCAGCGTCACGTGAACAAAACGATTACAAATTAATAAACATATATACTAAGATGATAATTTGATACACAACCGATTTTAAAATATCACGTCTCCCTCTATATACACACATACATATCCTCCCACAACACACATTCACACATGTAGGCCTATCCACGTACACCCATCCAGAACACATGTAGGCCTATCCACGTACACCCATCCAGTAAACACCTTCTTGCATACCCTAAAACAAAAGCCAAACACAAAACGAAATCTCCCAATCTCGAACTCCCCAAAGCCTCAGGTCGCGAGTCGTAACAACAGCAAGACACCTGAATTCGCAAGACGTGTGTTAACATTGATTCTTCCTTCACCACAATTCCCGGGAGGTCGAGGGTCACGCAAGGCTGTCCGCGGTTTCGTCTCCTGTCACTGACTGGCCGGCGACGCGACGCGGGGGGAACTTGGGGGCAGCAGCTTTCGGATTAGACTTGGGGTTTATATCTTTGGGGTTAAACTTGGAGGTTTTATCTTTGGGATTAGACTTGAGGTTAGCGTCTTTGGGATTAAACTTGGGGGTTTTCTCTTTGGGATTAAACTTGGGGGTTTTATCTTTGGGAATAAACTTGGGGGTTCGATCTTTGGGATTGAACTTGGGGTTTTATCTTTGGGGTTAAACTTGAGGGTAGCGTCTTTGGGATTAAACTTGGGGGTTCTACCTTTAGGATTAAACCTAGGGGGGGGGGGGGGTAATTCACTTACTATTTAACGTATTTCATTCCACCTTTTTTTCCCACACGCTACTTCCTTTTACAATAAGGATCTCAAATGTAGTTTTGAAAATCATATTAACAAGACACGCTAAGAATATTATCTCGATGCTGAAAATGTCCGGAAATACGATATGCAAATGAAGCGAAAAGAACGAAGACAAATCATGAAGTGAAGAAGGGGAAGACAAGTGATAAAGATGGGATGAAGGAGAAGAAGGGGAAGAGGGTGATAAAGATGGGAGGTAGGAGAAGAAGGGGAAAACAAGTGATAAAGATGGGAGGTAGGAGAAGAAGGTGAAAACAAGTGATAAAGATGGGAGGTAGGAGAAGAAGGTGAAAACAAGTGATAAAGATGGGAGGTAGGAGAAGAAGGGGAAGAGGGTGATAAAGAGGGGACGTAGGAAGAAAGTAGTAGAGACAAAAGCGAAGAGAAATCACGAAGATGAAATGAGGAAATAGAAGAAAAAATGATAAAGATGAAGACTACGGATGAAGGTGGAGACAAAGGGCGAACGTGATAAAGTGATGAAAATGAAGATAGACGCGTTATATTAAAAAGTCGTTTAAAGATGAAAATGTTAAAATAAATGAATAAATAAATAAAAAAATAATAATAATAAACGAAAATATCTAAATAATAATTACAGATTTTCAGCGTTTTATTTTTTTCTTTTTCTTTTACTTTTCTTCCTCTTCTCCGTTTACTAGATTCTTCTAATTTTATTTTCGTTTCCTCTTCTTCTTCTTTTACCTTTTTCTTCTTTATCCTCCTCTTCTTAGTTTTCTAGTTTCTTATTCTATTTTCTCTTCCTCTTTTTTTTCTTCTTCTGTTCTTTGCTTTCCAGTTTCTTCTTATTCTATTTTTCTTCCTCTTCTTCTTCCAAGTTCTTCTTCTTCTTCTTCCAGGTTCTTCTTCTTCTTCTTCCAGGTTCTTCTTCTTCTTCTTCTTCTTTTCTTCTATCTCTTCCTCTTTTTCTTTTTTCTACTTCTTCTGGTTCTTCTCTTCCCTTTCTTCGTTTCTCCTTCGCTTAATACTAGTTATTCTTTTATCTCTTATTATTATTATCACTCTTGCTCTTTTCTTCATTTTTTTAAAAATAATTATTCTTACTCTTATTCTTCTTTTCTTCTCCTTCTTTTCCTTCCCCCTTCTTCTTCGTCTTCTATTTCTTCTTGTATTATTTATTTATTCTTCTTATTTTCCCATCATTCTTAATTTCTTCTGATCCTTCTCTTTATCTTTTTATTTTCCTTTTTTTTGTCTTTTGTTTAATTCTCTGCTTCCGTTTTTTCACATTTCGTTTTATCTCTCTTCTTTCCTTTCCTTTTATTCTATTATTTTTATCACCTTTTTCTCTTTTCACTATTTCATTAATTCACTTTGACGTCAAATAATTAATTTATTTATTTTCGCTTTCGACTTTCGAACGTTTTCTTATTTGAACGAATTTTAGATTATTACTATCATTATTATCATTATTATTACCATTATCATCATTAACATTATTAGTCTTATTGTTATTTTTACTACTATTCTAGTGATTATTATTATTACTAAAGCAATACATAAATTACATCCGGGTCCCTTTGACGATATTGTTACAATTATTATTTGATCTACAATATAAATATTGTAGTATAAGCTCTTAATGTCTACACGATTCTCTATGTGCTTCGCTAATTTCATCTAGCCTTCGTATTTATTATATGTACTTATCTATCTATATCATTTTTATCTTTGTTTACTATTTTTTCTTCTATTTCTTATTTTTCATTCGTTTTTTTTCGTTCAGTCTCGGTCGTTCCCAGCCACGTGATCACAACCTCTGACCTCGTTAGCGTCTCCCTTCCACCGCTCCCATAAGGCAATTGATAACCCGGCATACATAACACGCGGGAAACGACTTCGGTATGAGGAACCTGTAAAGTCTTGTGCGCATTCCATTATTCCCTTGTGAGTTTAAAGGAGGTCGGTGTAGCCAAGTCGGAAGAGTATATGCTCGTTATCCTCTGATGGGAAACGTGAATGACCTAGGCACGTTACCCTTTTTATGATGAATATAAAGCTATGATTACACGGATTAACAGGATAGAAAAAGCACATTAGATATATTAAGAAATTATCAGTATGCTTATTTATATATCAAATAAAAGTGACTATTTCATTTAGGCTAATTCGTCATAGTCTAGGTTCGTTATCCTCTAAAAATAAACATGAAGCTATTATTACACAGAATGACAAGCAAAAGAGCATAGGAAGGATGAGTTGATCAAAAAGTTATCATTAAGGTTATTTATATGTCAAATTTAAGTCATAATTACGTTGCTAATAATTCAGAATATTCTAGTCTAGTTACCCTCTGTTAAGCACGAACCTATGATTAGACAAAATAACAGACAGATATGCATGTCAAATTTATTAAGAAGTTATCATTAGGTTTATCTTTGTCAAGTCAGATCGTTGCCATTCATATTTTAGGCTCGTTTCCCTCTAATGATAAATGCTAACCTGAAAATTTATCTTGATGTTTACCAAAATAATAATAATAATAATAGTAATAATAATAATAATAATGATAATGATAATAATAATAGTAGTAGTAGTAGTAACAGTAGTAATAATAATTACAATACTAAAACTACTACTATAACTATTACTAGTTATAATGATAATAACATTACTACTACTACTAATAGATAAACAAACAGATAAAAACAAAATATACTATACACTTACACTGTTTTCACACACACAGTCATCCAGTTATGCGCACATGTAAGTAATTGTCTTCGTAATAATACTATGGATTGCTGTGTCTGTCTGTAGAGCCAAGAACGAGTATTACGATTTCATTTCTACGATACGGAAGCCACTTAGATGAATTAATTATTTCCTTGTCGTGTGTTTCTCTCTCTTTTTTTATTTTTTTGGGGGAGACATGACACTTTATGAAACTAAGTGTTTTTTGTGATATTATGATATGATTTTGATATGATTGGATGGGATGGTTTTAAGTTTAATTGGGACTTGTGTTTCATTGTCTGTCTGTCTATCTGGTTGTGTATGCTTGCCTGTCTGTCTGTCTCTCTCTCTCTCTCTCTCTCCTTTCTCCATCACTCTTTCTCTCTCTCTCTTCCTCTCTCCCTCCTTCCCTCCTTTTAATACCTACCTACCTACCAATCTCCTCCCTCACACTTTCCCTATCAACTTGCATTTCGAACGGGCCTCTCTATTCCCCCCTCCCCCTCCCCTCCCCTCAACGACAGGCTGGGTTCGTGTAGTTAATGAGTACATGCGTGAGTGTCTGAGTGCAGGGAGTGAGTATGTGGAGGGCATAATTGCGTAAGTCCCAGAGCCTGGTGTTAAGAGCGTCCCTGGCCCTTATTTTCTCTCTCTCTGTAGAATGTAGATCTGTTTGCCTGGTGTTAAGTGCGTCCCTGGCCCTTATTTTCTCTCTCTCTGTAGAATGTAGATCTGTTTGCCTGGTGTTAAGTGCGTCCCTGGCCCTTATTTTCTCTCTCTCTGTAGAATGTAGATCTGTTTGCCTGGTGTTAAGTGCGTTCCTGGCCCCATTCTCTCTGTAGAATGTAGATCTGTTTGTTTACCTGTTTTATCTATTTTACCTTTCTGTCTGTCTATATGTTTGTTTCTCTGCCTATCTATCGTCTATCCATCCGTCTCTCCGTTTATCAATTTTACCCTTCTGTCTGTCTGCTTCTCTGTCTATCTATCGTCTATCCATCTGTCAACTCGTTTATCAATTTTACCTTTCTGTCAGTCTGTCGGTCTGTTCATCTGTTTATCTATCGTATATCCACTTGTCTATATATATCCGTCTACCCGTCTATCTATTTTACCCTGTCAGTTGATCCGTCTATCTATCTACCTATCGTCTATCCATCTGCCTATATCTCTTTATCTCTCTATTTCTCTCTCCAACTTTCTCTCTCGTTCTCTTTACACTCCCTTCTCTCGCCCCTCTCTCTCTTACTATGACTCCTGCATATAATTTTGTCTGTCTGCTTTGCTTAAATTTCCCTTCTATATGTTTCCTACCTTATTGTACTTGCGTTTCTCATTCTTGTTTTATGCTTTCTCTCTCTCTCTCTCTCTCTCTCTCTCTCTCTCTCTCTCTCTCTCTCTCTCTCTCTCTCTCTCTCTCTGTCTTTCTCTCTCTTTTCTCTCTCTCTCCCCCCCTCTCTCTCTCTCTCTCTCTCTCTCTCTCTCTCTCACTCTCTCTCTCTCTCTCTCTCTCTCTCTCTCTCTCTCTCTCCCCCCCCCCCCTCTCTCTCTCTCTCTCTTTCTCTCCCTCTCTCTCTCTCATTCTTCGTCACTGTTTTTTTCTTCTTTTTTCTTCCTCTTCTTCAATCTATTCTCCTACCCTTTCTCTTCTTCCTTGTCTTCTTACTCTCTTTCCCTTCCTCTTTTCGTTATCTTCTCTTTTCGCGTGTATTTTCCTCTTCTTCTTTCTTGCTTCATCTTCCTCGTCTTTTCCCATTCCTCTTCTTATTCGTTGTCTTTTTTCTCCATTTCTCTTCCTTCTTTCTCTTTTTGTTCTTCTCCCTTTTCTGTCCTCCTTCCTTCTTCTTTGTCATCTCCTTCTTTTATTCTCTCTTCTTTCTTTTCTTTTCCTTTTCTTCCTTATCTTCTCTTTATTATTCTCCATTCTTCTCCTTCTTTGCCTTCCCTTCGTCCCCCCTTTCGTCATACTGTCTTTTTTTCTTTCTCTTTTCCTCTTTTTCTTCTTCTTCTCTCATTGTTTTCCTTTCATTTTCTTTTTTATCTTCTTCTCCTCCTTTTTTTTCTTTTCTTTTTCATTGTTCTAATTTCTTCATCTTTGTCTACGCCTTCTCCTCTTTTTCTTCTTTATATTCTCTTCTCTTACTTCCCTTCTTCATCTTCTCTCATTGTTCTCCTTCTTCTTCTTTGTCCTTATCTCATTTTTCTCTTCATCTTTCCATTGTTCTCCCTCTTCTTCTTTGTCCTTATTCCTTTTTCCTCTTCATCTTTCTCTCAATGTTCTCTTTTCTTCTTCTTTGCCTCCTTCTCCAGTCTTCGCACGCACCTCTTACTATCCTTTTTTCTCCCTATTCTTCGTATCCATGTCTTTGCCCCTTTTTTATCCTCCTCTTCCCTTTCACCCATTCGCTCCCTTGACTCGTTCGATAACAGTGATTCCCAAAACTTCAAAAAGGCCTTTCCTCGTGTTCTTCCTCTGTTCTCTCTCCCTTGTTATTATCTTCTTCGTCAAACCCTTTCGTTAAGAAATTTTCGTTCTTGTTTAAAGTCGGTGTTTCTAGTTTCTATCTTTTTCTTTGTTTTTCGTGTTTTTTCTTTATCTTTTTTGAGACACTGATTTGAATTCTCTCTTTTTTTTTTAGACGTTTATTTTTATTTATCTTTACACGTATTTTTGTGTTTATGCTTCTGGTTTATTTTCTGTTGGCATTTTTTCTTTTTACTATTCATTAAAAAATAATAAAATGATACTATTTTTTTTCCGCGGTTTTACTTTCCTCTCTACTTCTTCCTCGCGTCTCTGTCTCTTTATATTTTCCATTTTTTTCTGTCTTCCTGCATTCTTCTCTTCTTTCTCCTTCTACATCTTTCATTTCACTCTTCCCTTTAATTCTTCATACATCTTGTATTTCACGCCTTTCGTCCCTTCTTTATTTCATCCTTCTTCTCACTTCTTATTTCTTCTTTCTTTTTATTTCCTCTCTTTTCTTTCTTACTCAGCCATCGTGTCTCCTCGAAGAAATAGTGTGATGTATTACAAAGTGCCGTGACTTTGCCCAGCCCGCACCCTGGCTCTCTGGCACCCTGGCACCCTGTTCTGAGTCCTGGGTTGGTCCTCCCCCCTCCTCCTCCTCCTCCTCCTCCTCCTCCTCCTCCTCCTCCCTATTGCCCCCCCCCCCCATCCCCTACTCCGTGCTTTATGTCTCTGACCTGCCAGCTACCTCTCTCACCCACCCTTCGTCCTTACTCTATCCCTTAGCACTCTTTCCTCCCATATTCGTCCCTCCTCCCTTTCTAATTCGCAGCTTCTTCCTTTCCAATTTCTCCTTGTTCGCCCCTTCTCCGTCCCCAATTCGCCCCTCTTCCTTCCCCTATTTACCCCTCTTCCTTCCTATCCCCACACTTTCCCTCCTCCCCATTCTCCCTTCATCCCAACTCTACCCCCCCCCCCCATTCGTGGCACTGCAAAAACACGAGAGAGCTATAGTGAGGAAGGGAGGGAGGGAGGGAGGGAGGGAGGGAGGGAGGGAGGGAGGGAGAGAAAGAGAGAGAGAGAGAGAGAGAGTGTTCATAGCTTTCTCTCTCACTCTCCGTCTCAGAAGGTGTCTGTCTGGCCTTGAATGGCGGCCCACGCGGAGAAAATGTATCAACAAACGCTGAGTTTCATGGAGTAATTGCGTGTCTTATGGCGCCTTCAAGGTTGTTGTTTGCTGGTTGGATTTGGTGCCTGGATAACGGAGGTTGAGTTGGTGTAAGGATTTTGAGGAAGGGAGTGCGGATGGGAAAGATATAGAAGGATTATCATGTATGAAGGAACTGCCTGGTCAAGATATTTTTCCGGATTAAATGTAGGGGAAGAGGAGGGAAGAAGGTCGGTTGTACACGAAAGTCATTTTCTTTACCTAAATAATCATCGACCGCAAGGATTTAAAAAAAATATGTCATTCAAAAACGGATGAGCGAAGTAATCAACTGTAATTGATAGGGTGATGTGTAATCTCGGTAACAAAATGGTTTATTTTTTGACGTGCATTGAATGGTTGGGTGATGTGTAAGGGACAGTTAATTTTCAGGGATACATGTTTCTTCAAATTCACAAGATCTGAAAATATCTGCAATGCGTAAAATAATATTTTATACGTATACTCACTTTCATTAACCTCTTCCCGGTATTTCAGTGACACCCAAATTTTGTTTTTACCCATAATCAAATAATGATATCTAGTAATTTGACACCTAAAAGAAAATAAACGAAAAAAATTGCATCTTGTTCCTATTTCAGCAAGGTATCCATCCTTTCCACGGCCTCGCACCACGCGAAACTAATGTGATCAAGGCCTAAGTCATAATCGCGGCCGAATGTCGAAACGATGTTTTGGCGGGAACGTGAGGCACCACGCCAGAAAATGGAACTTTCCCCGCCTTTCAGTTATCCCCCTCATCTTAACCTCATTTTTTCTACCCCTCCCTTCCTCTGTCTTCCTTCCCATTACCCCCTCCCTCCTTCTCTCTGCCCCTTTTCCTCCTACCTCTTTCTCCTTTCCCTCCTCCCTCCTTCTTCTCCTCCTCCTCCTCGTCCTTCTCCTTCTTGTCCCTTCTACCCCTCTCTCTCACCCCCTTCCCTTCCCCCTTCCCCTTCCCCCCTCCACTATCCTTCTGACCCCTCCTTACCACCTTCCCTTACCCTCCCCCTCCTTCTTACCCCCTCTTACCCCCACCCCCTCACTTTCCCAAACTAGGTCAATTCCCATTGTTCCGTGACCTCAGACAAAAAAAAAAAAAAAAAAAAAAAAAAAAAAGAAGCCTAAAATAGATGACCTTGATTTTTTTCGTTCGATTATGATGCTACACGAAAAGGGCTTGGCTTCGTAGCGTGTTCGGATGTAAAATGATCTACCATAGTTCAAGAATAAATAAAATGTATATAAACCGTCTTCGTACGTGTCGAGATCTCCATTTCCGAGAAGACAGAAAATTGGACACTTCCCGATTTTTTTTTTTTTTTTACTTTTTTACTTTTTTTCCAGCTCCACAATGTTTTTCTTTCTTTTTCACTAAGGAAAACATGTTAAACATAAACCATTAAACGTGATCTAGTAAAGGTCAGATGGAGAATTTATATTTACTTCAGTATAATTCTGGAACGAAAGATGAAATGTACGTTGTATAAATGTGAGTGTGTATGTTATGGTAATATGTGTGTGTGTGTGTGTGTGTGTTTGTGTGTGTGTGTGTGTGTGTGTGCGCGATTGTGTGTACGTGTACGTGTGCGTGTGCGCGTGTGTGTTTCATAATATACCATCTATTCATATTGACTCTTAACACCAACGTGCATAGCCAACATTTTTTATATTAAAATAAAACTTCCATGTCATTCCTTACTATTATCAGAACTGTAACCATTATCATAACTTTTTATCGCGTCGAACTTACATCATAGCTCCATAGAACCATTAATTTTGATTTATCATTATTCACATCATTAATATCAATGCATATCAAAGTTAAGGTAAGATATAATAGTCATCTTTCAAAAATATACATTAACTTCTTGCGGTTCGTTGTAAATTATGAAAACTTCTTGAGATTAAAGTTCGTAACTTTTCCATTTCATTTTTTCATCGATTCGTCACCGTACTTATTGATAGATTACGTATTTGTGATGCATTCTATTATCATTCCTTGAATTCGTCCTCCATTTTATTAATTTACCCATTTTCTCTATATACCCCTTTTCTTTATTTACCATTCACGACATTTTAATATGCAACATGGATTTTACCTTTTGATGAAGAGTTCCGGAGCGTTTGAGCGGTTCGGAAGACGCGAACCTATGATTTTCGTCGTGTCTGTGCAGCTGAAACAGTGCTGTTGTACTCCATCCCTGAGACTATAATACTTTCGTTTCAGAGTTCATTACACTAGGATATTGTGAATTCACTCGGAGACACAAGCACGTTGTAAACAAACCCTCTTCCGAAAGGTTTTTTGTCATAAAGGATTCGAACTAGTGGTGGATTAGGGTTCTAAACGGCTTATTCGCACAAGACTCTGAACGACATTTCTTATTTCTGTGCCGATTTTGAGTTATTCATTTATCTTTATTATTGTTTTTTTTTGTTTGTTTGTTTATCCTATTCTCTATTTATTTTTTCACGTAGAATATAGATTTCCGTAAAGAGTTTATCCTCCATCACAAATATTTGGCGGTTTGCCGTGTGTGTGTGTGTATGTGTGTGTGTGTGTGTGTGTGTATGTATATACATATATATGGAATGCACATTTAATAGATATGCATTTACTTGAATTTTGGTTAAAAAATACTAACACTAATAAACAAATAAGTAAATAATGAATTAATAAATAAAGAGAGAAATGCAGTAAAGATACAGTACCCTTTTAAAAGAGCGACACTGACTTTAACGGTCGTAACTTCAAGGCAAAGACAGACAGAATCACCGCGCAGTAAAACAATTAATTGCGAGGCGAGGGAAGCAACCTTTATAGCTCTGTTGATTTATCTTCATAGATTTTAATTTTCCAATTTTGAGAGCATATGATATTTGTTTGCTAAAATTCAAGAGTCAGTCTGACTATTTCACAAACTCTCCACTGTTTACCCACCTTCTTTACAAACTCATATAATACTCATACTCATCCACAATCTCTCAATACACACACACACACACACACAAAAAAAAAAAAAAAAAAAAAAAAAAAATGATAATAATAATCTTTACTCTTCCCTAACATACATTAGTCCTCCCATAACCAAGACTTCCCGTTTTCTTTAACGCCCTCACCTACCTGCAGCTAATTTCTTCCCGGGATGAACCCAAAGAATGCTCATGTAACATAAAAAGGTCTCGCACTCCTGCTGTGATCCACATTAAGTTCATTAGTAAGACTAATATTAATCCTCATCTACAGAGATAATTGGTCAAGATTGCGTGTTCTGTGTGCGAAATGAACTTTGCGAGAATGCGTGTGACGGTAAAGCAGGTCGCACTGTAATCATGTGGACCGCTGGTTAAAAAGAACTGAATTAATTTGTTTTGGATTAATCTGAATAATGAGAGAGGTCTTCACCATACAGTTTATGGAGTTGGGAAAAGGATAGATGGTTTCTCCGGGTGTATATGAACCGTCATTATCATTCATAATAATAATGTTATCAATGTTATTATCATTATTATTATTATTATTATTATTATTATTATTATTATTATTATTATTATTATTATTATTATTATTACTATCATTATTGTTATTATTATTATTATTATTATTATTATTATTATTATTATAATTATTATCATTGTTATTATTATTATCATTATCTTTACTGTTATTACTATTATTGTTACTATTATTATCATCATTATTATTGTTATTATTATTATTATTATTATTATTATTATTACTATTATTATTATTACTATTATTATTATTATTATTATTATTATTATTATTGTTATTATTATTATTATTATAATTATCATTATTATTATTATTATCATTATCATTATTATTATTACTATTATTATCATTATTATCATTATTATAATTATCATTACTACTATTATCATTATCATTGTTATTATCAGCATTATCATTATAATCATACTATTATTATTATTATCATTATTATTATCATTATTCTTATTATTATTATTATCATTGTTATTACTATTATCATTATCATAATTACTAGTATTATCATTATTATTGTTAACGTTTTTGTTGGTGGTGTTATCATTATCACCATTATCAATATAGTTATCATTACTACTATTACTATTACTACTACTATTTCCATCACGATCATTGTCATTATCATTATCATCGACAATCATTAAATTCGTTTTTTTTTATTCATTTTATTTATTTATTTATTTATTTTTTTTTTTTAAGTACAGTAAATCACGTGATCAGAGATAAGTTCCATTTCTGTTTACATTTTGTCCCTCCAAATGTCACCTGATTCACCCCAACTCCATATATAAAGTTTGCATAATGATGGCAATTTAAGGCAAATTGTCCGTCGTTGAACCTTTGAAAATTAGTCTCCGTCACTCTTGTTTATTTACTGGCTTGTTGGCTCGATTATCTGTGTTATTTTTATACATGGGTTGTCTGCTTTTCCTGTATAACTTATCTGTTGAAATTTTATATACGCTGGGGATGATTTGGAAATTTGATTGTGCGATGTCAGGCAATCTTGTTTTTGTTTTATATATGTCTTTTATTTATTTTTATCAGATACTTTATTAAATTATGTATATGTGATTTGTATGCTTTTACTAATACTTAAGTTCGATTTATATATTTTTATGTGTTCTCGAGTTTTAATCAATTATAATCACCGTTAGTATAATTACTCTTTGATTCCACTCCAGTAATTAGATGTAAGATATTATATTGTAATTAATTCAATGAAAGAGATCGAGTCGTTTTAAAATCCTTTAACCACGTAACCCCATGCGAATCTAATACCACAATAACATCTTATTACCAACATCCCTACCACCATTCCAATCCTGACCACAATAATTTTTCATTACCAACGTCAATTTCGCCATAAATCACATTCCCAGAACGTAAAATGACGCTCAGCAGCTCAAAATAGGGGTTATTATTCGCAGTAATTCATTAAGCTCGTTGTCACTCGAGCCAGCAGTCCGTTCAGATCGTTTTTCGTGGCAGGGGGAAAAATCGTTCATTTGACCCTATGTTCATCGCCAGAAAATGCTGGTTTACCGAAGAAAAACGTCTGGTATAAACGATGCGCTTTATGAATGAAAATGTAATCTTTTAAAAATTACTAACACTTATGATTCTAGTTCATGCGATAAAATCGGAATTATACATATTTCGAGGTTTGTTAATGTTCTACAGTACACATTTTTTAAAAATCATATTTCGAGTAAAGAACGATGTAATTTTCTTTTTCTTTTTTCTTATTGTTTCGGAGTGAAAGGAGCATCGCTATCATTGTTTTACCTCGAATTCAAACACGCTCATAACTCTACGGTCTTCAGGTGGCGTGTTTAATTATCTCCACTTTCAAGGATCCAATCGTTTCTAATTTGCTCCAAGTGTAGATAAAATAAAATAAAATAGATAAAGTAATTAAAATCCAATATTCATACATCAGTGAATAACGCACAAAGACACCCAACATTCCCCAGCCCTAGAAGTTAAATCCATTCCAAAATATTCAAACAATCAAACAAACAAACAAACACGCGAACAAACACCCCTAGCAGCATTACCCAACTCGAAAACGACCGTGAATAACTGGCATCGGATATGCTGCACATTATCATCAAAGGCATCGCGTGCAAATGTATCCACATCAGCCTAACGTCGAAACTGCTGTCTTTCTTCCCATGCACTTCTCTCTCTCTTTTTCTATCTATCTACCTATCTCACTGTCTCTCTTTTATCTCTCTCTCTCTCTCTCTCTCTCTCTC
Organism: Penaeus chinensis; assembly: GCF_019202785.1. NCBI lineage: Eukaryota > Metazoa > Arthropoda > Malacostraca > Decapoda > Penaeidae > Penaeus > Penaeus chinensis. The sequence goes on along the minus strand of NC_061839.1, from coordinate 672,422 downwards.
TCTCTCTCTCTCTCTCTCTCTCTCTCTCTCTCTCTCTCTCTCTCTCTCTCGCTCCTCGTGCTATTTTGTGTGTTCAGCCTTTTGTCTCCCTTTGCATGATGTTTCGAAATCCACGAGTAACTCAACTCCTGATTGGCTGGAGGAGGAACATTATAAAGAGGAGGGCGGAGAAGAGGAGAGACCTTTGTATTCTCTCTCTCTCTCTCTCTCTTTCTTTCTCTCTCTCTCTCTCTCTCTCTCTCTCTCTCTCTCTCTCTCTCTCTCTCTCTCTCTCTCTCTCTCTCTCTCTCTCTCTCTCTCTCTCACTCTCTCTCTCTCTCTTTCTCACTCTCTCTCTCTCTCTCTCTGAGATTTTATTCACTTCAACCTTGGATTCTTGTTAGAGTGTTGTCGTGTGTGTGATTCATGTTACAATGAGGACTGACACAGGCATCTGGATCGTTCATTTTTCTATTTTTCATGTATTGAATATCATCATCATCACCATCCTCATCATCACTTTTATTATTGTTGTTGTTATTGTTATAATCATTATCACTATTGTTATCTTAATCGTTAGTATTATTATCATTATGATTACGATTATTTATGACTATTATTATTATGATTATTATCATCAATATCATCATCACCATCATTATGTAAAACACGAGTTTATCATTATCTTCTTTTCTACTATTCTTCGATAAGTAAGTAAATCAGAAAAAATATCTAAATAATCTGTTGGCTCACAGACTGCCATCTATCACCCTCACACGCACCTCCACCATCAGTACAAGGGCGATTATATATTTACCAACCTTGAAAATGTTGAGCCAAAAAGACACACGAGAATTTGCACGTTGAGTTTAATAAGTCTAGAAGGTGTTCTGTATTGATGAAATATTTGGGGAATTTTTGAGAAATAGGGGAAGAGGAATAAGTAAAAATTTCTAACGTAACTTGGACTTGAGAGAGAGAGAGAAGACTGATAGACAGAAAAGAGAGAGAGAGAGAGAGAGAGAAAGAGAAAGGTGGATAGACAGACAAAGAGAGAGAAAGAAAGATAAAGACGGATAGATAGACAAAGAGAGAGTGAGAGAAAGAGAGAGAGAGAAAGGGAAAGACGGATAGACAGACAAAGAGAGAGAGAGAGAAAGAGAAAGACGGATAGACAGACAAAAGAAAAGAAAAAAAGAGAGAGACACATTTGACAGAAATTAAAAATCCGACATGTACCGCACATCACGTCATGCTTCGCAGGCTAAACATGTAATGCATATTTTGACGTCTGTGTGAGTGAAATGGAACATCTGATTATGCAGAGCGAATGTTCAGGCACCACGTTACTCATCATGCATTATTCCATGATGAGTAATTACAAGCTTTATTCAGAGGAAGGGCGGGAAGTCACCGGTCCCGTTTGGCGCCGCGTTTCCGGTTGTCATGGGAACCATTCGTTTCATGACTGCAAGAAAGGAAAAAAGAAGATGAAGAAGAAAATAAAAGAAAAAGAAATAAAAACAAGAACAAGAAAAAGAAAGGAAAAGAAATTAATAACAAAAACAAGAAAAAGAAAGAAAAAACAAGACCAAGAAAGAGAAAGAATAAAACGAACAAGAAAAAGAAAAAAAAACAAGAACAAGAAAAAGAAAGAAAAAACAAGAACAAGAAAATGAAAAAAAAAACAAGAACAAGAAAAAGAAAGAAAAAACAAGAACAAAAAAAAGAAAGAAAAAACAAGAACAAGAAAAAAAAAGAAAAAACAAGAACAAGAAAAAGAAAGAAAAACAAGAACAAGAAAAAGAAAGAAAAAACAAGAACAAGAAAGAGAAAGACAAATACAAGAACAAGAAAAAAAAGAAAAAGAAGAACAAGAAAATTAAAGAAAAAACAAGAACAAGAAAAAGAAAGAAAAAACAAGAACAAGAAAAAGAAAGAAAAAACAAGAACAAGAAAAAGAAAGAAAAAACAAGAACAAGAAAAAGAAAGAAAAAACAAGAGCAAGAAAAAGAAAGAAAAAACAAGAACAAGAAAAAAAAAAAACATTTGGATGAACAATTCCAGGAAAGAGTAATTTCATTTCCTAAAAAAGATGTTGAACAACTGAATATTCTGACACTGATTAAATGTCTCTCCACTATGAATACTGTGTCAAGGTCGTACATTACGAAATCTTATATATCCCGGAAATGGTTAATTAGATTATGATGAAAATTTTTAAAAATGAAAAGAATACATAAGAAATAAGTTTATGAAATTAAGCTGATGAACAGAAAATGTAATAAATGAATTTCCTCATGTAATCAAACAACATGCAAAGAAATATAATAACTAAAGAAACAAAAAGATCACTCAGTGAAAATGTAAGAAAAAAAATAAACACGTAAAAAAAAAAAAAAAAAAAAAAATCTAAATACACAAAAATGAAGAGAGGAGAAAGTTAATAAACAGATCACAAACATAGAGAAACAGGTAAATAAATCCCTAAATGAATGCCTAAAATAACAGCAAATAGATAATTGAATGGTAAGGAGGCAAAGAAGATCCAGAAGTTGTGTTATAAATACAAGACGTGTCACATTTCGTAACAGTCAGCGGTTAACATCAACAACGATTGATTCTGATGATTGCATTAGCCTTTAAATAGAGAGGCATGAGCGTGTGGAATGCGGGGAACTTATAATCTGTAAAAGTCTATGGAGCTATCAGATTAATAGGTGCCATCTCTTTTGTCCAAGGATATACATGCATATAGATACATAGATATATATAGATAAACAGATAGATGGATATAGATTGATAGTTATAGATAGACACACGCACACACACACACACACACACACACACACACACACACACACACACACACACACACACACACACACACACACACACATACACACACACACACACACACACACACACACACACACACACACATATATATATATATATATATATATATATATATATATATATATATATCTGTGAGTGTGTGTGTGCAGTTCCATTTTTCTTAACGGCCAAATAAATCCCTCAAAGAGCATAGAAGACATTGCTTGCAGCCTTAATCCCGTCCTGCGTTGATGCTGAACTGTGCAACTTGCAAATTTAGCGGAGGTTCTCTAGTCACTCGGTGTACAAGTCTTAACTGAATTACACGCGTTGGAAAGGATGTGTGTTTTGGACTTATTTTGAAATAGGATACAGTAGTCTTTCTGGGTTGTTTTTGTCTGGAGTTGTCTTTGTTTGACAGTTTCTTTGGTTTTCTTTTTCTTGTTTATTGTTTGATTTCTTTTGTTTGTGTATTTGTTTTCTTTTTATTGTTTTATTCTACTTGTTTTTCTATTGTTTGTTGTTTTCTACTTTGATTGTTTGTTTTTTGCTTTTATTTTGTTTTCTTTTTCTTGTTTTTGTTTTCTTTTTCTTGTTTAAAGTTTGGTTTTATTTTCTTTTTCTTGTTTAAAGTTTGGTTTTATTTTATTTTCCTTGTTTATTCTTTTTATTGTTTTGTTTCTTTGGTGTTTTCTTTTATTGTTTTATTCGTCTACCTGTTTTCTTTTGTTTGTTTTTTCCTTTGATTGTTTGTTTTATTTTTCTTTTGTTTTCTTCTGTATATGTTTTGTGTTCTTTCTCTTGTTAGTCTGTCTTGTTTTTCTTCTTTTTTTAATATTCGGATATTTCACATTTCAAAAGGGCAGTACAGCCTATATCTACCTACCTTCCTGTCCCTCTGAGAATATCAGATGTAATTTATAATTAGATTATATATAATTTGTATATGATAACCTACAAATAATAAATGTAACTTATATATAACAGTAACTTATATAAGTACTTTATAAGTTTATAAGTTGTGATTTATAAGTAACTTTCGCTGGCTTTAATTAAGCAGCTTAATTACACAAGAGTTTAATAAAACGACAACAAATCAAATACCAATGACAAACAGCTTACTTAAACAACAGCTTAATTCATTAGCAGCAACTTCATTCAATAAGAAGAGGCTGCTTAGATAACAACAGCTTCATTAGATAACAACTTAATTAGGTAACAACTCATTTGAACAACAACAGCTCAGTATAAATAATAATAACTTTACCAACCAACAACAGCTTAATCAGATAACAGCATCTGAAGGAGATAACAACGCCTAGATTACACCATAACATCTGAACGAATTAACAACAGCTTTATGAAACAACAGCTTGATGTCGTAATATTTTAGCTTTTAGCAGAGAATAGCATCAATCTCGTTGTCAGCTAACACGTCGAGACAAGATTAAGACAATTGCGTCACTGATACGAGAAGTGAACTGCAGTTACTATATACAGATGGTTATGTCTTCTATATGCTGTATGATTTGTAATAAACAACTACAATAATGATAATGATGGTACTACTTATAGTAATAGTAATAATGGTAGTAATGAAGATAATGATAATTATGAAAATAATAATAATATGACAATGATAGTAATACTAATAATAATAATGGTAATAATGATAATAATAATAATGATAATGATAATAGTAATATTAATGTTAATGATAATAATAATAATGATAATAGGAATAATATTAATAATGATGATAATGATAAAAATGATAATAAAGATAATTATAATAATAATAATAATAATAATAATAATAATAACAACAATAGAAATTACAATAACAACAATAATAATAACAATGACGAAGATGATGACATTCATAACCATAACTAAGTCATAACGACAGTGACAACGAAAATAATAATCCCAACAAAGACTAAAAGAAAATTCTATAAATAAAACAAAAACTTGAAACAAGAAACAAAACATTACGATGATAACAGTGTTTATTAACCATTTGCGGAATAAACATCATAAAAAAACAATTTTCAGGAGTCATGAAAGAATTTGATTGCGACAGTTACTGAATAGCGTTTGTGTGTGTGTGTGTGTTGATGAGCGTGTGTGTTTGCCTTTGCGTGTGTGTTTGTTTGTGTGTGTGTGTTTGTGTGTGTGTGTGTGCGTGTGCGTGTGCGTGTGTGTGTGTGTATGTGTGTGTGTGTGTGTGTGTGTGTGTGTGTGTGTGTGTAAGCGATTGTTTCTGTGTGTTTGCGTGTATATGTGTGTATGTTGGTGATTGTGTATTTCTGTGTGTTGGTGATTTTGTGTTTGTGAGTATATGTGTGTGTTAGTGAGTGTCTGCTTATATATGTCTGTTTGTGTGTGTGTGTGTGTACATGTGTGTGTTTATCTATCCGTCTCTTCCGTTATTCTCAAAAGAAACATTACCCACAGACAAACCAAGTGCATTGCTCTTGATACTGTGATGTGCAGTAATACAGATGCCTCGAAACCCATATCTCTTGTAATTTGCACTATAGTTAAACGGAAAAAAAGATAAAATGGATAAGTAAAACAAAAAAAAAGTCGATACATAAATTAAATAGGGCAAAGACAGATATGCAAATGAATTAATATGCAAATAAACTAATCAGTTAATAGACAGATTTGTAAATAAAAATTATTTGATAGTTAAACACATGAACAAAGAAACACATAAACAAACGTATGAATAAAACAAATGAACGAACAAACACATAAAAAGACAAAATAAAACTGCAATACGCAAGACAGCTGTTAATAAAAATACCCTTCATGTTATCCAGTAACCTGCCGGCCTCCTCACGTGAAACAAATTCTTTAAGTAAAATCTATGAGCAGATGTTATCATAATCCCCGGTCGGAATTCGGTATTACCAGCCTAATAGAAGAAACGAGAACACGTAAGCTAGGATATTTTAGAAGTTAGTGGAAGTATATAAGTAATAGTTATAGTGTTATGCCGTGAAAGAAATTCAAAGACAGATATAACATGGAGTGGGAATTCTTGTAAGTAAATCTTTAAGCTGCGATTGAGAGATTTTTCAAGGTTATAACGGAAGTATTTGTAGGGTATTGTTGTCAAGCTTAATAAATATGCTTGGGATTATCCGGTTCTATGCACCACCTGCATTGTTTCAAAGATAATGCTGTTTAATGATGATATAGAGCTGGTAGTATAGCAAAGGAAATAGTAATTTACATATTCGGTACAAGTATTATATATAGGATTATAGTGCAATAATAGATGGAAGAACGAAGAAATACGCGAAAAAATCTCGTGTAAGAAATTTTAGACCAAAGGTTATACGTATTTTATTGCCCTCCATAAGCCTACAGTAACAAAAGAGACAAGGAGTATGCTTTTATCCTGCATTAGACACCAGATGTCTATGTACACATGCTTGTATATATCCCCATCACCTTTACAAATAATTAGAGAAAGAAAAAAAATCCAACTCAAAAATTTCGACGAAATTTTTGATGACTCACACGAAATAATATTTCCTGGAAAATCAACAAAAGCAACGACCGGTTCCCCGCTGAGTCACAACGCATGGCAACCGAGGTGGTCTCCACGCCTCACGTCCTCCTCCGCCTTCCCTGCCTCACGCATTTAAAATAAGGAAGTCTTCAATAAAACTCCGTGCTGCATTTCTTGCCATTTAAGAGGGTATCGAACCACACGCAAGGGGCCTTTCCCCGTCCCGTCTTCTTATCAGATTTAAG
>NC_061839.1:655834-658334 GCF_019202785.1 Penaeus chinensis | reverse complement strand
GAGAGAGAGAGAGAGAGAGAGAGAGAGAGAGAGAGAGAGAGAAGACATCAAAAAGCAAGAAGCAAAAATTCTTTCTTTGTGCTTGAATCGCATGTGTTGCGATGCGCTTTTGTTTTCTAAATTCCGGTGGCCATGTTGGAAAGACATTGCGACTGAAAATGAAGGTTGTAAAATTGTCTACAAGATCACTTCTCCTGCATATCGTGACTGTATTGAAACTTTTAAAATCTCAGACCGACATTATGGAATGAATTTCGATAACTCAGAACGTTGAAAAAAAAAAAAATGATAATAATAATAAGTTACGGCGTCAGTTTACGAAAGGCATCTCCATACGTCAAAGTAAGAAAAAATCGACGCATACCCGATGGCAAAACTTTCGAGAGCTGCCAGAGTGATGATAAGTTTCAAAAAAACAAAAAACAAAAAAAAGATAACACTAAAAACCATTATGCACACAACTATTCTGCAACCTACACCGGGCCAGACGCATGTAACAAATCTTATAATAGTTCTAAAGTTTAAGGTATTGCAGAGAGAACGTGTTATTATATCGACTGACAAGGTAGACTTTTCCGAGAAAGGTCAGACAAATGGCGGGAGAATTTAAACTTCTGCGGACGAACAATTTACATGAAAACGGGTAGAAAAAACAGAAAAAGTAAAAAAAAGAAAGAAAGAGAAAGCAAGATTAGTAAATGATATATTAATGAAATATTGATATAGATAATTTAGTGATAACTCATTAATTATGAGTGAATAATGATTGTGATCAATAATAATAACAACAACGATAATTATTCAAGACTGACATATGTGCACACTCGCACAAACGCACACACACACAAACACACATTAGCACACACACACACACATTAGCACACAACACACACACACACACACACATCCACACACACACACACACACAAAGGTGTGTATGTATGTGAATATGTATATGTATATATGTATGTATGTATGTTTGTACACACACAAACCAAAAATCCATTATCCACCTCCTTTTCATCAAAATGTTTATTCCCCATAGGGTTGAAATCCATACATGCGACGGTCGAGTTAAAGATATTCTGCCACGAAGATACTGAAAGATTTATATTGATAAGAATATAGGTCGAGAAGAGGGAGGGAGGGAGGGAGGGAGGGAGAGATGGTGGGAGGAGGGAAAGGAGAGAGGGAAGGGGAGAAGGAGGGGGAGGGAGGGAGGGAGGGAGGGAGGGAGAGATGGTGGGAGGGAGGAAAGGAGGGAGGGAAGGAGAGAAGGAGGAGGAGGGAGGGAGGGAAGGAGGGAAGGTGAAAGAGGGAGGGAGGGAGAGAGAGATGGTGGGAGCGAGGAAAGGAGGAAGGGAGGGAGGGAGGAGGGAAGGAGAGAAGGAGGGGGAGGGAGGGAAGGAGGGAGGGAGAGATGGTGGGAGGGAGGAAAGGAGGGAGGGAGGGAGGGAGGGAGGAGGGAAGGAGAGAAGGAGGGGGAGGTAGGGAGGGAAGTAGGGAAGGTGAGAGAGAGATAGTGGGAGGGAGGAAAGGAGGGAGGGAGAGAGGGAGAAGGGAAGGAGAGAAGGAGGGGGAAGGAGGGAGAGAGGGAGAGAGAGATGGTGGGAGGGAGGAAGGGAGGGAGGGAGGGAGGGAGGAGGGAAGGAGAGAAGGAGGGGGAAGGAGGGAGGGAGGGAAGGAGGAAGGGAGGAGGGAATGAGAGAAGGAGGGGGAGGGATGGAGGGAGAGATGGTGGGAGGGAGGAAAGGAGGGAGGGAGAAAGGGAGGAGGGAAGGAGAGAAGGAGGGGGAGGGAGGGAGGGAGGGAGAGAGAGATGGTGGGAGGGAGGGAAGGAGGGAGGGAGGGAGGGAGGAGGGAAGGAGAGAAGGAGGGGGAGGGAGGGAAGGTGGGAGGGAGGGAGGACAGGAAGGAGAGGGGAAGGAAAGGCGGGAGGGAGGGAGAGATAGACAGATAGAGAGATAGATAGCTAGAAAGAACGAGAATACCTATTTTTACGCCACGCAGGTTATGTTTTATAACAGTAAATACAGAATATATTTTTACCCCCCCCACCCACCCACCTTGATTCATAGTTGCTTTAGTATCTAGTTGCCCGTTTGTCTGGCCATCCATTTGTCTGTAAATATGCACGCACACACACACACACACACACACACACACACACACACACACACACACCACACACACACACACACACACACACACACACACACATATGTGTATGTGTGTGTGTGTGTATATACTTATCTATCTATCTATCTATCTATGAATGTGTGTGTATAAGCATTTGTGTAACTGCCTATCTTTGATTGTGTAAGTATATATCATGAATAGTTGTCTATATATCAGAATGTCTGGCTATGTGGTTATCTATGTATTTATTGCATATGACTAATACTGTACGAAGCTAAGTTTAAATGCTTAGAATCCCCCCCCCCCCCCCTTCCCCATCTCTCTCTCTCTCTCTCTCTCTCTCTCTCCCTCCCTCTCTCTC
>NC_061839.1:643334-650834 GCF_019202785.1 Penaeus chinensis | reverse complement strand
TCGCATACAGACATACATACACGCCAACAGAGATTGGTAGATAGATTGATAGATAGACAAGTTGATGGATATGCTTTCTTATTTTCTCTCGTTTCCTTTTTTTTTTTTTTTTTTTTTTTTTTTTTGCAATGTATGTGTATATAGTATAGAACAAGCAGATGCATATATATATATGAACATACGCAAAGATTTAATTTGATTACACTGGTCATAATCAGAGGAGATATGCATTATTCACAAAACGATATAAAACAAAAATACTCAAAAATATAAATAAATAATAAAAACATTAAAACAAACACTGTTTCATTACTCACTTAGAGATAATGACAATTTTCCTTTTCTATAATAGTCACGTTGTCCTCGGTCATTTTCTGTTGAATCTTTTCTGCGAGCAAAAATATTCAATTTCGCGAGAATTCCTAAGTCTAGGAAGGACTTATGATCAACAATTATTCATTTGAGATTAATGATTATCTGTAAATAGTGAGAAAGGTTAGCATATTCAATTTATATCTGTAAGTTTACATCTAGGTTAATATTACGTTCAATACCGGAGCTTTGTTTATTTTAGGAAGCCAACACATTATCTTTTATGAGTTTAATAATGCAGAATGGTTAATATATATTGCTCTTGTTATTACCAGCTCCCTCTTTCAGCTTAAACTAATGCATAGTGGTGAATTATTCCCATGAATCGTTATGATTTTAAACCTCTCGTGTTTTTTTTTTTGTTTTTTTTAACCCATTGACGACGCAAAATTATTAACATGAACTAACTTCATTTAACCCCGTTTCCCTCGTCTTTCATCATTAAACGCGGTAAAATTATAATTAAAAGAAAAAATCATTGTTATTTAACCATCTCCTTCACTCTGACCCTTCAAACACTAAAACAAAACAAAAAATAATAATAATAATAATTAAAACTAATTACCACAATTATTAATTATTTCACACCAAAATTTCCGGCCAGAGTGAAAATCCTTCTCCGGCGTTCGAACATACCAATCCAACCTTCCCGGGGGTACATATAATCACATAATCACAACGATGATGGACCTTTCTTGAAATATTCATACCCTCATCTACAAAGACACGAATATTTCCTGATATTAATTACCTGAAAAGGTATTCCCCGAGGTTGCCTGCGGTTGCCATGCGTGTCGGATAAGAAGGGTTTCGAACGGGTTGGTGATAGGTGCATGATCCTCTCTCGTGGGATCGAAACCCCTTTTCCAGATTGTCCTTGACCTGAAGAGCAAACTTTCTGGTGTTTATAGTTTCGCCGGGAGAACGTTTATTTATTATTATTATTATTATTATTATTATTATTATTATTATTATCATTATTCTTTTTTTTTAGTGTATGTGATGTGGGATATATAATTATTATATAAGGGAGGAGATTATATATTGGAATTTCGCGATGATTGTCTTATTATCGTGTTATTTTGTTATTTTTCCCTTTCTTTCCTTTTTTCCTTTCTCCTCATTCTCATCTTCCTCTCATTCTTGCTTCTTTCTCATTCTTCTGGTTTTCTTATCCTTAGTGTTGTTATTCTTTCTTTTTCTCTAAATCTTCTTTACGTATTCTCCCTCTCTTTTTTATTTCTATTTCTTCTTATTTTATTTATTTTTTACTTTCATTATTCTCGTATTTCTACTTCTTGCTCTCCTTTTTTCATTTTATTTCTTCTTCTTTTTCCGCTTTATTTTTTTCCCTTTGCTCTCCTTGGTTTCCCTCTATTTCTTCTTCTCCCTCTTGATTTTCTACTTCTATTTCCTCATCTTTTTCTTCTTCTTCTCCTTATTCTTTTTCTTCCCTCGTTTTAATTTCTTATATTTTTCTTTTTTTATCGATCTTTTGCTATTGTATCCCTTCTTTTTCATATATCCATTTCATTCATATCCTATTATTTTTCTGACTGTACATAAATTAAGTTTATATACAACAAAAAATTAAAACTCGAGACTTACGAAAGATAACGAGGATTAACCTGATATTGATAATAACGACGACGATGGTGACGAAAGTAGTGACACTAATGATGATGAAAATAACAGTAATTCTAATTACAATGAGAATGAATACTGAAGTAATCAGATTACTCTATACAGAAACCACAGTCCCTGATTTTGAATAGGCACGTTTCCCGCACTTGGTTGCCTCCCCTCCCCCCATACCCCACCCGCCTGAATAAAAAGTCCCCAATTCGAATAGAATCGTCAACACTTACGTACTAAAACAATAATAAAAACAAATATCATCCTCTCATATCTCGTACCATACATACCTTTGTCTCCACTGAGCGTTGCTGTATCCATCACTGAATTAATATTTATGTTATTGTCCGCCGCCCACGTGCCGATGGGCTTGATGACACACGCGAGATGGCGGAAGAGTAATCTGTCGTTATTATGTATAGATTATAGGTATTGTTTGTGTGTGTGTATGTTTGTAAGAAGGGTAATGGTTATGCTGATTATAATAATAAACAATAATTGACAACAACAGCAAAAGAACAACAATATGCGTGTTAATAACAATAGTAGTACTGATAATGATGGTGATGGCAATAATTGCAATGATAATGATAATAATAGTAATAATGATGATAATATGATAATAGTACAATGATAATGATAATAATAATGATAATTATCCTTTTCTCATACCATTAATCAACCCCACCGCCCTTCGCTCCTTCCACTAACCCGCTGTCCCCGCAGGCGGCGCGGCGCAGCGCACGGGCGGCCTCCTCAAGCCCAGCGGCGACCGGCCCATCGGCGTCACGCCGCCCTCGGGCAACGGCAACCGCGTCGACAACACCCGCCCCCTCCTGCAGCCCTTCAACGGCAACGTCTACAACTCGCACTCGAGCAGCAGCAAGCGGCCTCCGCCGGGGGCCGACCTGGGTCCCTCCCAGGGCTCCTTCGCGAGCTCCTTCCAGGAGTACCCGCAGGGCTCGTTCCAGGGGCCGCCGTCGCCGCAGGGGCAGGGCCACTCCTTCCAGTTCCAGAGCACAGGCATCAGCGGCTCGGGCGGCGTCACCAAGACGCCCTCGGGGGTCGAGGTCGGCGGCTCGAGGGACAAGTCGCCTCCCGTCGCCGGATTCACGAACGCGGCGCAGGGCGCTTCCTCGGGCGGCAGGCCTTCCTCAGGAGGCGCCTCGTCGGGGGGGCTCCCGCCGCCCGACGGGCCGCCCTCCGACTCCGCCCTCGCCTCGTCCTCGGCCGCCGCAGGGAACCCGCCCAAGAACGGCAACAAGGGGGAGGCCAACCTGAGCCTGGGAGGCTTCGGCGGCGCCTTCGGGCTGGGCGGCAAGGACAAGGTCAGCGCGGCGGCGCAGGAGGCTTCCGACCCCAGCCAGGACGGCGACAAGAAGCCCTCGAACCCTTCGTCGCGAGGGAAGAACACAGGTACGAGAACCTCCTGCAGTTCCTTCGCCTTTTTTGGTCTCGTTATTCTCCCCGCCTTTTAGGTCGTCTCGCCCGAGCTAAGACCCTGACGCATAGCCGGCGAGACGGAGACGGACGGCCGCGCAAATACCTTCGAGAGGCAGACTTACACCTGCAAATATGTGCGTGTGATTTAACTGATTATTCCATCTCCCGACGCGGCCGCGCGATTTGCACGCACGCACGGCCGTTGCTTCGAGATTACGCATACCGCCCGAGGATTAACCACTGTTTTATATATTCCAGGAAACAAACAAACATCTCCCTGGCCGACGCTGGTGCTGCTCCTGCCGGTCGCCCTGCACGCCATTCCCCGTTAGCCGGCGGTGGAGCCATTCGAGGCAGCCGATCCCGGAGCCCAAAACCCTGTGATTTGGGGACAAGGTGCTCTCGGTCCTTACTTAGAAAAAAGAAGAAATAAAAAAGAAACTAGAAAAAAGAGAGATAAAAGACATTGCATTGTATTACCCCGACATTCACGACTCATTATCATTGTTAATCCAGAGTAGGTTACTGGAAATATTTTTCGGAGATAGTATTAAAAGTAAATGATTAATAAAAATGATAATAATAATAAAATCAATAATAGTAATGATAATGATAATAATGATAATAATAAAAACAATAATGGTAATAATAATAAAACCAATAATAATAATAATGATAATAATAATAATAATAACAATAATAAAATAGTAATAAAGACAACAATAATAACAACAACAATAATAATAACAAATTGGTTGGAACCAACTTAAATTCAAGATTAAAAGTAACCTGAACATTGCATAGAATAAATGCTGTGTAAGATCTCTATAAAAATATTGAAAATAAATATCATTAAAAAAGCATTTAAGTAAAAAGGAAAGTATCTTTATTCTACTTTGGAAGACGAAGCCACGCCCCCCCCCCCCCCCGCCCCCCAGAATAAAGTGATATCTACCTTTCTTTTCCTTTCTTGTTCTTCTCTTTCTTTCTTTTTTTCTTTTGTTTCTTCTTTTCTTTTTCTTCTTTGTTTCTTCTTTTCTTTTTCCTCTTTGATTCATCTTTTGTTTGTTGTTTCTTCTCTTTTCTCTTTGATGTTTCTTCATTTTCTGCTTGTTTCCTTCCTGTTTTTTTGTTTTTTTTTTTCTTCTTTTCTTTGTCTCTTTCTTGCTTCCTTTTTTTTCTCTCTCTTTCTTGTTTCTTTTTTTTTATATATTTACTCTTCCTTCTCTTTCTTTCCCAAATTTCATCGATCTTAGATATATTTTCTAAAACCTTTCCATCTCCTGCGGCCGCGAGAGGCTTCTGCCGGAGGTCGAGGCGGCTCCGGAGCTTCGAGCAGCGAAAGCGAGACGGGGTTTGGGCGTCTTAGTGATGCTGTTGGTTGTGGTCTGTTCATGACACTAGTGTGTAAGATTACTCGTGAGTGTGTCTGTGTAGGTGTACACACAGACACACATACACACACACACAAATATATGTGTGTGTGTGTGTGTGTGTATGTGTGTGTGTGTGTGTGTGTGTGTGTGTGTGTGTGTGTGTGTGTGTGTGTGTGTGTGTGTGTGTGTGTGTGTGTGTGTCTGTGTGGATACGTCATGTGCTTGTGTATGTGTACGTGAGAGAGAGGAGAAAGCATTTGTTCTTACGTAGCATATACACAAGGCACGTAGATTTCAACATGAAGTGTACTTATGTTACTGTATATTTTATATAAGGTCAGTTTGGGTGAGCGTGAGCATGTGAATTATACAGAGGAAAAGTAAAAGAAACAGGTATCATTGTTTCATCACGTCGGTATCGTAAACTTTCGTTAACCAAATAGCATTAACAGGTTGCAGTATGAAACATGTTAAAAGTCCGGATAACGTCTTCATTGTATAGTGAATAGTTAACTTTATAGTGATACATAATAATCCATTCTTTGTTAAGGCTTCGAGACTGAACTGAACATAATATAATTTCTCTTTCTGTGTTGTAGAATATTTCGTTTTTTTATTGCTGCTTCATAATGGGAAAAATATGCTCTTGTAAATGGCATTAAAACTTTGGTACTTTTTACTGTAAGTGTAACTGCGAAATAAAAAGTTAGAAAGACACCGTTATTTTCTTCAGTCCTTTATTGTTTTTTTTTACACATAAAACATTGCATGATTGTACACTTAACAAATGTATACATAATATATATATCTGTTTATGGTGTTTGTGCTTATATTCATATACACTTCAGATTCTATGGGCTGACAAGAAGTAGACTATAAGTAATAATAAGTACAAACACATCTATCTATCGTTCTATATATCTATATATCTATCTATCTCTCTATATATGTATATATATGTAAATATATACACACATGTATGTGTGTATGTGTGTATATATATATATGTGTGTGTGTGTGTATGTGTGTGTGTTTGTTTGTGTGTGTGTGTGTGTGTGCGTGTACATGTTTGTGTATGTGTACATGTGTGTGTGTGTATATATATATTTGCAGGCAAGCAGTTATTCATCAACAGGCCGGAGCATCTGAAATTAGTAAATTCATCATCATACATATGTATATGTCCACACATCCACAGATATACTGTGTGTGTGTGTGTGTGTGTGTGTGTGTGTGTGTGTGTGTGTGTGTGTGTGTGTGTGTGTGTGTGTGTGTGTGTGTGTGTATATATGTGTGTGTGTGTGTGTGTGTGTATATATATGTGTGTGTGTGTGTGTGTGTGTGTGTGTGTATGTGTGTGTGTGTGTGTGTGTGTATGTGTGTGTGTGTGTGTGTGTGTGTGTGTGTGTGTGTATATATGTGTGTGTGTGTGTGTGTGTGTGTACACATACACACACACGCAAATATATATGTATATATATACATATACACATATATATTATACATATATATATACATATATATATACATATACACATATATATTATATATATAAATATATATATACATATATATAAATATATATATATACATATACACATATATATTTGTGTGTGTGTGTGTGTGTGTGTATGTATATATGTGTGTGTTTTTATTTATTCATATATTTAGACATGACACATAACCGCAAAACTGTTATTTTTTGTAAAATTAAATTTTGACAAGATTCTAACTTTTAGGTGATAAAGTATAATAATACGAGGAAAGGAAAACAAGAAAGCCATACCAGGGGAAAATTCAGGTAAGTCTATAATCCTAAAAAAAAAGGTAATGAATATAAACACATCAAAGAAAAAAACTACAAATGAAAAGAAAAAGAAAAAAAAATCCAATAACAAAATAACGACATTCTAAATCTATACTTACATTATGTAATTCAGCCATTTCTAAATCATGTGAATGTAAGCGAGCGCGGAGATAAACAATTTCCTCCTCCTTTTTCGACAAAACGCATTTCATTTCCAGGTATCTCGCTCTGGCCTCGCGCTCGCTGAGTTCCAACGCGCTCAGGTCCCGCTCGTATCTTGCCTTGAGTCTCCTGAAGAAAGAAATTATGATGAAGGAGAAGAAGAAGAAGAAAAAGGAAAAAATGAATTTCTTCGTAGGAAAAAATTTCCGTAGTATGAGTCGTGATTCAGAAAGAAACATGTTGACATGCATTTACACATGCGTATACATATAAAGACACAGAAACACACACACACAGATACACAGACAGACAGATAGATAATTAGACAGGCAGATAGATAAACAAATAGATAGGGACTGACATACTGATAAATAGCTAGACAGGCTGATAGAAAGTCAGACAAACAGAAGGAGAGGTGAACAGATAGACAGACAGCCACTTGGAACAAACACAGCGACAGACACACAGATAAACAAACAGACATAAAATGAAGACACGAAAAAAAGAAAAAAACCGTCTGAAACACCGACTCACTTCGCCCGGGATTCGAACGCGTGGTCCTCGTCTCCAGCCAATGAGTTGTGGGATTCGTGCTGGACTGCCGTTCGCTCTTTCCGAATCTGCTCTCGCCATCTTGCTTGGCCTTCCTTGATTCGTTGCTGCAGGGCACCCTACGGAGGTTGGAGAGGGGGGAGAGGGAAGGAG
>NC_061839.1:623334-633334 GCF_019202785.1 Penaeus chinensis | reverse complement strand
AACCTCTCCCGCAGCTCCCTATCTGACTGACTCTTGGCCTCACTCTGCTCCTTCATGAACTGCTCTCGCCATTCAGATCGGCTTTTCTCGTCTCGTTGTCTGAGGTTGGCCAGGTCTTCCTGTTTGTCAAGGAGGAGTATTTGCAATGGATGAGGTATTGGTAATAGGAATGATAAAAATAAAACTAAATGCTACATTATTATTAAGTACAAGAAACAGTACTCAGAGTGTTTTATTCCTTAATGAATGGGATAACTCAGAGCTTCATGTGCAAACAGGAGGGTAAACAAATTGAGATACAAAAGTCTGTATTAACCAAATGGAGAAATTGGCAAGTAAAATTACTTCTGCCATTAACATGTAGAAAAATATAATGGCAAAAAATTCTTCTATCATCTTTTGCTTACAATAATCGTCATAGTTCATAACAACAAATGCTGTGTACTGTTCATTAAGAGCTAAAAATAAAGCTAAAGAAAAAAATTCATTACCTCATGTCTGCGATTCATATTCCTAATCTTTTCTTCGTTCTCCTCTATAACTCTTTGCTTCTCCTTATTGGCCTCTTTCAGGGCTGCTTCTCGCTCTGAACGTTCCCTGTCTAGGGTTCGATGATGCTCTTCGATCAGGGATTTGATATCCCTTTCTTGCTGCTTGCGGACTGTCTCCAGTCGAGTCAGGGACAGTTGTTCGCTTTGTCGAATCTCTAAATCCAGTCTTTGAAAAAGCAATTCTCATTAATCAATCTGTAACTCTACTTCTGATACACAATATTCACAAACTAAATGACAGCATTCTGTCTTAATCAAAATCCATCAGTATTAATCTCACACTGCTATTAAATTCATCAAATTAAAAGGAACACTTAACTAAAAACAAAATTTACACAATCTTAGCTGACAAATCCATAATATAATTCTACACACCTCCAGCAGTCACATCAAATCATAATATTCCTCTCCAGTGAAATATTCCAGTGTAATCCTCTGACCATAAGAAACCACAAAAAGGGACATATGGATCCACAATGAACCCAGAGACGGATACTTGTCTATTATCCTTATGACAAAAGAAATTATTATATAGAAAAGTATGAATGAGAATGAATATCTTCACAATACAAGATAATCATTCTCTTTCATACCTTGCCTACATTTGTCAACATGAATACAAGAAATTATCAACCAAATTTAATAGGAAATCTCCCTGGACCAACTACTAGGCAAATATTCAACCTTAAGACAAGAGGTCACCTACACCTGATACATCACCTGGTACAAGTAACTCTAGCTCACTGCCATTAAACTTACAGGAATGTCATAAGATTTAAGGGTTAAATTTTAAAACAAAAGAAAGGAAGAGAAGATAAAGAAAACAAAAAAAAAAGAACAGAAAAAAAAACTATGAAAAAAAGAAACAAAGAAAACTATGAAAAAAAGAAACAAAAGAAAACAAATAGAAAAGAAAAAGAGAAAAAAACAACAGACAATCCTCACCTCTGCTGCTCCCTCTCTCTCTCCTTCCTGCAAGCTTCCTCCTTCTCCTGCTCGTACTTCTTCTTGAGCTCCTCCTCCTGGGATCGGAGTTGTGTTATCATCTTCTCCTCTGCCTCCCTCAGAGCCTCCCAATGCTGTGCTTTAAGCTCGCTCATCTCATCACGGTGTTTTGCGGTGAGGTCTTTCATCTTTGTTTCCAGTCCCCGGTAGGTGGTTTCCTGTGAATTTGAGCCAATTTTTTAAAAATCTGTTAACTCTTAAATTACATGAAACTCACATATAATCACACAATAGTAGCTGGCTACCTCATCTGAAGTTCTGTATCTCTTGGGCTTTCTAGAATAAAAAACTGTAATCACAATATCTAGTGCAACAGCTGTTCAAATGAAACTGTGAAACAAAAATATCAAATACAACATTCACACAGACTATTATACATCTCTTGTTCAAAAGTAGAGTTTTGAAAATCCAGCCCTAAATATCTTGCACTCAGAAAGCACCAAATTTATAGAAATGTCTAATTTACAGGGAGTGAGTGTATCAAATATCAAAGAGTACTCCATCAAGTACTTTATCAAGGAAACATAAATCCCCTTTCCATATTTTTACTTATTCCTCTATAAAACATACAGCATGACTCACTTTAATAGCTTTTGCTTTCTGCTGGGTCCACTTTTCTCTTTTTTCTTGTTCTGCTGTTGTGATCCTCTCTCGTAAGGACTTCATTTCTTGCATGTGACGATCTTCCATAAGCTTGATCTACAAAGAGAGTTGTCATTGGTTACAAAACCGAACTTTACCCTACAAGAGCCATTTTCCACATACTCCACTCTTGTCTTTTTTTCAAAATGCTTGTTGTTCATTTCTTGAAATACCTTGTCTGCATTCTTCTTCTCCGAAATTCTTTGCTCTTTCACAAGCATTTCGCATTGTTCAGTCAGCGTCTTCTTATCGTCTAGTAACTGCAAAATATGATAAAGAAAAAGCTGAAATCCATCTGAAGAAAAAATATATCAGAAAACTTGGCTAAATCTATATGATATAATACTTTAAGATCAAATCACCATTTATAAATTGCAAAAACTACTAGTGACTGAATACACTAATAAAACACATGTGCCTTTCCAGTCATATAGGTTATGAAATATGCATACCATGAATTCTAAAGAAGATAATTCTACTATGCACTGTTATTAACATTCTAGTAATTTAAATCCATCAAAACTGAATGGAAACAGAAAACCTTAATTCAGTTCTGAATTACTGGAAGTAAGTCTACTCTTACACTATATAAAGGTACCAACATATTCCTTTAAAAAAATATCCAACCCTTTCTTCAGCAAAAAGACTCATGAGCTAGACCTTGATCACACAAACAGATTCAATTCCCTTTACTGTAAAACAAAGATTTAATCCCTTTCTCTTCCGACAAGAATTCCAGGCATCTTGGCCTCACCTTTCGTATAAGTTCTAGATTTTTCTGGATTCTGGCCTCCATTTCCTCTTGCTTGTTTCTCAACTTCTCCTCGCACTTGGCATGCAATTCAGGACTCTTCTTTGGGTCTTCCTTGCGCTTCTCTTGGATGCAGATGTTTTCTAGTAATTTCTCTGCCTCAACTATCTGATAGAGGAGTTCTTCTTGAGACCCTGTAAGAGGGAGAGAACGATGGCTGAGAGAAAGGAAATTGGTTTCCATTTTGTATAACTTTCACAACTTAGGTTGTATCGAAAGGAAAAATAATCTTGGTAAAATTTTCATGTCTATACTCTGTACAGATCCAGAGTATAATAACCTCGGCAGGTCACCGTAGGTCAACCCTGTACTACCTTGACCCACATCTCTCACAATAACAGGTTATCTTCCATTCTTAAACTAGGAATACAGGAAGCAAGGAGCAAAGGTCAACTAGGAATGTAGCATCCTGCAGGATATCTAAGTAATCTTTTATGTCGTGATAAGGACTGGTGGCCTGTACCTAATATTTTCTGTTGTGTTACTAGTGACCTCATATTTTCTGTTGTGTTACTAGTGACCTGTGAATAAACTTGAAAGCAAGAATGCTCTCATTCTTCTACAATTCTAACATCTGCATTAAATGATTAAAAGATCATCCATAGACTTTACTTTCAACAGATACCCTTGTAGCACCTTGTCTCCCCAAAATGAATATTTATAATTCATATCCACACAGATACCATTCTTCATAACAGTTATCCAAACAGCAGGGGAAAAAAATAATATTGTTTCAGTAGCACAAGGTTAATATCCACAGTTCAAAAATTACCACTGAAATTAATGTTAGGATTTGAATAATGATTAGTATCACCATGAGGATTAGGCAGTAAGTCTGAGGCCTAATACTTGACTATCTAGACTTCAGAAAAACATAACTTGTACTGTGCACTATGTAATGTTCATCAATCAGGCAAGTTTTAGGTCCCTGCAATAATCACTTTATCATCAGTATGATCATTATCAACATCACCATTATTGTTAACTAAAACTTTAAACCTGTAACTATAAGAAAGAACTCTATTTACAAGACCCTGATGTAATCCAGAGACTTTTCCCAGGAGAGCCAAGACTACACAACACTAATGTTATTTTTAACTTACCCTCAGTATTCCCATTCTGCCAGCGTTCAGCTAAATCTTGAGTAAAGAGGAAAACCTTTTCTACTAATACCTGTAGCACAGGTAAGGTAGCAGGACATTCTCGTATAGGTGGCGGGGTACTTAACGGTTTCATCTCACTTTCTTTAGTGAAGGATCTAAAAATAAAGGTACATGGTACATAAGTAAACATAGAACTTTGCATATGCTGAATTATTCAAGGAACTTTTGTTAGACAAGCTGAAACTTCATACAGGTAATGTAGGGAATACTTTAGTCATTATATACAGTAAAGAAAATTATCTCTTTAAAATATTTCAAGATTTCAACTAATTTTTTGAACTCCTAGAAAAGGGTATTTTAAAATAAAATGAATAGTTAACATGGGATTTGTTACAACATATAAATATGCATAAAAATATTCCTTCAACTGAAGAAACCAGACCTACCTTGTTGGGGAACTGCTCAAGCTCTCAGTTGGTGGAAATTCATAAGATTTGGCATTGTATATCTGCCTGGTATTAACTCCTGCATCTTGAACATAGATAACTGGAGCTTCAGCTACACTCGCCACTTTGCCCTGTTCTTTCTCGTATGATTCTGAGGTCTTCTTTTCTTCATCTTCTATCATCTGTAGAGCCTCAAGCAGATCTTTTGACCCCTGTGACTTAACACGCTTCTCTGAAGTCCAGCGGCTACGCACTATGTATGCAGCAGCAGATCCTGGGCGGTAGGTTGGGAGGTCTGTAGTACATGAAAAATCATATGTATTCGAGAGTGGCATGACCCCCTTCCCTTGGCCAGATTCAACTGTTCTGGATATGTCTTCCTCCTTTTCTTGCTGTTTGGTTTTATTGTGGGAATGACAGTCTTCTGGACTCTCTGGACTGGCATCACCACTGGAAGGACTATCCATTTTCGTATTGGATTGAATAGTTGTGCTTTCTGTGTCATCCTGAGGTTGGTCTACGATAGTCCTTGGAGTTGACTTGTCACTCAAACTTGATTCTTCAATTATATCTTCTAACACACACTCTGGACTTTCACAGTTCTCAGCCAGTTCCTGGCCATCAAAGTCCTCATCACCTACAAGCTCTTCTGCATGTTGTTTTTCTACGTGATCTTGGAATCTCTCTTCCCCCGACATGTTTCTCAGAGGTATTTCCAAAGGTTCACTAACTCCTGAACTGTTTGCCAGGAACTGGGTCTGGACACCACTATGGTGGACTAACACTGTTTTCGTATGGTCACACCTCCCTGAGTTCTCTAGTGTGTGGGGTTCATCCCTACTCGAGAGTTTTAACAACAATTCGTGATTCTGTTTCAGGAGCTCTTTCCATTCCGTGTCCCAGCTCTCGTCTTTGGTCTCACTTTCTCGCTGTTTTTTGGGCTCAGTACTTGCCATAAGCTGTATCCTTCGACCCAAGCTCATAACAGTACATTCTGAGCCATCATTTGAAGTCGTATCAAAGTCTCTCCTAAAGTGGTTACTGCCATTGTGCGAAGTGTGATAGGAACTATTGTTATCAATTTCCAGGTCACTATGTGTGCTTACTAAATGGGGTCTCAGATTATAGGTATTTTCTCTCAGAATTCCTCTGGCATTGCCATATGAATCTATTTCAGACCTGTCATCTCTTCCTTCAGGAGAGCATCTGAAAGCTTTATTGGCAAATTCAAGTTCATTCACATTGGGATGATCAGATGCTGACTTCAGAGTATACGTGTCCCCAAACTGATCATGTTCTTGAGACTGATCGCTGTCACTCTTGGTAAAAGTCAAGCCGAAGTCTGAATTGGACTTCAGGGAATATGGCTGCTGAAACGACAGACCAGTTCCATACACAATTGGGTGGTTGACTGTCAGTGGCAGAGTGTATGTACTCCCAAAGCCAATTACACTGGACCCTTCCGAATCACTGCCCACGTCCTGCTTTTCGTAGCAGCCACTCTTATAACCTGAAAGAAACTGAAAGAAAAATCAGAAGATAAATATGTATTACTCCATATGCCTTGCTATTTTTTTGTTTTCTTATTTTCTTTTAGCTTGTTGAATGTACTTGATTAGATTAGTTCATATATTATATCCATCTCTCCATTTTATAAACATGTCTTACTGAATAGCTTCATTCTTATATATCATTCACTGAAATGAATTTACCAAGTGAATACTAAGCATATCTAACAAAAGTAATCTTAACTCATCAAAATATAAGAGCAAATAAAATACCCAAAACTGATATGCAAAAATAAAAATATTTACAAGAAAGACTCACACCATTCCAGTGTCTGACTCAGCACAAATATATCCTACGAGGTGTCACCTTGCCATTATGTGTTGCACGTGATCAAAACACTAACATACATAATCCGTGCAGAAGTGAAATCTACCTTTAATCAGTTCAATGACAGTTTCTAATCAATTAATCGGTTAGAGCATTAATCAGTGTTTAAATAATTAAACAAACAAATTGATATACATATCCAGCTATATTTTTACCCATTTATTTATATGCATGAATATATATTATGTATATATATACACTTACACACTTACACACATACATACCTACATATGCATATAAATAGAGCAACTCTGAATTAACCATCAAGCATTCAAATTTAAGAATTCCAGATTCACAACAAGGACCTAAGGTTATATTCTAAGAATAATAAATTGGTAATTATCTATGTTTTACATCAACAAAGCCAGTCAAACAGATTTAGGTTCTATTAACCTCACCGCATCATCTGTAATCTGGGAGGCACCAGAGCAAGGGCAGAGGAGTTACCATTGAGAAGCACCATTGGAAGGGCTAAGGATGTACCAATGGAATGGATTAGGGAACAAAATGGATTACGAGATATGACTTGGAGGGTTGAAGGGGCACCACTGGAAGACTAAACAAGGGGGCACAACTGCACACACTCTCTCTCTCTCTCTCTCTCTCTCTCTCTCTCTCTCTCTCTCTCTCTCTCTCTCTCTCTCTCTCTCTCTCTCTCTCTCTCTCTCTCTCTCTCTCTCTCTCTCTCTCTGCGTGTGCCTGTGCGTGTGCGTGTGCGTGTGTTTGTGCGTGTGCGTGTGCGTGTGCGTGTGCGTGTGCGTGTGCGTGTGCGTGTGCGTGTGCGTGTGCGTGTGCGTGTGCGTGTGCGTGTGCGTGTGCGTGTGTTTGTGTGTGTGTGTATGCATGTGTATATACATATAGATATATAAATATATAAATATATGAATATATATGAATATATATATATATATATTTATATATATTTACACATATTCCCACAAGTGACATACAACATGACCACCAACCCCAGCAGAAACAATGCAGATAGTGCCTGGGACTGAACCGAGACCTCATGGAAAACAATATTCTTTATCTACACACAGTTAAACATTTTCCACTGACAGAAACCTCATTTCTCTCAACACCTTCACCATCAAACAATGTGATCTCTTCTGACTGCTAAGTGAAAAAAAATGCAAACCAATAATACTCTGTATTTCTTATGCAATGAGGCTAATTCCTTACAACAGATTTAAGCTTTTTTTATCTTCCATTATCTTCTATGGTGGGTCACATCAGGTCACGCATGATTTATAGCATGTCATCTCTAATATGATTTACAGAAAGACATACACAAAAAGACTTTTTGGGGGGAAAAATCAATGTTAATGTCTTCTAACATATAAGCAGGCAGCATTTGCAAAATCCACTAATGATATTCCATCCTTACCAACCTTTCCAACCTGGTAATATGATTTTTGTTCAAAGTTTAAGAGTAAATTCTGTGGGTTGATGTATAATGTGGCATACCTTTGTGCAAAGTATTATCATTCTTTTGATATTCAAAATGCTTAGAAAAAATGTCACATGTAACATATATGTGTTTTATAATTAGCTTTTAATTCGTAACTGTGTCTTGATTTCTACAGCATAATTAATAGAAAGGAATGACAATTCTATATATGAAAAAAATATGAGCAATTGTTTAAGAATATCACAGACCAAAACATTTTCCTTAAAATATCTTCCCAACACCATAAATCTTTCTACTAATTCAAACAACCAGAGGACTTTGTCCTGCCTTCACAAAATTTCTCCCACAAGAATAAAAGTCTTAAAAAATCTTTAAAAATCTTTCATATTTCATGGACAAATAATATCTAAACTGTGAGCAGGTGTCAAACCAGAACCACTATTGCATTTGTCTAGATTTATATACATGTGTGTTTCCCAAAGTGAAAGCATACACCGGGTGCAAATTATTAGCCATACTTATCCACCTCTAGCAGGGACTGTTATTAGCAGTTCTGCAGCAGCCGCACCAGTTATGATGCTGGCCCACAAGGTAGAGAAGTTATGTAAAAGATACTAGCAAAATACAGACAAAGTAAAATGGTTGATCAAAGGAGATGCACAAGAAGAAGGAGGGGGAGGAGGAGGGGAAGAAGAAGAAGAAGAAGAAGAAGAAGAAGAAGAAGAAGAAGAAGAAGAAGAAGAAGAAGAAGAAGAAGAAGAAGAAGAAGAAGAAGAAGAAGAAGAAGAAGAAGAAGAAGAAAAAGAAGGATAAGGATAAGGAGAAGGAGGAGGAGGAGATGAAGGAGAAGGAGAAGAAAAAGAAGGAGGGAAGAGGGAGAATCTGAAGAGAGAGGAAGAAGAGAAGTAGCCACAAAAGAGAACCCATAAGAAAAAGGAAAAAAAGAAGGAGAAGGGGTTAATGAAGTGAAATGTACTTCAGATTTCAATGCACAACAATGAAAGTGACTGCATGCTCAGAAATAATATTGGACAACTCAAAATGTTACCTCATGAATGACACAATGTGAAAATAAAATTCTAACTGGACTACACAGCTGTACTACAGATAGATTCCTAAAGATATACGGAATTATGGTAAGCACAGACTACTAAGTCTTTGTAAAAACTGCCCTAAATTCTCCTGCAGATACAAATGGAACACATCAATGATACCTCTTCCTTTACGAAATTTATATAACCTCTCTTTTGGCCAATTTTTTTTCATATTTGTCACAGTGAACTCCTTTCAGAATAAGATAAGCTGAGTTACATTCACATAGCCAGGCTAGGTTAAGTGAGCCATTTTTAGACAAGGCTACGATACGTTACATTAGAGACTCTACTCAATATCTACCCTATGATATGATAAAAGGAGGTGAGATAAAAATCAAAGAACAAAAATGAAAAGGGAAACTCCTGTCAATAAGTATTCATGTTGACAAATGTAGAAAAGGTATGAATGAGAATGAATATCTTCACAATACAAGAGATGTATTTGACCAGTTTTGATTATATCTTACTCAGAAATACTTGTATTTCTGACAAAAATATAAGCAAAACCAGTCAAATACATCTCTTGTATTGTGAAGATATTCATTCTCATTCATACCTTTTCTACATCCTATCAATAACTTTGAATCTTCTAAGCAAAAATATTTCACAGACCAACAGTGACAACAACAATCATCTCATAATGCATATAAATTAAATGAATAATATGTGAAACATTGCCTTTATATATTAAAGCACTTAAAAAATCAAGATGAAATATGTATTTGGATTACAACGGATTAAAATTACGTACTTGCTTCCTTCTACTCGGTGTGGCATAGCCATGACTTGATATAACCCTCAGAGAACCGCGGCTTACTGGCTGATGACGTCTCGGTGTATATGCGACAGACCTTATCTGGAAGATGTTGCCCGTTTTGGCGTTAATTAATAAATCGAATATTTTAAACTGTCAAGAAATAGTCTGAATTTTTCGCTGGCATTTGTGAATCTTACAGAATATGTGTTCATGTTGGTTTTTCTATTTTTGATATATGATCAAGCCTAATGTTGCTCTGTATCTACGTTATATCTTGCAAT
>NC_061839.1:605834-615834 GCF_019202785.1 Penaeus chinensis | reverse complement strand
TGTGTGTGTGTGTGTGTGTGTGTGTGAATATATATCATACATTTATTTATTCATTTATTTATTTATGTACACACACACACACACACATACACACACACACACACACATATATATATATATATATATATATATATATATATATATATATATATATATATGAGTGTGTGTGCGTATTTCTGCTATACGTATATATTAGCAACTTGCTCCTGCGTCTTTCCGGCCGACCTCCCGCCGCGTCCGAATCCTCGGCCGAACAAATCTGAAAAACACGAAGGAAATACCCAAAACACAACACAGCCTTCGCAATTAAACCTTTTATTCTTTAAAAGAGAGCACCAACCCAAAATGACCTTAAAGATGTATCCCAGTGCAAAAAACAATTTAAAATTAATCATTCGGAGTCTTTAAAGGCAATGAACTTTAATCTGTTAATGGACAAATCTTGTTTTTTTGGAGAATAAATCAGATTCGAATGTGCTGTCTGAGGCTGCCTGACCTTCCCCAAATTGCTTTATTGAAACTTCTTTTTTGTCTTCCTGCGTCAAAGTAGAGTAAGTTACTACCGTTTTTCTCTTAGTTTTGTGCTAGAACTAGGATACAGTGTAGAGAAAAATGGATATATTATGAGTTTGATTGTTTTTTAGAGCGAAACAAAGACCGTGTTTGTTTTCAATTGTTTAGTGAAGTGACGGGTTAATTATCCTGTTATAATCGAGGTATTCTGAGAAAATCATTTATTTTTGGTGGTTACGTGGTAGGAAGGAGGGTGTGGATATAATGGTACAATAAGATGCCTTGAGAAAGTCGCTGATAATGGGGTTTATGTTTAATATTTTCATTCATGACATTGTAAACATTTAATTTTTTTTCCCTCTTTTTATTTGTTTCATTGCGCGTTGAGTCTCGAATTATTTAGATTTTTGTCGATTTTTGCCCTTTGAATGCTAGATGTGTAGATACCTGCCAAAATTAAGCACACAAAGATAATCTTCCGGAGATCCTTTGTATATAAAGTCCTTTTTATGCGCAATGGCAGAGACCCTGATCGTCTTTGCACATTGAAGACAGGGCAGGAGAAACATTAAGGCAACCCATTGTGAGGAACAGCATGAAACTTGGCTAACGATTTAGAAAAGAGAAGTGTATTTCAAGGTCAGAAACATGTTTATTTTTTTATTATTTTTTTTTTTTGAGGTTATATGATGCAGTGAGAGGAACTAGCAAACTCAAAAACTATCACATTATTAGGGTAAAGTTACGTCAATCTGAAGTCCAGCTTGATAATGACACAACAAATCATATGTATTCTGTCAAGAGAAAGTTTTGATTGTTTCCTTATTTGACGATGAATCATCAGTGATATCCATTAGCTCTGTTTTGCCGGATTCTATTTTGTGGTGAGTTGTTGGCTTATCCTAAAGTGCCTACAGGTTTGGAGGTTGACGTGAGGCTAAGGTGGAAGTGCTTTAGTCAGCTAAACACTTACCATAATCAACCTATGATGTGTTTCATTTGATGGGCAAATTGTAGTAAAATGTAGTCATCAGGGTATTTAATTATGACTGAATTACCTTTTTGGGAGAAGTATTCCAGTGCTGGAAAAATCATTATGTTTAATTTTTTTCTCAGTAACATTATTAGTAGTTCTGTTATTATTTTCATTTTATCTTGAACTTGTGAGGTAAAAAAGAAAAAAAAAAAAGTTAACAAGTTTGTGTGATTTACAAAATTTTCATTGCATGATACTCCCCCTTGAAGAATGATAATATAAAGTCAAAGATACAACATTGTTTAAAAAAAGCATATATATCCCCCCCAACAGAGTACTTATAAATCCATCTTCTCCACCAAACCAAAACTGAACAAACAACAACAACAACGAAAGCCAAAATTTGTAAATTTTAAAAGTAAAAGAATCCCAGGATTCCTCGATAAAGGGATCCATTGCCCGTAGGTTTATGAGAACAAACGTGGATAGCGATACTGACCAGAGTGGCTCCAACAACGGCGTCAAGGCCATGGATACGTCTGAGTGGTTGGAAGAGACGGGGAAGATGCACATCCACCGCGCTGACATGAACAAGCTGATTATGAACTACCTCGTCATGGGTGAGTTATTGTCGGCTGAGTGTTTGATGATATTGTCATTCTTTACATGTTGGTAAGGGTACTGATGGTGGTATTGATGTGTTTGATGTTGTATATGTATGTGTATGGTAGATGTATATAACATCAGTTTATAAGGGGAAAGAATAGGTGATTCTTTATTAAATGTTGAGTGGATTTTCTTTTTCATTTTTAACAATCTTTATGCTGGTTCTCTGACTTCTTCATATTGTATTTAGACATGGGAAAGGGCATTAAGTATAGAAGATATCTATCACTATAATCAAGTTTAAAACTGACAAAGTCATCTGTTATATCTTTATGGAGAGTTTTGGACAAATTAATTTTTGAATAATTTGTAGTGATAATGGTAAAAGGTAAAAAGCCAGAGAAGCTCTTAAGACTAGAGAACATGGCATGAAGATAAGAGTCTACTTAGGAACTGCCGGATGATAAGTGACTTATGAAAATGTATTTGGGTGCACCTCACATAATTTGGATAGAACCTTTTAGCCTAGACTTGCAATAGCTGCTTGCTACTTTTTTTGTATATATTAACCAGTTGGGGGAGGAGAGGAGGGAAGGGAAGGAAGGAAGGAAGGAAGGAAGGAAGGAAGGAAGGAAGGAAGGAAGGAAGGAAGGAAGGAAGGAAGGAAGGAAGGAAGGAAGGAAGGAAGGAAGGAAGGAAGGAAGGAAGGAAGGAAGGAAGGAAGGAAGGAAGGAAGGAAGGAAGGAAGGAGAGGCTTCTTCAGGTTACAAAGAAGCCAGCAAATAATCAGGGTTGACCCCCATTTTCTCTTTTAGCTGATGTATCTTGTTTCAGCCTTCTCACTCTTCTGAATGCTGGAGAGAATGGTTATGGGCTTCTTGTTGACTCACTGCAGCTTGCTGGTAGCTACATGTATTTAGATAATGTAAGTTGCCCTGCTTATTGGCCTCTGTGAAGTCTGCTCACATATACTTCCTGGTCATCCAAGCAGTATCAGTTGCATTTGTTTGGTAGGCTTGTAGTTAACAAGTTTGTATGATTTACAAAATTTTGTAAGAGATCTGCAGCCTCTTATAAGGTCTATGCTTTCTGAAAGGCAGCACCTCAGACTTATACTGCCCTAAAAGGCAAAGGTGTAATAGACAGTAGGGATAGTGCTGTCCTACACTTTATACACCTGCAGCCTGAACCTGTCCTTCTTGGATGGGATGTAGGGGACAAACTGCTGTCATCCCCTATCCTTCTACAGGATCTCATCCATTGTGTTCTTCTGTTGGAGATGAAGACTCTTGGGAACTGCTTGCCCGGGATGTCCATTATGCTGAGGTGAATTGCCAATAGGCAAAGATGGGGATGAAGTAGTCCCTGGACATGGTGTCAGGAGAAGTTGGGATTGCTGGGAATGGATCCTGGGACCAGTTGTGCTACATTTGCTGCTTTTTTAAAACTCCCATCAGAAGACAGAGGGTGTAGTACTGTGGGGTTCACTGAAGTACTGTTCCCTTCCTGTGTTTGATTAGGTGTTGGGAGGGCCTCAATAGACCAGTTGGTCTCATGCATGATGGTAGCCATTAAGTCATCAGTGATAAAGGCTTTGTAAATATGAGAAGTCCTCCTTGAAAACCCATAGTGGTGTGGGACGCTCCCTGTTCCTCCAAAGAAAACTCATAGTAGTGTGGGTCATTCTTCCTTTTTCTTCAAAGGGAACTTGTAACAGTGCAAGTAACCCATAACAGTGCAGGACATTCTCTCTCTTCCTTGTAATAAAGCTTACTAACTGTCCAATGGTCTTCTTTACCCAGGCTCAATCCCTGTAGGTGAATAAGGGCAAGTCTCATATTGCAGTGTAATTGAGCTTACCCTTTTCTTCACTGCTACTGCTAGTGCTGTTGTTTCTTTCATGGGTCAGTAGCTCAAAATCATCATTTGCATCCTCTCCACAAGAGAAGAAGGCACCTGGGACTCAGTCTCTGGGTTAGCTGGGTAGGGAGTTGTACGTCCAATGTTGGTATTGCTTCTTTAGCGGCTGAATTAGCCCTGGAATCATCTTGTTCATCAAATTATGTTATTGCTATACAACTTCCTAGCCCGTCAGGTCATGCCAGCTATAGTGATGTCTATTGCAGAAAAGATCAACATAAGCAGGAAATTGCCCATGTGCCTGTAAGATCAAAGGAAATATTCATTACAGCTTTGTGCATTTGATATGTACTAGGTAAATGCTAATGGAGGACCCACTTTACTGTGGACAGATTGTGTCCATATGAAATAATATATAAATTACAAGACCCCCTACCTAACCATCATGCAGATTTAATTTGAGTCAACTGTCACTGTATGAATGGTTTCTCTTTTGTATAAGTTTTTAGTGCACTGATGATTAATACAAGGTTTTCTGTTTAGATATTATCAGTCTATTTGTACAGCAAAAGAATATGGATGTAAGTATGTAGATATTTGTGTGTTGGGGATAGAAAGATTGATCTATGAAAGTTACAAATTTATATTGATTTATAGAAAAAAAAACTTAGGTTCTCTGATATTCTTAGTGATATACAGTAGTTTTTGCCTCAAAACTTTACTCACTTTGCTCATTTAGACAGACTTTTGACAAAACCCTTCAATTTACATAGAAGAGAAACTACAGTGTAGGAGCAACCCCTTTCCTAACTAAATCTTTTTCAGAGACTCCCATCACATGCAGGTGTAACAACCTCATTATGAACTGCAGTCTCACCTTACATACGATTTCCAGAGGGTTTCAAAGAAGCAGCAGAGAAATTTTCAGTCGAGGCAAACATCAAGCCGCCCATGGACCTTGATCAGCTGGACGAGCGGATTCGCATTCGCTCGACTATTCAAGCCGGGCACTTTCAAGATGCCATGAGGATGGTCACTGAACTCCACCCAGAAATTCTAGACGATAATTCTCAACTGTACTTCCATCTCCAGGTATAGTTTTGTTTTATAGTGTGTGGATATATGTATGTTCTTTCTTATTTCAGTTGAATACAATGTTGTTTTCCTTCAACAGCAACAAGTCCTGATTGAATTAATCCGTGAGGGAAGGATAGAAGAAGCGGTTGTATATGCTCAAGACCACCTCGCAGAGAGAGGCCAGAGGGACCCAACCATTCTTAATGAACTCGAAAGAACTTTAGCACTTTTGGCCTTTGACCAGCCCGACACCTCCCCCTTTGGAGACCTCCTTCATCCCTCTCATAGACAGAAGGTAAGAATGAGTTGGAGGTAGTCAGGATGAGGAGCAGACTTGTGACTTAATTTGCAGGATCTTTTCAAACTTGCTTTTCTTCTTTATTTATGTTTAACTTTATTTAACCTTATTATTATTTCTTTATTCCAAATAAGGTTGCGAGTGAGTTGAACGCAGCAATCCTCAGAGCACAGAATCAAGAGGAAACAACACCACTTTTAGCAGAACTTCTAAAGCTGCTTCTCTGGGCCCAAGATGAACTAAACAAGAAGAAAGTCCAGTATCCTGTCATGACAGATCTCATTAAAGGACAAATCGAAGAACCAAAGTGAACTATTTATTGCGACTTATTTACAAGAACCATTGCTGTAGGTTAAGGCTCTATCCCTAGCAATGAGTCACATGCTGCAGTTCGAAAGCGAAACCTCTGGAGTCTAGGGATTAGAATGTATCAAATTTTGCAGGTTTATTCATTTGGTATTTTATATATATGTGTGTGTGTATAAAGATTTTAATTTTCAACCGAGGATACCAAAAGGAGTTCATATGCCTGTCTGGTAATTGTTTAATGTGTAATGTTACAATAGTTTGACGTCTGGAAGTAAACCCTTTTCTTCAGTGAGTCAAAGATGATTGTCACTGATAGACTGAGACTTTTGCTTTAAATCGAAGGCAGGATACTTGAGTAAATGTTATTATTATCTCATCGTTCAGAAGAACACTCTCTCTCTCTCTCTCTCTCTCTCTCTCTCTCTCTCTCTCTCTCTCTCTCTCTCTCTCTCTCTCTCTCTCTCTCTCTCTCTCTCTCTCTCTCTCTCTCTCAGATTATGTTATCTATTTATTAAGCTTGTTTCATTACATACAATCAGTGTTAAATGATTCCTTGAAATATTTATGCATGATCCAGAGCCAAGGTACGATTATTACATATTGAGCCACATTCATTGTATAACACTGAGCTTATTACAATTATTAGTTATATTGCTGGTGATGAATACCAGAGAAAGAGTTGAAAGGAGAACAGATTTTATATGTGTAAGATTATTTGTTAGTAAATAAAAATAGATAAAACAAATATTTTTATTTCTTTAAGCTATACTTTTAGTAAAGTTGCTAAATGTATGGAATGCTCTGTTAAACACACCAGAATCAAGTTTCAATAAGAAGACATTCCCAAAAATTCTTTGTGAATCCATAAGTGTGTAACAGCATCATCAGATACAGTTGTATTTCATTTTTTGTTCCAAAAGATTTTTGTAATTAATGGGAGATTTTTTTTTTTTTTTTTTTTTTGTATGGAACAAAAGCACTTTGAGCCTTCTGCTACCTGTTCGAATATTGCTCAGGTAATGGTTTTCACTACAATAAGAGTAATTCCCTTGTAAACATAGATCAAGTATCAGCAGGTGTTTTTTTTTTTTTTTTTTTTTTTATATGAAGTACTTTTATCATGTAAATAAAAACTAGAAATTTATAGAAATCATATGTATTCATATTTGAATACTTAAATTCAAAGCATAAGTTATTTGGAAATAGTTTTGAAGCTTAATCATACTTCAAGAGATATTTGTAATATCTTCCATATCCAACATGAAGCAAAGCAACCTAGGCCAGCTGAAGTGTCAAAGGGCCTAAACTCTGCAATGCATGTTAATGTGGCAGAGGAAGTCATGTGCAGGCAACCAGTGCACTGGTTTGTTCCTCTGATACAGACATGAGGTCTTGGTGCTGTTTTTTGGGGCTAAATTCTTTCAAAACCATAAAAGCATAGTGAACAGTCTGCGTGGTAGAAGGACTATAGACTGGTTAGACTACGATGATGATGCCAATGATGCTAAACAGTTAATTAATTAACAATCAGAGGTAAGTAACACTATCTCTTTCTCTCTGTATCTTTCTCTTTCTTTTTATGTTTATTTATCATTTCCTCTTTCTATCTCTTTCCCTTCATTTTTGTCTCTGTGTCTTTTCCTCTCTCTCTGTCCTTTTTTTTCAATGTCTCTCTCTCTCTCTCTCTCTCTCTCTCTCTCTCTCTCTCTCTCTCTCTCTCTCTCTCTCTCTCTCTCTCTCTCTCTCTCTCTCTCTCTCTCTCTCTCTCTCCCTCCCTCTCCCTCTCCCTCTCCCTCTCCCTCTCCCTCTCTCTCTCTCTCTCTCTCTCTCTCTCTCTCTCTCTCTCTCTCTCCCTCTCCCTACCTCTCCCTCCCTCTCCCTCTCTCTCCCTCCCTCTCCCTCCCTCTCTCTCTCTCTCCCCCTCCCCCTCCCCCCCTCTCTCTCTCTCTCTCTCCCTCCCTCTCCCTCTCCCTCTCCCTCTCCCTCTCTCTCTCTCTCTCTCTCTCTCTCTCTCTCTCTCTCTCTCTCTCCCTCTCCCTACCTCTCCCTCCCTCTCCCTCCCTCTCCCTCCCTCTCTCTCTCTCTCCCCCTCCCCCCCTCTCTCTCTCTCTCTCTCCCCCCCCCCCCCCCTCTCTCTCTCTCTCTCTCTCTCTCTCACTCTCTCTCTCTCTCTCTCTCTCTCTCTCTCTCTCTCTCTCTCTCTCTCTCTCTCTCTCTCTCCCTCTCTCTCTCTCTCCCCCCCCTCTCTCTCTCTCTCCCTCTCCCTCTCTCTCCCCCCCCCCTCTCTCTCTCTCTCTCTCTCTCTCTCTCTCTCTCTCTCTCTCTCTCTCTCTCTCTCTCTCTCTCTCTCTCTCTCTCTCTCTCTCTCTCTCTCTCTCTCTCTCTCTCTCCTCTTTCTCTCCTCTCTCTCCCCCTCCCCCTCCTTTTCCCTTTCCCTCTCCCTTCTCCCTTTCCCTCTCCTTCTCTCTCTCCCTCTATATCCCTCTCCCTCTATCTCCTTCTCCCTCTCCCTCTCCCTCTATCTCCCTCTCCCTCTCGTACACTAAATTTGTTTGCTCACAGATAGCTCCGTAAGTGTTGAGTCACCAGTGCTAATAACTAGGCCTCGGAGACATCACGTATATATTTGCGTCCTTCCTTGATTTTTTTGGAAAGCAAGGTTCTTATTTGTATTACTGTTTTTCGTGTTGATAATAATAATGAGAATGATAATTATAATGATGATAATGCTAGTAATGGTAATAATAATGATAATAAAACAATGATATTAATATAGTAATAATAATTATAATAATAATAATACAAATAGTAATAATAATAATTATAATAATAATATTAATCATAATACATGATGATGAGGATGAGGATGAGGATGAGGATGAGGGTGATAATAATGATGAGGATGATAATTTTGATAATAATGATAATGGTAATATTGTGATGTGATAATAATAAGGAAATACAAAATCGAATAAAGAGTAATAGCAAAACCATCTATGTGTGAACAAAATTGATTAAACAATAGCCCACCGCATAGTGTATGTAATACCTGCTACCAATGGTATATAAAGGAACACAGTAATGAATAAATACATTCAATAGATAACAGACTGGAAAACCTCCGTAAAAGCAAAATAACACATTCATTTTCTTTCAAATATACTTTTCTCTTTGCATCACGAACTTCAAGAGTACATTTGGCAGATACTGATTTTGCATATCCCCAAAAGAAACAAAAAAGATATATGTATATAAGATAAACATACTAAAAAGTGGAATGCGTTATCATGTTACTGATTTTGACAATATAATTTCATAATTTCTTTCTCTAAAATAGTCATGAGATGCATCCTGTATATTCATAAAATTATATACACTACACGGGCAGTATATATGCTATTACACAACTCATAATCTATAAATGAACACTTTTTTTCCCTATAAGTTAAATATTTTCCCGGGACAAAATATCTTCTCTTATCTGAGGAGATCAAACCATTTTTTCCTGGCACAGAATATAATAGATTCTCGGCATCATACGTTTCTCAAAGTGGAACGACTAATAGCTTTTATATAAAAGATTATTAATATGTTTTAGGATGTCCTACACATCTTTATTCAGTTTGATAATAACTAGAGTATAGGCAATCAAAATGAAAATCTAGGTTAATAAAAAAAATGTCAAGTGACTTGATATGGTAAATGCATTAAAATTCATGTGCACAAACAAAATGTGTGTGTGTGTGTGTGTGTGTGTGTGTGTGTGTGTGTGTGTGTGTGTGTATGTGTGTGTGTGTGTGAGAGAGAGAGAGAGAGAGAGAGAGAGAGAGAGAGAGAGAGAGAGAGAGAGAGAGAGAGAGAGAGAGAGAGAGAGAGGGAGAGAGAGTGTGTGTGTGAGAGAGAGGGAGAGGGAGAGAGAGAGAGAGAGAGAGGGAGAGGGAGAGGGAGAGGGAGAGGGAGAGAGAGAGAGAGAGAGAGAGAGAGAGAGAGAGAGAGAGAGAGAGAGAGAGAGAGAGAGAGAGAGAGAAGGAGAGAGAGAGAGAGAGAGGGAGAGAGAGAGAGAGAGAGAGAGAGAGAGAGAGAGAGAGAGGGAGAGAGAGAGAGAGAGAGAGAGAGAGAGAGAGAGAGAGAGAGAGAGAGAGAGAGAGAGAGAGAGAGAGAGAGAGAGAGAGAGAATTTGAGTTTCATAACGTATTAGGTACAGTTAATGATCAGTTTACTGATATGTTTGATCGTGCAATAGCACACGTAGCCAAGATGAAATAATTAACGAATTCTTGACTAATTGAAATTTCGTTTCATTATCAAATAATATAATTCAAGAATTATAAGACTTAATTTCCTTTTTTGTATTTTTATTA
>NC_061839.1:580834-598334 GCF_019202785.1 Penaeus chinensis | reverse complement strand
CCTATTGGTCACGCCGCGCTTTCCAGAGAAAGACCCCTCGTTGGGTGCATTAACTTATATCAAAAGCACTATTCTTGTTTTTATGTCAGTGCTTATAAATAAAAACATTTTTCTGACAAGACGAGGGCATGAGGGCAGCTGCTCAGACACGTATAGTCAGTATTCAAATGATGGCCCTTTTACTCAATAGAAGTTCAGTCATTGTTGGTTAGAGAATTAGGCTTTTTCCTCTGAACTCGTACTTATGAACCTATTACTTATAGCGTACGTATACCGTTCTTACTTATACTGTACTTAAAATCCTCCTCTGAGCCGTACTTATATTAAGGTCATGACCCTGTCACAAGTCTTTTTTTTTTTAATAAGCTTGAAACATAAGTTAGTAAGTAATTGAAAGTAATTGGCGCTTTAATGTTGCTATGTCTCACAGAAATATAATAAGTAATTTTGATAATCGCAAAAAGCATTTTAAAACTATTGCATTGTATGGAGGTAAATAGGAGATTTTTATTTACTGGCAGTATAAACGTTGTTTATTTTCTTAGGTAATCTTATGTGAATAGAATTCCTGGTTGTATTAACATACGATAAAACTGTAGTACACATGAATAAGTGTAATTGACTGGTTGTATGTACATATATATATATATGTACATATATATACATGTATGTATATGTATATATACATATATATGTATATATGTATGTAAGTGTTTATGTATATATATACACATATGTATGTATATACACATTATGTATGTGTTTATGTAAATACACATACATATATATGTGTGTATATATGTATATATATACACACATAGGTATGTGTATATATATATATATATATATATATATATATATTCACAGATATTGTGGTTGTGTGCATATATGCATACACACACACACATACACACACACACACACACACACACACACACACACACACACACACACACGCACACGCACACATACATATTTACATATATATATATATATATATTTATACATATATATATATATTCATATATACACATATATATATATAGATACATAAATACAAACATATTCATATATATATATATATATATATATATATATATAATTAACTAAAGAGAAATAGATGTCAGTGACTTATAAACAGACCTTCAAGCATTAAAGAATCCGCCGCCACCGAGTTCCTTCCCCTCGTGGACGGAGATGTAAACACGACATTGAGTGCACCCAGTGCTGCCCACTGCCGCCCACGCCCACTGCCGCCCACGCCCACTGCCGCCCACGCCCACTCCCGCCCACGCCCACTGCCGCTCATGCCCCCTACCGCCCACGCCCACTGCCGCTCATGCCCCCTACCGCCCACGCCCACTGCCGCTCATGCCCACTCCCGCCCACGCCCACTGCCGCTCATGCCCACTCCCGCCCACGCCCACTCCCGCCCACGCCCACTGCCGCTCATGCCCACTCCCGCCCACGCCCACTCCCGCCCACTCCCGCCCACGCCCACTGCCGCTCATGCCCACTCCCGCCCACGCCCACTCCCGCCCACGCCCACTGCCGCTCATGCCCCCTACCGCTCACGCCCACTGCCGCTCATGCCCACTCCCGCCCACGCCCACTCCCGCCCACGCCCACTCCCGCCCACGCCCACTGCCGCTCATGCCCCCTACCGCTCACGCCCACTGCCGCTCATGCCCACTCCCGCCCACGCCCACTCCCGCCCACGCCCACTCCCGCCCACGCCCACTGCCGCTCATGCCCACTCCCGCCCACGCCCACTCCCGCCCACGCCCACTGCCGCTCATGCCCCCTACCGCTCACGCCCACTGCCGCTCATGCCCACTCCCGCCCACACCCACTCCCGCCCACGCCCACTCCCGCCCACGCCCACTCCCGCCCACGCCCACTGCCGCTCATGCCCACTCCCGCCCACGCCCACTGCCGCTCATGCCCCCTACCGCCCACGCCCATTGCCGCTCATGCCCCCTACGCCCACGCCTACTGCCGCTCATGCCCACTCCCGCCAACGCCCACTGCCGCCCATGCCCCCTACCGCCCACGCCCACTGCCGCTCATGCCCACTCCCGCCAACGCCCACTGCCGCTCATGCCCCCTACCGCCCACGCCCACTGCCGCTCATGCCCACTCCCGCCCACGCCCACTCCCGCCCACGCCCCCTACCGCCCACTCCCACTGCCGCTCATGCCCCCTACCGCCCACTCCCACTGCCGCTCATGCCCCCTACCGCCCACTCCCACTCCCGCTCATGCCCACTGCCGCCCACGCCCACTGCCGCTCATGCCCACTCCCGCCCACGCCCACTGTCGCTCATGCCCCCTACCGCCCTCGCCCACTGCCGCTCATGCCCCCTACCGCCCACGCCCACTGCCACCCACGCCCACTACCACCCGCTGCCGCCCATTCTACCTGCGCCTCTCAACGCCAGCGGGAGGAAAACGGCGAAAGTTTTCTGTTGTCGGTGTTTCCTCTTCCCCTCCTCTCTTTCCTCCTACCCCTTTCCTCTCTTCCCCCTCCTCCTCCCCCTCCACTTCCTCCTCCGCTTTCTCCTCCTTCTTCTCCTCTTCCCCCTCTTCTTCTTCTTCTTCTTCATCTTCTTTACTCCTCTTCCTCCCTCTTCCTCCCTATCCTCCCTCTCCACTTCCTCCTCCTCTTATTATTGTTATTATCATTATTTTCATTATTGTTACCATTCCTCCTTCTACTTTTCTATTTCATCTTTGAATCATTTTTCCTTTTCCTGTTGGTCTTCTCCCTCCCTTTCCTCCCCTTTCTACCTTAACTGTATTTTCCTTCTTCTTCTTCTTTCTTCTTTCCTTTATTTGATACACAAATTGTCTTACATTTTTTATTTCAACTTCTGGTTATATTATTTTCACATTTAAATAACAAGATTTCAATGGCGTTTATTTACAGTAGCAAATTCACGTGTCCTCTTATCAGTCCTGTTGATTGAACAATTAGCCTATCAGTGTTCACATATAATTATTAATTTCATCGCAACAGAAGATTGTAATATATCCATTCCTTGGACAGAATTCCGCTTACGATATCTGCATTTCTGTCAAAGTTGATATGTCATTTTCTTAACAAAAAAAAAACAAAAAAAAACGGAATTCCCTTCACGTTTTATCACGTCCTGTCATAATCCTGATAAGAAGTAAGACGCAGTGTTTGTGTGACGTCACAGGAACCTCGTTTGTTCGTCTTTGTTTTTTTTTTTTTTTTTACTTCTTGATATGTCTATTTCTTTTTGTCTGCCTTTCTTTCTCTTTCTTTGTCTTCTCTGTCTGTCTGTCTGTCTACCTGTCTGCCCTACCCCACTCTTTCTCTCTCTCTCTCTCTCTCTCTCGCTCTCTGTATCTCTCTCCTCCATCCACCCATCCATCATCTTTATCCTTCCTTCCCTCTATCTCCCTCTCCCACTTTCCCTCCCACCCACTCTCCCTCTTTCCTTCTCCCTCCCTCTCCCTCTCTCTTTTCTCCTCCCACCTTCCCTCCTTCTCCCTCTCTCCCCTTCCACCCACCTTCCCTCGCTCTCCCTCTTTCCCCCTCCTGCACACCCTCCCATCCTCTCCCTCCCTTTATATCCCTCTCCCTCCCTTTATATCCCTCTCCCTCCCTTTTATCTCCCTTTATATCCCTCTCCCTCCCTTTTCCCTCCCTTGATATCCCTCTCCCTCCCTTTATCTCCCTCTCCCTCACTTTCTTTTCCTCTCCCTCCCTCTCTCTGACTCTCCCTTCCTCTCCCTCCCTTTCTCTCCCTCTCCCTCTCTTTCTCTTCCTCTCCCTCCCTTTCTCTGCCTCTCCCTCCCTCTCCCTCCCTCTCCCTCCCTTTCTCTCCCTCTCCCTCCTGCACGCCCACCCATCGCCGCCTCCGAACGCTAAGACAAGGTCACGGTCGTGGGTTTGGTCGATGAGCGTTAATGCCTCTGATATCTGGCTTTGGTCGCACGCCGGGGTGAGGGGTGGGTGGGTGGGGGTAATGGGGTGGGGGTGTGTGTGATCGACAAGGAATGCAGAACGGATGAGGGAGTGATGCATGTGGATGAATGGGTGGATGGGTAGGTGAGTGGGCTGGTGGGTGGGTACGTGGATGGGTGTTTTGTATGTATGTATGTCCGTATATAATATATATATATATATATATATATATATATTGCTAGATAGATAAATAAAGTGATAGGTAGATAGATACACATATATGTATATATACACACATATATATATACACACATACACACACACACACACTCATATATATGTGTGTGTGTGTGTATGTCAGAAGGCAAGTGTCTCGGCACAATAGAACCTCAAACAGGTCTACGGTGTAGTAAGATGCAGCACAAGTAATGAGAATACGCCACTTACATAATGCCCTTTCCATGTATCTGTGAATTTCCTTAGAATCGAGGATACTTCTGCGGCGACCCTTTCCCTGGGGGGGGGGGGGGAGAGAGAGAGAGAGAGAGAGAGAGAGAGAGAGAGAGAGAGAGAGAGAGAGAGAGAGAGAAGAGAGGAGAGAGAGAGAGAGAGAGAGAGAGAGAGAGTGAGAGGGAAGGAGAGACGAGAGAGAGGAGCGGGGAGAGGAAGAGAGAGAGAGAGAAGAGAGAGAGAGAGAGAGAGAGAGGGAGAGACGAGAGAGGAGGCGAGAGAGAGAGAGAGAGAGAGAGAGATGGAGAGAGGAAGAGAGCGAGAGAGAGAGAGAGAGAGAGAAGAGAGCGGGAGAGAGAAAAAGAGAGAGAGAGAGAGAAGAGAGAGAGAGAAAGGGAGAGAAAAAGAGAGAGGGAGAGAGAGAGAGGGGGGAGAGAAGAGAGTGAGAGAGAGAGCGGGAGAGAGAGAGAGAGAGAGAGAGAGAGAGAGAGAGAGAGAGAGAAGAGGGGAGAGAGAGAGAGAGAGAGGAGAGAGAAGAGAGAGGAGAGACGAAGAGAGAGAGAGAGAGAGATAGAGAGAGAAGAGCGCGCGCGAGGCGCGAGGCTCGCCGCTGGGCGTCGGCTCGCGTGCGCGCGCGTCTCGCGTGCGCCTGCGCGCTCGCGCGCGCTTAGGCCGTCGCGCGCTCACGCGCTCGGCTCGTCTTTGCTTCGCTCTGTGCGCCTCGCCTGGTCTCGCCCGCGCTCTCTACCAGTCTCCGCTTCTCGCGCTCCTCGCTGCCTCGCTCTGCCCTCCCCTCTCTCTCGCTCGCCCTCTCGCGTCGCGAGGTCTCGCTCGCTCGCGCGCTGCTCGGCTGCTCTCTCTCTCCTCGGTTCTCTCGCTAGCTCGGTCTCTCGGCTCTCGCTCGTCGCTCGCGCTCGTCACGCGGCTCTGCGCTGCGCTCTGTCGCAGCTGCCGCTCGCGCTCGGCGCTCTCCGGCGTCTGCCTTCGCGCTCGCTCGCGCTCGCCCTCTCGCTCCTCGCTCGACTCCGCAGCTTCTCTCTCGTTCTGGTGCGCTTTTCTCTACGCTTGCTCGGCTCTCCGTGCCCTCGCTGGCCGTGCCCCGTGTCTTCGCTCCTCTCTCGGTCGTTGCGCTTCTCGCTCTCTTTTCTCCCTCTCGCTCTCGCTCTCTGTCAGCTCCGCTCTCTCTCGCGTCGCGTCTCCTGGTCGCCGCGTCTGGTTTTGCGCTCCGCGCGAGTCTCGGCGGGCTCTCCGCTTCCTTCTTTCTAGCTCGAGCTCTCTCTCTTCACTCGCGCGGCGCTCGCTGTTCACGTTCCTCGTCTTCTGACTTTTGCCCCGTTCTTTTCTGTCGACTCTCTGCTTCTCGCCGTTCTCCTGCTCGCTCGCCGGCCCTGCTCTCTCCCGCTCCCCGCGCGCTCGTCCGCTCTCTCTCGCTCCTGCGCGCGCTCTCCTGCTCTCGCGCGCGATCTCTCTCTCGCCTGCTCGTTCCTCTCGGCTGTTCGTGTCTCCGTCTCTCGCTCTTTCGTTGCCCGCCCTACGCTCTCGTCTCTCTACCCACTCTGCCGTCCGCGGATCGCTCTCGCGCAGGGCTTCGCCCTCTCTCTCTCTGTCGCGCGCTCCTCTTCTCGCGACGCTCTCTGCTCGCGCCGCTTCGCGCCCGCTCTACCGCCGCCTCCTCTCCCGGCTCTCGCACTCCCCCCTCTCTCCGCGCTCGTCGGCGCTGCCCGCCCGCCCGCCACCGCCCAGTCACCCCCTCGCCCCGACCCCCCAGCGGGCCAACAACCCGCCTACCACGACGCTATACTCCGAGATCGCAAGCCCCCTCCATGCTGCACTCACGGCCCCGCAGAGTTCCATGACTGTGAACGATCCTCCTGAACTTTACACCTACTATACCAAAGCAAACTAATAGCTGGCCGTTCGCTCCAGCTGCTTGTCATCAAATCACCACCCTGCCCCCACTCCCCACCCCGCCCCCCGGCGGGGTGGACCCACCCCCCCGCCCCCCCCCCCCACTTTTCCCCGCCCACCTTCCACCCCACGTGCCCACGCGCGTCTTGTTTGTCTTTATTTTTCTTCTTCCTTCTTCATTTCTCCCTCCTTTTTTTTCTTCCTTATTTTCATCTTTATTTATTTTTTCATCTTCTTTTTTTTCTTCAGCTTCTGTTATTTTATTTTTTTTTTTTTTTTTTTTTTCCCTTCAT
Organism: Penaeus chinensis; assembly: GCF_019202785.1. Lineage (NCBI taxonomy): Eukaryota > Metazoa > Arthropoda > Malacostraca > Decapoda > Penaeidae > Penaeus > Penaeus chinensis. Next base: position 591,747 of record NC_061839.1, on the reverse strand, counting down.
CGTTCTTCATTTCACCTTTTTTTTCTTTCTCCTTTCCCTCTGGTTTTTTCTTTTCTGGCATCTGTTTTTATTCCCGATTCTCCTTCTTATATTATACACCTTTTTTTCCCTCCTTTCTTCCTCACACTCTACTTTTATTGTACCTCCCACCTCTCCGTTCCTTTCCTCCCTCCCTCCTTCCTCCTTTCCTTCCCTCCCTCCGTTCCTTAACCTTCCTATCCCCCCTCCCTCTCACTCTCCTTCCTTCCTTCCCTACCTCTCTCGTTCCTCCCTTCCCATCCCCACTCTTCCTTGCCTTTCCACTTCCCTTTTCACCCCCTCCCTTCCCCTCCCTCCCTCCTCTCCTTCCTTCCCCTCCCCCCTTCCCCCCCAATCCCATCCCTTCCCCTCCCCTACCCCCTTCCTTCTTCCTTCCTCCCTCCCTCACTTCCTTTCCTTCCCTCCCTCCTTCCCGCCCTCCCTCTACATTCCTTCCTCCCTCCCTCCTCCTTCCCGCCCCCTCCCTTTCCCTCCTCCCCCTCCCTCCATCCTTCCCGCCCTCCCTCCTCTCCCCCTCCTCCCTTCCCTCCCTCCTTCCTTCCCGCCCTCCTCCCCCCTTCCTTCCGCCCTCCCTCCTCTCCCTTCCTTCCCGCCCTCCCTCCCTCTCCCCTTCCTTCCCTCCCTCCCTCCCTCTCTCCTTCCCTTCCTCCCTCCCTCCTTCCTTCCTTCCTCCCCCCTCCTTCCTTCATTCCTTCCCTCCCTCCCCTCCTTCCTTCCTTCCTGCCTTCCTTCCTTCCCTCCCTCCCTCCCTCCCTCCCTCCCTCCTTCCTTCCCGCCCTCCCTCTCCCCTTCCTTCCCGCCCTCCCTCCCTTCCTCCCTCCCTCCCTCCCTCCTTCCTTCCTTCCTTCCCTCCCTCCCTCCCTCTCTCCCTCCCTCCCCCTCCTTCCTTCCTTCCTTCCTTCCTTCCCTCCCTCCCTCCCTCTCTCCTCCCTCCTACCCTCCGTCCCTCCTTCCTTCCTTCCTTCCCTCCCTCCCTCCTTCCTTCATTCCTTCCCTCCCTCCCTCCCTCCTTCCTTCCTTCCTTCCTTCCTTCCTCCCTCCCTCCCTCCCTCCCTCCCTCCCTCCCTCCCTCCCTCCCTTCCTCCCTCCCTTCCTCCCACACCCCTCCCACATGAACTCGGAAGCCACTCAACCTCCGACCTCATTTTTCACGAGATCTAATAATTATTTTGGTTGATGCGCCACACGTGTGCAAAGTGTCAACTCCGTTTGTCATTGAGATAAAACAGACGTCTGGGTTTTGTATGTACTAGTGAATAGGTGACCTATTTTACCCTCTCCCTGGTAACGTAAACATCTGGGACCGGTTGCTTGCATTCGTTAACGTCAGTCAAATGTAAAATACTACAGTGATATATATTTTTTTATTTTTCGATTTTTAAAAAAATGTTTCCATGTTTTACGTTTTCGATTTGTTTCGATATATTTTGACGGAGGACTGAATTTTTTTTTTGTCATATGTTTGATTCGAATGTGGGAGTAAACAAAGCGGGGATCTACTAGAGCACACGAACGCATAAAATGTTTTGATGTCTAACGTTTTATTTATATATCTAGACATCAGTCATGCAGGATTTGTTAGGACAAATCTGTAAACATAATCCTTTTCCTTTGAAATCAGGAATAATTCAGCGAAAGATAATTCTGAACATTTCGAATAAGAGTTTAAGCTTGTCACTTTCTTCTGTGAATTTTCAACGCAGACTTTCTTTTTCTTAGATAAAGTTTGACAGTTGACATGTATACGTAGATCAAATATTATAAAAACGAATTTTAAAGCACTAAAATGGTTTTCATAAAACTCAAGTGTCTAGTGATATTCACTTCATCTTTTTCTCATTTAGAAGTATTATCAAAACAGAACATGAAAAATAATATAACATACATGAACATTCTCCATAATTTCAAACACGAATATAATTTCTTTAAGAATGCATTTTCTCTGTGATTTAACCCTACCCTTTAAAGTTCAAAATACATAACAAACAGGAAATGTAGTATTTAGATAATGCAGAGCCTACATAGAATAATTTCTTAAAGATAAAAGACAACAAGAACGCTATACAATACAGGAAAGGGTTAGTGAGGTAGCCAGGTCGGTCAAGGTCAGGTAGGTAGCGACAGGTCATCTCCGTTCAGGTCGCGATGACCGGAAGTTTGTACAGGAGAGGACAAGTATTCAAATTAAGGTCAGTTGTTCAGGTAAATTATCAGGTATAATTAGAAAGGGTTTGAACTGCCGAATTGGTGGTTTTGTTCGCGTGGGAATCGCTTGTTTGGGGGAATGAAGTTGGCAATCATGGTGTTTGATGTTTTTTTTTTTTTACAGGAAATTATATTATGATTATTCAATTATATTGTGTACGATTACGATATATGCATACATATCTACATACATACGTTCTCATAATTTATATAATACTTACATGCATGCATACATATATATAGACACATGCATGTATGCATGTATGCATACTTCTATACATATATACGGGCATGTATACATACATAGATACACAGAAACGCACAAAAGTCCGCACAGACGCGTGTACACGCACACACACGTATGCATGAATAAATAAATCAATATACACACATACACATACACTCACACTTATTGATCTATTGATTTATGTATGTGTATATATGTGTTTGTGTGTGTATACATATGCATACATACATACATGCATTCATAGATTAGACGCACACACATGTACATATATATACACATGTGTGTGTGTGTGTGTATGTATTTATATATGTATATATACATATACATATGTGTGTATGTATATATATTATATGTACACATATGTATATATACATATATATGTGTATTTATGTGTGTATACATATACATACATACATACATACATGCATACATACATACATACGTACATGCATTCATAGATTAGACATGCATGCATTCCCACACACGCGCGCGCGCACACATATATATTTATTATATGTACACACACACACACACACACACACACACATATATATGTGTATATAAACATATACATACATACATATATATATACATATATATATATGTGTGTGTGTGTGTGTGTGTTTGTGTGTGTGTGTGTGTGTGTGTGTGTACATATACATATATATATATATATATATATATATATATATATATGTGTGTGTGTGTGTGTGTGTGTGTGTGTGTGTGTGTGTGTGTGTGCGTGTGTATGTGTGTGCATGTGTGTGTGTGTATAAACAGAGGAAATGAGACAGACAGACGAACAGACAATCAAAAAACAAAAAACAACAGAGAGACATAAAGACAGGGGTGTTAAGACACAATAGAGAATAATAATAATAATAAAAAGATAAACAGCTGTATATACTATGAATCATTAATGAATAGTGTCAGGAATTCCACGAATGCACCGCATAGTAGTTATACTTACGAAATGTTTAGCCTGACTATTACAGCGACTGTGTCCCTCTTATCAGAATTTCCTGTCTAACACCATGTATTAAATTTCTCATTGTGGTTTTACATTCATGGTGACCTTTTTTGAATGGTTTGTCACATCCAGTTAAAAAAAAAAAAATAGTTTCATGTTGCTTGGATTCCAAAAGAATGTTTAACAAAGGTCCTTCATGCAGATTTATATGGAATATACTTTACGTGAGGTTCATATTCTCTCTCCAATCTCTGACTGATAAGACTGATAACCGATTACACAGATCCACGTTCATAACTCTTAGATAACAGGGAGATTTAAAAGGCATTTATCTCCACTTATAGGCTAGTCATGTCTCTCTGTTACCAAGACGTGACGAGACATGCAGAAGACGAGATCATATGAGTGACCACGAGGCCTGTCATGTTGGGCGTTCGAAAGCTGAAGCGTGGTGGACAGAGGGCGTCAAGCTGGTGCCATATTTCAGGTCTTTTTTTGTTTGTTCTTGATGTCTGTTATTGGTTGTTCAACTTTATTCCTTATGTCTGGTTATTCATTTATTGATTTTTTCATACAATGGGATGTCCAGTAAGTTCTGGCCAATCGGACATTCGTTATTTGCCGCGCATATTATGATCAGTTGTATTCTATACATTTGGTTGTTCTTTGCATTCTATGTATCTCGTTATTAATTTGTAAGATTCTTTATTCATTGTATTACACCCTTTTGGCTAGGCATTATTTTCAACACACTTGCTTTGCGCACTTGGTTATTCACTTCTCACTATAGACCCTATACTCCGTTAGTTTCTGTTAATTTGGATACTTATTCCATTCCGTTTCATTATTCATTATAGGCCATGCATTGTGGATTATAATGGTTATTCATCAATCATTACACTGTGCTTGGAATGAAAAGTGAAAGGTGCCGTATAAATTCTTTGATATCAATATTGTATAATTTTCCCCTTGGCCAAATTCTGTTATTTGATTTAAAAAATAATATTGGTGCCTGATTTGGGTATTTAATGAGTATAGGTTTGGCACTTTTTGTATGATAAATGTGATTAATACTTTAGAAAAAACATGAATATTGTTCTAAATGTTTTATGTATGATAGATTTAAGTTATACTTTAGAAACAGCATGAGTATAGTTCTAAAATTTTATGTGTGATAGATTTATGTTATTTTTAAAAATAGCATGAGTATAGCTCTATAATTTTGTGTATGATATACTTTAGATATACTTCAGAAGTGGCGTTGTGTAATCATCAATCCGAAATGTATATATTTTATAAAATTCAGCTTTGTATTTGTTATCAGAACGATACGAAGTTGTGAGTTTGAGTTTGCGTTATGTAAGTCTGTTTTCGATATATCTGAGGCCTAAGTTTTAAATCTAGCTGTTCGATATCAGATGTAAGTTCGAATTATCGTTTTTATTTTTGTAATGTGCTGTGCGAAAGATATGAGATATGAGATAAAATTCGGGTTATCTCTCCCGACTCCTCATACTCTTTCTCATACTTTCATCAAACTTTCCTCAATATTCAAATAAGCAAGTTTATTTTTTTTTTCTTGGCGAAGTTTCTCTCGCTCTTTCACTCGTCGTTCGCATGCTAAGGTATTAACCTTTTTCAATTAATTCGTTCTCTCTCTCACTCTCTTTCTACATCTATCTATGTATCTATGTCTTTTGCTCTCTCTGTGTCTGTTTCTCTGTCCGTCTCTCTTGGTCTATGTTTCTCTGTCTCTTTCTCTGTCTCTTTCGCTCTCTCTCTCTCTCTCTCTCTCTCTCTCTCTCTCTCTCTCTCTCTCTCTCTCTCTCTCTCTCTCTGTCTCCGTCTATCTGTTTCCCTGTCTCTCTCTCTGTATATACGTTTCTCTGTCTCTCTCTCTCCGTCTATCTGTTTCTTTGTCTCAATTCATCTCGTTCGGCATAGTCCACATATATCAGATTAGATACCTTGATTCACAGCACGAAATATGCAATGAGAGTATTATTTATATGCTGACTAACAGTTCCTCAATGTTCCTTGACATATGATATAATCTTATGAACATATATTTCTTTGATATTGAATAGTGATATTGGCTATTATATTAAAATTAGTCTACTGTAAATATCTCATAAATAATTAAATTTTTCGTTTTTAAGATATGAGTAAAATCTACCTTCCGTACTTCCTTCACACAAAGCAAATAAATTCATCTTGTTCACCCATTTCCCCTAATTTTATTCTACCTATTTATCAATTCATTTTTTTTAGTAATTAATGCATACATTTTTTTCTTTACCCGAGTGACCTTTCACTTAATTCCCGAAGGATATATCTCCTCACGTTCCCTCAGGTGACTTACGTTCCCTTCGCCCGCCGTGCATTTCTTCATTTATTACGAACGCTTTGTGTGGGAAGCTCGGCCGAGGTTTTTGTTTTGTGCTGTTCTTCTGTTCGTGTGGATATTTTTCATGGGTAAAGTCTATGTGTTTGATTTTTGAAAATCAGTGATGATGTGGCTAGATTTGTGAGAGGTTGATTGGTATACTTATATGAGTATATTGGTGGTGAGGGTGTGTAAAAAGAGAAAGAGGGAGAGTGAGAGAAGGAGAGAGAGAGGGGGGGGGGGAAGAGAGAGAGAGAGAGAGAGAGAGAGAGAGAGAGAGAGAGAGAGAGAGAGAGAGAGAGAGAGCGAGAGAGAGAGAGAGAGAGAGAGAGAGAGAGAGAGAGAGAGAGAGAGAGAGAGAGAGAGAGAGAGAGAATAAGAGGATGAAAGAAAATAATATGAATAACTTAATTCGTTCCATCTCCTTTTTCCTATGCCCCTTGGAAGAAGCGAAATAAAAATAAAAATAAAATAAAAACATAAGAAAAATTGAAAAGAAAGAAGAAGTAGTCGATGTTGATGAAAATATGAAGAGAACACGAAGATGAGTGAAGAGAGCGAAGAAAAAGGAGGCGTAGCAGAAAAGAAGAGGTAGAAGAAGAAGAAGAAGAAGAAGCAGAAGAAGAAGAAGAAGAAGAAGAAGAAGAAGAAGAAGAAGAAGAAGAAGAAGAAGAAGAAGAAGAAGAAGAAGAAAAAGAAGAAGAAAAAGAAAAAGAAGAAGAAGAAGAAAAAGAAGAAGAAGAAGAAGTATAAGTAGAAGAAGAAGAAAGAAAGAAAGAGAAGATAATGAATCACCGAATCTATCAATATTTTTGAGAATGATTAATAAACTCCCAAGATTATCTTTTTATTCATCCTTCTATCTGAAACGAATTCATTAAAAATCATGTTTATTTTTTATATTTAAATGTGACAGCTGATACTTAACCTAATTAGTATGTTATATAGCGGCTAGTATGCATTAGTTTCGCTGCCTTGTAGTAGGGTCGTGTCTTGAAGAAAAGAGAAACACCTTTAGAAAGATTGGTTTTAGTTTGAGATTATGTTCACGAAAGAAAAAAACATGTTTGTGACATCTGTTCATTTTGAAATATTGATGTTAGTTTGACATAATGTTCAAAGAATTAAAAAATATTCATGACATCTGTTCCATTTGAAAAGATTGATGTTAGTTTGAGAAATGTTCACAAAAAAAAAAAAATGTTTATGACATTTATTCCTTTTGAAAGATTGATGTTAACTTGAGATTATGTTCACAAAAGGAAAAAAAAATGCTTATGATATCTGTTCCCTTTGAAAAGATTGATGTTAGTTTGAGATCATGTTCATAATAGATTTTTTTTTTTTTTTTTTTGACATCTGTTCTTTTGAAAAGATTGATGTTAGTTTCTGAAAATGTTCACAAACAAGATGTTTATGATATTTCTTCCTTTTGAAAGACTGAGGTTAATTTGACATTATGTTGTTTTACTCGTGTGGTTTGGAATTGAATATTGAAGTGTTTTTATTATTAGTATTAAGTCTCTATAATGTCAATTTTATGAAAGAAAGAAAGAAAAAAATTCTGGCTTCAGTATCTCTGATTTGGAAATTTGATTTGTTTACGTCTTCTTTATTTTGGCAGAAATTAAGAAAGAAATAGTGAAAGAAAATAAAAAGACGATTATGATGGTTTTCAAATTTTTAAACGGAGGTAAAATAACCGTTATTGCTTTTGCTGAAGAAAGAGAAAAAAAGGGGAAAACTGCAACAAAAACAAGGAAAAAGGAGGATAAGAAAGGGAAATAGAGGAAGAAGAAAATGACAAGAAAAAAAAAATAGATATACAAATGAAAAGAAATAAAGACAAAAAAAATAAGAAAATAAAGAGGAAATGAAAGAAAAAGAAAAAGAAAAATCTGAATAAAAAAAAATAGAAGAAATATCTGGAACAGAATGAAACTTGAGAAACGCATCATCCACGCCGTGAAACTTTAAATTAAATATGTGAAAAAAAACTTCTTTCTGTTTCACCCCACTAACAACAGAACATCCCTTCAAATTGATCTTAAATACGAAAAAAAAGGATGATACTCTTAAAAATTAATAATATTATTCAGTAATGAAACATAGGGCTTCAATTTGAATGAAAATTAGAGCATTTGTATATTCAGTTAAGGAACACATTTAACACAACGTGCCAACTTGTATATCGAAGTAGCTATATTATATACATTATGCTGAAAAACCTTAAGTAAAATGACGTCTCACGGTTATTCAAGAACTTATCGGCAATATCGGAAGCTGGCGTGAGGAATCTACGAGTAGTGAAGATTAAGTCTGTTGCAATTCCTCTTGAATCCTGAGGTAGACGTGACTTGAGAACCTTCAAAGAACCTTCTTAGATATATATGAGGTATGTACATTTCCATAAGTTTAATATTTTTTTCGTGGTATGGTGGAAATCCTTGTGAATTTACTTTCAGGGGAGGGATTAGCTTTCGTCCGCGTGGGGGGGTTGTATGCGGGATCGTGTTTGATGTAAATATTTCTTTATTTAATCATTTCTTCGTCTTTAACATCTTCTTTCTCTTTCTTATTGTTTTTCTTCTTCATTTTTTCTTTTTCTTCTTCTACTTCATTTTCATTTTCTTTTCTTTTTCCTCTTCCAACTCAGATACAAGAGTCAGTACCATCAATTTGATAACTTCTTTCTGCCAGACTCGAGTACTTTCCCTAAGAATGTGGGGACGCTCATTTCACTTCGGGCGATGATACTGGTAAACAAAAGTGAAAGTAAAATAAGCGTATGTATGTGGCCTGAAGGAAAAAAAAAAAAAAATCCTTTTCACCTTTTGCGGTCTCTGTCTCAACAGCGTACTATGATCTTTTATATGCCTATGTCAATTCTATTTTTTTTACGTGGCGTGATTTCCCGTACCTGGATGGCCATAAACCTTTCCTTTTTTTTGTTTGAGGTGTGACTTCATCTCTAAAGTATGCCAAAGTTTTATTAAACAACAGAACAACCCTCATGCGAAGAAAAACAAAAAGCGATTGGCAAGTGCGCGATAAAACGGCGCCACACTGAATTCTCCGTTTACTGAATGCATTTTTATACCATCATCTCGCGAAAGCAATGCACAAGTACCATGATTCATGGAGTTTCGTGAGATGACGTGACATGAGCGAGAGATGATCAGTTTTGTATCTTTAGCATCTTAATATTCCACGTCGGAATCTTTAAGTGTTTCGAACTCAGCTGTTGAAATGAGATGTCGGCCAACTTAACAAATTTGCATATAAAAAGGCTTCGTAAGGCTACGTAAGATGGCGAATCCAGGAAAAAGAACTTTGTTTCTCTTGATTATATGGTGGAGTACTCTCTTATTACATAATAGTCCTGCTATAAGTTACAGTAACATTACTACAAAAGAAATATCGTTTTCTTCGTGTTATAAGGCCGTACTGTGTTGTCGCATACATATACTGAACAGTAACGAACAGCCAATTGTTTTGCAACCGCGGGAAGACCACGGAAATTCCCCTCAGACATTATTGCTCTTATATGTTTGTATTGCTGCAGCAACCGCAGCATCTGACCCTTCCTGCGTGACAGCATTTACACCAGAGTTTCCTCCTACAGTCCCTCATATTAATTCCATCTCGTATTTCAATCATGGCGTTAAGTTCTACAGGAAAAAATACCTGTGGAAGTGGCCGGGGAAACTTTTGGTGGACAATTGATGATATTTTAGTTACAGGAAATATACAAATGTTTTATCAATTTCCCATACAGTTACGGAAAGCACAAGTGTTTTGTAGGTACTGAAGGTACAAACGTATTTTTAATATTCCGTGCAGTGTAAAAGATACAAATGTTTTATTAACTCCATAAATATTTATATACTTACAGAAAGCACAAACGTTCTATTGATAGCCCGTATGATTACAGGAAATACAAACGTTTCATCAATTTTCTATAGAGTTACAGAAAGCACGAACGTTTGATAAGTATTCCATACAAGTACAGATTAGCTCACTTCCATTCCACTGTTTCTACGTTGTTACAAAAACTATGAAGTCATGTTTATATCATTATTATGCGCGACGGAGCCGTGATATCCTCCGGAAATGGCAAAAATTCCTCATTTTGAAGTCTTTGATATATGTGGAACAGACACGCCAAAATTTCCTGCCCTTTTTGTAGGGGAATTTCGAAAGTGTTGGAAAAGTCCGATCAGAAAAAAAAAGAAAAAAAATCCACAACAAGCAGTATATCATTTCCGAAATCTATATTGAAGACTATAGTTAGTGCACCCTTCGTGGGGCTTTGTTACCTTAAATAAAACGAAGAAGAAAACGAAGAAGAAGAAGAAGAAGAAGAAGAGAATAACAGCGTCTCCCCATTTCCGCTTGATTGCTGGTGCAGTAACGGCAGGTGTGTTACGCGTTACAGCGCTTGCTCTGTTATCCTGATCCCGTAACGCGAGGATATATGTGGGTTAGGAAGAGAGAAGGGAGAGGAGGAGGTGGAAGGGAGAAGGGAAAGAGGGAAAAAAAAGAGAGAAAGGAAAGAAGGGAAAGAGAGAGAGAGAGAGAGAGAGAGAGAGAGAGAGAGAGAGAGAGAGAGAGAGAGAGAAAGAAAGAAAGAGAGAGAGAAGGGGGGGGGGCGAGAGAGAGAGAGAGAGAGAGAGAGAGAGAGAGAGAGAGAGAGAGAGAGAGAGAGAGAGAGAGAGAGAGAGAGAGAGAGAACGAGAGAGAGGAGGGGGGGACGAGTGAGAGAGAGAGAGAGAGAGAGAGAGAGAGAGAGAGAGAGAGAGAGAGAGAGAAAGAGAGAGAGAGAGAGAGAGAGAGAGCGAGAGAGAGAGAGAGGGAGGAAGGGAGACCGAGGAACTGACTCCTAGAATATCTCCTTACCTTCATTACTGAGGGGTATGTTCTTTCTAGAGTAATGATGATTCTTCAGATTTTTTTTTTTTTTCAGTTCCTCTCTCTACTTGCTTAACCTTAACATGTTGAAAGACACACAAAAAAATAAAAATAGAATGAGTACACTACAATACTTGAAAACACAGGACGCTAGT